>NW_021703778.1:87824383-87952151 GCF_005190385.1 Monodon monoceros
TGTGACAACAAAGACCCAATGCAGCCAAAAATAAATAAATAAATTTATTTTTAAACAAACAAACAATAGAGTCACATGAAAAATAACATGATCACTTCAGTTAAATAGTCTAATAACTTTTACTTACCAATGGGAAGATCTTCAGCTTTTGCAAGGTCATTCTCTTCTATTCCAGGCATCCCTGCATCACCACCTCGTTTGATTTGTTCTGCCCAAGTAACAGTAACAAAAAATATAATTTTATATTTTTCATTACATAAATTGAAAATATTTTGAAGGAATGTAATAATCAGTTTGTAGAGCAATAGGCTATATCAAATGAATATCTTTATATCTTGCTTTGGACATAGTTGTAACTCTATAAACTTACTGTTTTTTCTTCTCTATTAAAGGATCCAAATTTGAAACAGACACCTAATCATAATGGAAGTAAAATCAAACAATATTCTTTATGATTCAATAATCCACTTCAAAATGAGAAAAATAATAGTTTTTCTATTAACACAAACTATTAGAAACTATTTCTAATACTTTTTCTATTAACACAAAATAATAGTAATACCTTTCCCATGTGGAATATGATTGCTTGAGGGTTCTTCATGCTTGCCTGCAGCATTCTCAGCAACTTTTGGAATGTTTTTAGGTACCGCATGATGGTTTATATCCAATTCATTTCCATCTTTTGATTCAAACTTGTGGGCCTCTTGCTGTAAGATTTGGTAACAGTAAGTATTTTTCAGTTCAAAATGTGAAACTACTGAAACAACTATTAACTTAATATTCTGAAACAATTCATGTTTTTGAAATACATACCATGGGTCTAAATTCTAAACACTTGGAGATGTGGGATATATTATTTTCTGTTCAGTTTTTATACCTGATATGAATTCAGAGAATAAGTAATATTTTTTAAAAGTCTCTATCATAAATGGCCTAAAATTTTAGGCAGAGATAATTCCCTTTGGCTATGCTGATAATTCTCTTTGGTGATTCTGTGAGAAGACAGTCTTGCTGAGCACTGTAGGTTGCTGTGGAGGCCTACAGTTTGGCACAGTCTTGGGTGCTGTGGGCAGAGTGGATTCTGTATAGGCATATGCTGTAATCGAGTAGGATAGCAGAGAGCAGGAGGATGGCACACAGGTGTCCCCTCAAGTGTGATAGATGGCTACTGACATTGTCAGGCTTTTCCCCAAGTAGAAACAGCAAGGGTAGAAAACAGGCAAACTTCTTCCCAGGTGCACTGGCCACTCAAGCATAGGAAGGAATGGCAGAACAATGCACAAGTCAATGCTCCCTGTAACCTGCTTCAACTAACCATATCTCCTCCTTGGACTCTTGAATCTTCAGGTTTATGATTAGGTCTGACTCAATTCTGTGGGGGGCCAGTTTCCTCTTTTATATTGGTTGAGTTGCCTCAGTGGAAAACTGGGAGAGGCAAGGAGTCAAGTACACATGCTTGGGTTGCCATATTAACATTTAATGCATAATAATATTAACATTAAATGTTCTGTCAACTCTAAAGCATTATGCAGTGCAATCATTGGTAACATTATAAAAAACAATAGTACTAAAAAATCTACAGAAAATCTAGAAAAATAGGAGGCAAATTGTAAGAATTTGTCACAATAAAGAAGAAAGGGTGCTTTGACAATCAGGTATAGGTATTCCAGTGTATCTGGCAGATAAAATCAACAACAAACATTTGCACTGTGTTTCATAGTTTACAAATTGTTTTCAAGTCTATCCTTTAGTGGAGACAAATGAATAGTTTTGGGAAAAACAAAATAAAACTGAGGCTTAAAGAAGTTTAAGCAGCTTGTTCAAGATTACAAAGCTAGAGAAGTGTGGAAAAGGGATTCAAACCACAGTCTTTCTCACTCCCACAGTTTTTGGGAACTTGGTAAGCGATAGCCAATTCTGAGAGCTTAATTGCTGATGAGTGAAACGATAAACTGAAATTTCTGAACATGTCAGTATGAAGGCCAAAGGTGAGAAAATCGTTGAGGTACAACCTGAGCAGCCATCCTGCATCTCTGTGCATTTTTGCTATAATGCTACATCATAAGGCTACTTCCATAATATTCCACTGCTTTTTGATGTGGATAAAACAAACAATAATAAACAAAACTTAAAAGTCAACAAACTAGTGGTCAAAAATACTTCTCCATTTAAAACAGTTAATAAAGATGTTGTCCCTTTGATGTATTATTAACGGCAATACCTTTACGTGAATGGACAATATTAAATACTATTAACAAAATAAGATGGCTTCCTAAATGCAGTACTGTTGATTTGGTAAGGGGGCCACTTAATTGTTTTTTTGTTTTTTAATAAATTTATTTGTTTTTTTATTTTTGGCTGTGTTGGGTCTTTGTTGCTGCGTGAGGGCTTTTCTCTAGTTGCGGAGAGTGGGGGCTACTCTTCGTTGCGGTGCGTGGGCTTCTCATTACGGTGGCTTCTCTTGTTGCGGAGCGCAGGCTCTAGATGCGTGGGCTTCAGTAGTTGTGGCACGTGGGCTCAGTAGTTGTGGCTCGCTGGCTCTAGAGTGCAGACTCAGTAGCTGTGGCACACGGGCTTAGTTGGTCCGCGGCATATGGGATCTTCCCAGACCAGGGCTCGAACCCATGTCCCCTGCACTGACAGGCGGATTCTTAACCACTGCGCCACCAGGGAAGTCCCCCTAATTGTTTTTTAAATAAACTTCTTACTCTGAAATAATTTAGATTTACAGAAAAGTAATTACCCATCTCCCAATTTCCCTTAATATTAACATCACAATAGCACAGCACATTTGCAAAACTAAGAAACCAACATTAGTACATTATTAACTAAACTCCAGACTTTACTTAGACTTCACCACTTTTTCCATTAAGACCTTCTTCTGTTCCAGGATCCAATCCAGGATACTACACTGCATTTATTTTATTTAATTTATTTATTTATTTAATTTTTTACTACATTGCATTTAAGTACTCAGGTCTTCTTAGTCTCCTCTGGTTTATAACCATTTATCTTTGTAGCATGAAAGCAATAAACAAATGAGTGTGGCTGTGTTATAATAAAATTGTATTTGTAGACACTAAGATTTGAATTTCTTACAACTTTCCCATGTCATAAAATATTCTTTTGACTTTTTAACCATTTTTCAATGTAATGACCGTTTTTTGCTGATGGGCAGTTAAAAACAGGCAGGAGGTTGGACTTAGTTTGCTGACCCCCTCCCCAGAGTAATTTCCAAGACAGGAATGTACTTAGTTAAAAAAAAAAAAAAATCCCTCAATACAGCTTATGCTTGTTTCATATAGCTTACAATGGATTTGTTCCTACGAGAAACAACTCAAATTTCACAGAATCAACTAGTTATAGTAGTCGAAGAACAGAGAATGAGGATGAGGAGTAGATTAGGCAGCTGGTATGTCACCCTACAAAGGAGAAATGCTCTTAAGCATCTCCATTCCTCCCCACCTTGCTCCATTTAGGGCAGGATAAGTGCAAAGAAGAACTGGAGTAGATATTAGCTAATTAATAATGTAAAAATAGCCTAATATAGAAGAGCAGAAAGGGAGAACTACACTTGGCAGGAAAAAGGAAAAAGCTTATATACGTGCTTCTTGGGAGAAGAGAAGAGAGCAAATTCATCCCATTATTTATATACTGGGCTTGTAATAACACAATTGCAACAGCAAGCCTCTTGTTCCCTTCCTTCCGTGTTCTACTATGCTCCTCTAACCATCCAGTGTCTCAATAATACCTTCTGGCTGCCCTCAATGCCACCTAGGTAGCTCACTCAGGCCTGCCATCTTCCAGCAATCTATCCCCATGTCTCTTCAAGGAAGACTGCACATAGGCAGCAGCCATTCCACTTTATAGATTAAAAAAAATGATGCCCTCAATAACATGCTGCAAAATAGTGAAAGAGCAAAGAATGAAAACCTGGTTTCCTTAGCTTCTAGTCCTTTAGGTGAGATGCTGCCAAAGACCAAGAAAAATACTTTTCACTATTCAATCTCTCTTAACTCTAAATCACAAGACTTTATACAAACCACAGCTAGTCAGATTAGATTATAGTGTATAAAAAAATGAATGTCCTAATGACTAGTAAACTTCAGACAAATTCCCTCCATTTCTAGCAGGACTTTCATAATATATATCAACTGGAATTGTATGAACTAAAAGAATTTGCCACCCCCAAAATATGAATCAAAATAGTGGCTAGTGTTTCATTTCTGTGTTTTAAGAAAGGAATTCAGAATAACAAAGACTGATAATTAAGGAAAAATTTTCTCAATTTTTTTCTATTTCTCAAAAGCATAAAATAGCAAATAGTTGATTTTCAAGTAAAATGATCATCCACTTTACAACCTAAGAAATAAATAGCAAAAATTATTTTTAAAAGTCAGGTAAAAGATATTTAGCTCAAAATTAGTTTTAAGAGTTGAGGTTATACTTTTGTAAATGTCTAATTTACTCAGCAGTAAAGCCACTGCAAGTCACTTTTAGAATTAGGCAGGCTAAAATACTTAAAAATATAATGTTTTATAACAAAAATACAAATTTTAACTTTTAAATTTTAAGATTTATAACAAGAACATATTTTAAGTATTTTTAAAATTTACCTTTTGTTCCTGCAAAAACTGGTCTGCTAACTTTTTAATATTTTCTTCATGCTGTGCTCTTAATTCCTTGATCTGTTGTCCACACTGAAAACTAAATTACAAGTCATTCTTTTAGACTATTATTTTGGATTGATTCTCAAAGATGTCTAGAAGTTGAAAACATACATTTATAAGGATAAAGCATTCAGTTAGCAGGGGAGTGGGTAGGGAAGGACAATGAGCAGACATAAAAATAGCTCACAGTCAAAATTCTTACAATATTTGAACCTTAAACAGAGGATAAAAATATTGATAAAACTAATTAAAAAACAGAAATTAGAAAGATGAAAATTTATTTTTATAAGTTGCATTTATAAAGAAACAACTGTCAAAGTCAACTTCAATCATAGAAGAGAAAAACATTTTAGAAGAGAAAACTGTAAGACCAATATATAGTAATAGATAAGAAAAGCTAGAATTATAAGAGTTGATAAGGAGTGGCAGCAGATGATTCATCAAATAGTTAGTACTTTCAACGCAATAATAAAAGCCTAAACCATAAGAAGAGCAACAATGGAAGAAACTAACAAAGAAGAGAGAATGCAACCAGCAAGAGAAAATGTAAAGGAACAAAACACATAAAGATTGTGAATTTCCACTGCACCAGTAGTCAAAGAATACAAATAGATCATTCATGCAAAAAGAAACAAAGAATACACACACAGAAAAATGTTATCTTCCACCATTTAAAATGCAAATTAAACTTCTTATATGTATATATAGTACTATCTTATTACTATACTAGCAAAATTAAGTTAGAAATATAAAAGCCAATGTTGGTGGGGCTACAGGGAAACATTTACATTATAAATAAGTATAGTCATTTTACAAAGCAATCTTTCATATATGTGATAAGAGCAACAAGATCAATAAAACATTCCACCTCAGAAGTTCTATATTTGAGAATATAACCAGTGAAATAATGTAAGAGGGAGAAAATGCTTTTTGCACAAAGATTTTTATAGTTGATAGTCATAACAGTGAGAAAAGGAAAACTCCTACAATGGTCCAGCAGTTGGGAGAGATTAAACAAGCTTTGGTACACTAACATGCTGGAATAATATTTCTTTAATCCTAAAGATATATGTAAAATTACTGAATACTATTAGATTAAAATACATATATGTAAGTAGATGCATATTGATAACCTACAAGAGTAAGAAGTCAGAAATGGATAAACAGTTTAAAATACAGTGAATCTTTCTAATTTTTGGTGTGTAGACCCAGAAATACCTTTAACTGTAAAACGGATTTAATACACAATAAACCCTTTTAAAGAGTAATTCTAGAAAGGCCCCTAAGAGGCTTCCCAACCTCATCACCAACAGTGCAGAGGTGTAAGCAAAGGGACTGAAGTGCAGAACAGGAGAAGCAGCTGGTGCTTAGTCCCTCAGCTATTCTGGGGATATCTTCCACTGCCAGCTTTATCTTCTGGATTGACCCTCAAAAAGAACCACAGAATCTTCTTTCAGTCTTTGCCACAGCCCATTCAATAAAACTCAGACCTTGAAAGATTTTCTGTCTCACAATGAACTCTACTACATGGGTAGATTCAACATGCCTTGTAAGAGATATTTTCATGTTGTTCAACATATCAAAATAAAAGAGTGATTTCAAAGAGGCATAGAAAGATAACAGAAAAGGAACTTAAAAGACCTAGTAAAATGAAAGAAGAGAAGAAAAACAAAAGCCAGAAAGGAAGAAATGAATTGAAAGTTGGACAAATATTCAAGATTCATAAATATCTGTTGCATGTAGCATCTTACCTCTCATATTCTAACCTCTTCACGAGGTAAGTACTGTTCTTCCTATAGTCCTGGAGCTGGTCTTCTTGTCGAAGAAACTCCTGACGAAGCTCAGCGAGTTGCTCTATCCACAGAAGGTAAAAATCAAAGGAATGAAGTTTACTTTACTGCTTCCCATTGAGAAGGTATGGGATTTTCAAAAATTATATACAGGAAGTTAAATTTATATAATTAGTACCACATTTAATTGCCTTTCATACACATGCATGGGCAATAAAACAAGATAGCCTCAGTGGTTTCACATAAATCAGAAATATTAAAAATATATACATCTTTTCACATTATGTAGACAATATGCTAAGTTGTAGAAATAGTACAAAAAGAACTATCTCTCTAAACCTTACTGCTTTATAAAAGTAGGGAAAAAATCATATTTTTTAGGTGTATTGGCCATGGGTACAGAATTCAATTCATTCTAAATCATACTTGATTCCCAAATTAGGTACCAATCATTTTAGATCTCATTTCTAGTTCTGCTACTGAGGTTTAGATCCACATATACCAAAATTCCATTTTCAAAGCTTATAACCTCCAGACTACAGCTAAAAGTTTTAGCTGTAATGAATAACATGAAATTTCAAACTGGATAGTAAATTAAAAGCTGGACCAGATCCCCTTTGGGAACCTTTAATCCATCATCACTGGCCCCACATTTTCTAGTCACTCCCTCTTTATCTAACCCTACAAATAAAAGAAATTCAGCCAGAAAAGAGAAATGTCAGTTTCTTGGATAGAGGATTAAAAAATTAGCCAACAGCCTTAGAAGTTAAGCAAAAGTAGTAAAGAAAGTTTTAATTTTTATAAATGGGAACAGAGGTCTATTCTGTATAAGCAATAATGACTTATTAAGATTAAAGTATAATATCTAACCATAATGTACAATATTATAACTATAACATAACATCTACTTTTCATAGAGGGCTTACAGAAATAATCTTGTTACTTTAAAGGCACTCAAAAAATGCTTGTGATGTAAGTTTTTAAAAAGATATAAACATATATTTATAATATAAATCTTTATAAAAAGATATATATCTTTATAAAAAGATATATCTTTATAAAGACATTATCTTATAATATCTTTATAATATCTTATAAAGATATTATATCTTTATAAAAAGATATAAACATATATTTATAATATAAAATATATCCATGTAAAACAGATGAGAATAAAAATACATCAAAATGCTACCAGTGATTACACTTAGTGGTGGGATTCTGAGCATATTTTTTTCTCTACTTTCTAAATTTTATTGTGGAATCATAACTATGGTGATGACAAAAAGTAAAAATGTTAAAGTCACATGAACATTTGCTGAAGTATATAAAGTTTAACAATATGCATAATAACAGCTATTGTATAGTATTAATAAATATGAAAAGTAAATGATTTACATAAAGTGCTTATAGGTAGTAAATATGCTTGCCTATTCAAGCCACATTTTTATTATTATTTTTAAAATTTATTTTTAAAAATTTATTTATTTATGGCTGTGTTGGGTCTTTGTTGCTGCACGTGGTCTTTCTCTAGTTGTGGCGAGTGGGAGCTACTCTTTGTTGCGGTGCACGGGCTTCTCACTGCAGTGGCGTCTCTTGTTGCGGAGCATGGGCTCTAGGCACATGAGCTTCAGTAGCTGTGGCATGTGGGCTCAGTAGTTGTGGCACACGGGCCCTAGAGCACAGGCTCAGTAGTTGTGGTGCATGGGCTTAGTTGCTCTGCGGCATGTGGGATCTTCCCAGACCGGGGCTCAAACCCGTGTCCCCTGCATTGGCAGGCGGATTCTTAACCACTGCGCCACCAGGGAAGCCCTATTACTTTTATTTTAATTGAGATATAACATTGTGTAAGTTCAAGGTGTACAACATGTTGATTTGATTCACTCACGTATTGTGAAATGATTACCATCATAGCATTAGCCAACATGTCCACCATCTCACATAATTACCACTTTTTTGTGGTGATAACATTTAAGATCTACTGTCTTAGCAACTTTCAAGTATATAATACAGTCTTGTTAACTATAATCACCATTCTGTATATAGATCACCAAAACTTATTCATCTTATAACAGTTTGTACCCTTTGACCAACATCTCATTTTCCCCACACACCTCCCAGCCACCTCCCAGTAGAACGGTAGCCACCATTCTACTCTCTGTGTCTATGAGTTTAGTCAAGTCACATTTTAAATTTCTCTTCTTACTCTATTAATTCTCCAATATATAAACACGGTTGATTTCTGTAGTTTTTCACATTACTCCCACCCTAGATAAAAGTAACAAATCTGAGGTCAGGTATCCCTGAATAACATATTCAGCTTGTTACCTGATCCCTGGTCCCATTTATTAAGAAACAGAGGGCTAGAGGTAGCAGAACTCTGGCCTCAGCTATGGATGCTGAGTCTACAGAAACAATGAGATCCCAGCAGGAGGCAGTGACAAAAAGCCTGGTAGTTTACAGACAGTGTTAGCCAGTTCCCTGAAACTGTACTCAAGAAGGAAATATTTTAGAATTGAAAGTTACTACAATTAAAAAAAAAAGAAAAGAAAAATCAAATCAGCACTACCTAGTAGCTACTAGGGAATGGACCTCAACTGGTGGTCAGGACTCATTCAGGCTTCTTTTTCCTACACAGTAAACTAACTGAAGCAGCTAAGTTTACCTTCAGAATGAACCTGAGGCTTAGTATGATTTTAAGATTTGGGATGGCTTCTCTGCCTCCCCACAAAGTTTCTCACTAACAATATTTGAAATACCTTTATCAGGAAATAAAGTTTTCATTTTTAAATGGAGATAAAAGCCTTAAAATTCAATTGACAGAAAAATAGAACATCAGTATGAGTGAGTTCCAGTCCATGTAAAATATCAGATTCTAACCTATTTGAATACAGGGAAAGGATTATAAAGCATGCAGCAGACTGATGCTTTGAGTGGGCCAAAATAAAGACTTGAAAGGGGACAAGTAGAGTTCTCTGGTGGTATAGTGGTTAGGATTCGGTGCTTTCACTGCAGTGGCAAGGGTTCAATCCCTGGTTGGGAAATTGAGATCCCGCAAGCTGCGTGCCGTGGCCAAAAAAATGGGGGCAAGGGGAGTAAACAGATCAGAAAGCAAAACTAAAGACAAAATTTTCCTATATCACAATTTTACTTTCAACTGATTGCCATGTGTTTTCTTCATTTTAAACCCAAAGATACTCTGTGTCTAGTGTGGCTGCTCTAGGTCACCACAGCAGGATGCTCAGAGTAACTTTTTTTTTTTTTAATTTTTGGCTGCGTTGGGTCTTCGTTGCTGCACGCGGGCTTTCTCTAGTTGCCGCAAGTGGGGGGGCTACTCTTCATTGCAGCGCACAGGCTTCTCATTGTGGTAGCTTCTCTTGTTGCGGAGCACGGGCGCTAGGCTTGCAGGCTTCAGTAGTTGTGGCACGTGGGCTCAGTAGTTGTGGCTCGTGGGCTCTAGAGCGCAGGCTCAGTAGTTGTGGTGCATGGGCTTAGTTGCTCCGCAGCATGTGGGATCTTCCCGGACCAGGGATCAAACCTGTGTCCCCTGAATTGGCAGGGGGACTCTTAACCACTGCAACACCAGGAAAGTCCCCAGAGTAACTTAATATGAGATCAGGTCCAAGGTTGATTGTGCAGGGTAGTCTAGCTCTGACAGTAATATCATGGTATGCTATAGAAAGATATGGCCATAATCTCTCAATTTAACTTCTAGGATGATCTTTTAAAGCCAAAAAAAAAAAATTTACTTCTGGAAATTTTTTATTGCAAATTTTCTTTCAGTAATAGGAATAAAAATAAGGTAAACTATTCAAAATAAATCAGTGTATAGTAGAATGCTAATTTACTTTCTCAGGCATTAAAAACCAACCCTAATCCTCTTATTTCCAAGAAAATATTAAAAGATTTTTTTTAGGATCTTGATGTGTATTAATTCCATTATATCCGACATTAATGTCAATGAAAACAGTCAAATACGGATTTTACTGTCAACTTGTCAAGAAGTTTGTTTCAGCAGAAAGAGTTCCCAGGGTGCAAAAGTCACATTAATGAAATTCAATCTCAAGCATCCAAGCTTCAGTAACTGCACTAAAACCAAAAGTTGCATGGTATGAGTTCAAATCAAAGCTTTTTTCTCTGCTAAAGATTATCATCAAAATTTCAAAACATCTCAAGATCTACTTCAACACATACAGCAAAATAAAGATTTTTACTCAGTAACATAGGCTGTCATTTTCTCTGACATGTACTAGCAAAACCCATAGGACTTCCTATTCAACTGATCTATTACTATTTAATAAGAAATATACTTTGATGACAAGCAAAATCATTTGTAAAAATTGCAAGCTGGAAGCAGCACTGACAGTGTGCCATCTTCTGTGTCATCCTGTGCACTCCTGTGAGTCAAAAAGAGTAGAATATGGACACAAATGCAACAACAATTATTGTGGCCAACCAGAAAGTAAATTTTTAACAGAAAATCAAAGCTGCTCTAAATCATAGATAGTAAAAAATTAATAATTCCTATGTCTGGGTTATAACACACAAATGATATTTCCTAATGGATTTGCTAGGTGAGAAGCAAAACTTACATAAATTACAAAGTCAACTTAGGTTGACTTCTTCAAGAGGATGTTTGAAAATATATTACCTGGGATTTCCCTGGTGGTGCAGTGGTTAAGAAGCTGCCTGCCAATGCAGGGGGCACAGGTTCAATCCTTGGTCTGGGAAGATCCCACATGCCGCGGAGCAACTAAGCCCGTGCGCCACAACTACTGAGCCTGTGCTCTAGAGCCCGCAAGCCAAAACTACTGATCTCGTGTGCCCCAACTACTGAAGCCCGTGAACTCTAGGGCCCGCATGCTGTTAACTACTGAGCCTGTGTGCTGCAACTACTGAAGTCCACGTGCCTAGAGCCCGTGCTCCACAACAAGAGAAGCCACTGCAATGAGAAGCCCACACACTGCCATGAAGAGTAGCCCCAGCTCATGGCAACTAGAGAAAGCCCACATGCAGCAACAAAGACCCAACGCAGCCAATAAATAAATAAATAAATAAATATAAATAAATTTGAAAAATATATGTATATATTACCTAATTCTATCTAAATAGGTTTAAAATGGTTATAAAGATATAGTTATGAAATTAGAGAGCAAGTATTACCCACATATATAAACTCAGAGTCACTGCATGCAAAGTTTTAAAATATATAGGGTTGTAATCAAAAGGTATGAGGGAAAAGCGGGATAGTCCTCAGACCCCAAACTCCAAAGGCCAGTGACAGTGTGAAGTAATGTAAGCAGGCGATAGAGCTTGTTCTCTTTACCTATTATTTTTCATAAGAGCTTTAGTCATCTCCTATCACTTCATCTAAGTGAAAAAAAATCTGTCTTCTTACTTTCTTTCTATCTATCTACCTACCTACCTATCTATCAAATCTGTCTCCAGGTTTCTTCCCAGTTTTTGTTGCAGGTTTCTTTGATCCTGGGGTATCTAAAACATTAAGTTTGGAGGATTTTTCCAACGCATCCCTAGATCGGAATGGATTATTTTAGCAGACTGGACACAGAACAGAGGAATCATCCCTAATCTTTTCCCTAGAAATCTGACAGTCTCCGAAGTTACACCTCAATTTTCTTTGAGGATTCTTCTAACATTTCACTGCATGAACTCTGTCTACAGCACAAGATTAAAATGCAGACCTCAAATATTAACTTGCACTTATTATATATAAAGCAACATTAAAAATTTTTCAATATATCTTAAGACAAAAGGATAAATGTTTTGCCATCAGAGGAGATTTGTTCAAAAATTCTATTTCATTTAGCTGTTTAACTTGAGGATTTCTTAATTCTTCAGGATTTTAGACATTTAGTGACCTTTATCTTTAATCTGTAATTAAGTTTCTTACCCTTTAAATGATGTATGTCTGCCATCTGATATGATATGTTGTTCTGCAGTTTAACCTGAAAAAAAAATCATTTTCATTTTACTAAAGAATATGTAGTTTTGCTCATATTTACTTTTGTTCCCTCATATTCACTTTGAGCTTGATCATAAGTACAAAAGAAAAATCCTTAAGTTATGCATAACACACCACTTTCCAAAAAGAATTAGAAATAAGTTCTGATTTTGTAATACTCATTTTAAATTTGCACAAGAATATTCATTTTACTTAATATATAGTATAACAATTTTCAAAAGTTTTTAAGTTTGATTCCAAAGGTGATTTGGAGGATGAGACCATATGAAAAAGAACAAACATCTTCCTTTCTTCATCTCCCAAACATTCAGAGGGTACCTTCCTTTGGAGAAGAACCACCAATGCTTCTCCAGCTCTTTTTAGGGTAAAGGCAGTCTGAAATCTCTACCTAGAATTTGAACAACAGTGAAGAAGAGCACCTTTATCATCAAAGCCGTGTGGATGAAAGGCTCTTGGTGCTGCAGCCAGGAGTCAGTGCTGTGCCTCTGAGGTGGGAGAGCCAACTTCAGGACACTGGTCCATAAGAGACCTCCCAGCTCCACATAATATCAAATGGCGAAAATCTCCCAGAGATCTCCATCTCAACACCAACACCCAGCTTCACTCAACGACCAGCAAGCTACAGTGCTGGACATCTTATGCCAAACAACTAGCAAGACAGGAACACAACACCATCCATTAGCAAAGAGGCTGCCTAAGATCATAATAAGTCCACAGAAACCCCAAAACACACTACCAGACGTGGACCTGCCCACCAGAAAGACAAGATCCAGCCTCATTCACCAGAACACAGGCACTAGTCCCCTCCACCAGGAAGCCTACACAACCCACTGAACCAACTTTAGCCACTGGGGACAGACACCAAAAACAACGGGAACTACAAACCTGCAGCCTGCAAAAAGGAGACCCCAAACACAGTAAGATAAGCAAAATGAGAAGACAGAAAAACACACAGCAGATGAAGGAGCAAGATAAAAACCCACCAGACCTAACAAATGAAGAGGAAATAGGCTGTCTACCTGAAAAAGAATTCAGAATAATGATAGTAAAGATGATCCAAAATCTTGGAAATAGAATAGAGAAAATGCAAGAAACATTTAATAAGGACTTACAAGAACTAAAGAGGAAACAAGCAATGATGAACAACACAACAAATGAAATTAAAAATACTCTAGAAGGGATCAACAGCAGAATAACTGAGGCAGAAGAACGGATAAGTGACCTGGAAGATAAAATAGTGGAAATAACTACTGCAGAGCAGAATAAAGAAAAAAGAATGAAAAGAACTGAGGACAGTCTCAGAGACCTCTGGGACAACATTACACGCACCAACATTCAAATTATAGGGGTTCCAGAAGAAGAAGAGAAAAAGAAAGGGTCTGAGAAAATATTTGAAGAGATTATAGTTGAAAACTTCCCTAATACGGGAAAGGAAATAATTAATCAAGTCCAGGAAGCACAGAGAGTACCATACAGGATAAAATCAAGGAGAAACACGCCAAGACACATATTAATCAAACTGTCAAAAATTAAATACAAAGAAAACATATTAAAAGCAGCAAGGGAAAAACAACAAATAACACACAAGGGAATTCCCATAAGGTTAACAGCTGATCCTTCAGCAGAAACTCTGCAAGCCAGAAGGGACTGGCAGGACATATTTAAAGTGATGAAGGAGAAAAACCTACAACCAAGATTACTCTACCCAGCAAGGATCTCATTCAGATTTGATGGAGAAATTAAAACCTTTACAGAAAAGCAAAAGCTGAGAGAGTTCAGCACCACCAAACCAGCTTTACAACAAATGCTAAAGGATCTTCTCTAGGCAAGAAACACAAGAGAAGGAAAAGACCTATAATAACAAACCCAAAACAATTAAGAAAATGGGAATAGGAACATACATGTCGATAATCGCCTTAAATGTAAATGGATTAAATGCACCTACCAAAAGACACAGACTGGCTGAACGGATACAAAAACAAGAACCATATATATATATATATATTGTCTACAAGAGACCCACTTCAGACCGAGAGACACATACAGACTGAAAGTGAGGGGAGGAAAAAAGATATTCCATGCAAATGGAAACCAAAAGAAAGCTGGAATAGCAATTCTCATATCAGACAAAACAGACTTTAAAATAAAGACTATTACAAGAGACAAAGAAGGACACTACATAATGATCAAGGGATCGACCCAAGAAGAAGATATAACAATTGTAAATATTTATGCAGCCAACATAGGAGTACCTCAATACATAAGGCAAATACTAACAGCCATAAAGGGGAAATTGACAGCAACACATTCATAGTAGGGGACTTAAACACCCCACTCTCACCAATGGACAGACCATCCAAAATGGAAATAAATAAGGAAACACAAGCTTTAAATGATACATTAAACAAGATGGACTTAACTGATATTTATAGGACATTCCATCCAAAAACAACAGAATACACATTTTTCTCAAGTGCTCATGGAACATTCTCCAGGATAGATCATATCTTGGGTCACAAATCAAGCCTTGGTAAATTTAAGAAAACTGAAATTGTATCAAGTATCTTTTCCAACCACAATGCTATGGGACTAGATATCAATTACAGGAAAATATCTGTAAAAAATACAAACACATGGAGGCTAAAGAATACACTACTTAATAACGAAGTGATCACTGAAGAAATCAAAGAGGAAATCAAAAAATACCTAGAAACAAATGACAATGGAGACATGACGACCCAAAACCTATGGGATGCAGCAAAAGCAGTTCTAAGAGGGAAGCTTATAGCAAAACAATCCTACCTTAAGAAACAGGAAACATCTCGAATAAACAACCTAACCTTGCACCTAAAGCAATTAGAGAAAGAACAACAAAAAAACCCCAAAGTAAGCAGAAGAAAAGAAATCATAAAGATCAGAAATATATGAAAAAGAAATGAAGGAAGCAATAGCAAAGATCAATAAAACTAAAAGCTGGTTCTTTGAGAAGTAAAACAAAATTGATAAACCATTAGCCAGACTCATCAAGAAAAAAAGGGAGAAGACTCAAATCAATAGAATTAGAAATGAAAAAGGAGAAGTAACAACTGACACTGCAGAAATACAAAGGATCATGAGAGATTACTACAAGCAACTCTATGCCAATAAAATGGACAACCTGGAAGAAATGGACAAATTCTTAGAAATGCACAACCTGCCAAGACTGAATCAGAAAGAAATAGAAAATATGAACAGACCAACCACAGGCAATGAAATTGAAACTGTGATTAAAAATCTTCCAACAAACAAAAGCCCAGGACCAGGTGGCTTCACAGGCAAATTCTATCAAACATTTAGAGAAGAGCTAACACCTATCCTTCTCAAACTCTTCCAAAATATAGCAGAGGGAGGAACACTCCCAAACTCATTCTACGAGGCCACCATAACCCTGATACCACCACCAGACAAAGATGTCACAAAGAAAGAAAACTACAGGCCAATATCACTGATGAACATAGATGCAAAAATCCTCAACAAAATACTAGCAAACAGAATCCAACAGCACATTAAAAGGATCATACACCATGATCAAGTGGGGTTTATCCCAGGAATGCAAGGATTCTTCAATATATGCAAATCAATCAATGTGATACACCATATCAACAAACTGAAGGAGAAAAAACATATGATCATCTCAGTAGATGCAGAGAAAGCTTTCAACAAAATTCAACACCCATTTATGATAAAAATCCTTCAGAAAGTAGGCATAGAGGGAACTTTCCTCAACAGAATAAAGGCCATGTATGACAAACCCACAGCCAACATTGTCCTCAATGGTGAAAAACTGAAACCATTTCCACTAAGATCAGGAACAAGACAAGGTTGCCCACTCTCACCACTATTATTCAACATAGTTTTGGAAGTTTTAGCCACAGCAATCAGAGAAGAAAAGGAAATAAAAGGAATCCAAATCGGAAAAGAAGAAATAAAGCTGTCACTGTTTGCAGATGACATGATACTATACATAGAGAATCCTAAAGATGCTACCACAAAACTACTAGAGCTAATCAATGAATTTGGTAAAGTAGCAGGATACAAAATTAATGCACAGAAATCTCTGGCATTCCTATACACTAGTGATGAAAAATCTGAAAGTGAAATCAAGAAAACACTCCCATTTACCATTGCAACAAAAAGAATAAAATATCTAGGAATAAACCTACCTAAGGAGACAAATGACCTGTATGCAGAAAATTATAAGACACTGATGAAAGAAATTAAAGATGATACAAATAGATGGAGAGATATACCATGTTCTTGGATTGGAAGAATCAACATTGTGAAAATGGCTCTACTATCCAAAGCAATCTACAGATTCAATGCAATCCCTATCAAACTACCACTGGCATTTTTCACAGAACTAGAACAAAAAATGTCACAATTTGTATGGAAACACAAAAGACCCCGAATAGCCAAAGCAATCTTGAGAACGAAAAACGGAGCTGGAGGAATCAGGCTCCCTGACTTCAGACTATACTACAAAGCTACAGTAATCAAGACAGTATGGTACTGGCACAAAAACAGAAAGATAGATCAATGGAACAGGATAGAAAGCCGAGAGATAAACCCACGCACATATGGTCACCTTTTCTTTGATAAAGGAGGCAGGAATGTACAGTGGAGAAAGGACAGCCTCTTCAATAAGTGGTGCTGGGAAAACTGGACAGGTACATGTAAAAGTATGAGATTCGATGACTCCCTAACACCATACACAAAAATAAGCTCAAAATGGATTAAAGACCTAAATGTAAGGCCAGAAACTATCAAACTCTTAGAGGAAAACATAGGCAGAACACTCTATGACATAAATCACAGCAAGATCCTTTTTGACCCACCTCCTAGAGACATGGAAATAAAAACAAAACAAACAAATGGGACCTAATGAAACTTCAAAGCTTTTGTACTGCAAAGGAAACCATAAACAAGACCAAAAGACAACCCCCAGAATGGGAGAAAATATTTGCAAATGAAGCAACTGACAAAGGATTAATCTCCAAAATTTACAAGCAGCTCATGCAGCTCAATATCAAAAAAAAAAAAACAACCCGATCCAAAATGGTACGAAGACCTAAACAGACATTTCTCCAAAGAAGATATACAGATTGCCAACAAACACATGAAAGAATGCTCAACATCAGTAATTATTAGAGAAATGCTAATCAAAACTACAATGAGATATCGTCTCACACCAGTCAGAATGGGCATCATCAGAAAATCTACAAACAATAAATGCTGGAGAGGGTGTGGAGAAAAGGGAACACTCTTGCACTGCTGGTGGGAATGTGGATTGGTACAGCCACTATGGAGAACAGTATGGAGGTTCTTTAAAAAACTACAAATAGAACTACCATACGACCCAGCAATCCCACTACTGGGCATATACTCTGAGAAAACCATAATTCAAAAAGAGTCACATTCCACAATGTTCACTGCAGCTCTATTTACAATAGCCAGGAGATGGAAACAACCTAAGTGTCCATCATCGGATGAATGGATAAAGATGTGGCACATATATACAATGGAATATTACTCAGCCATAAAAAGAAACGAAACTGAGCTATTTGTAATGAGGTGGATGGACCTAGAGTCTGTCATACAGAGTGAAGTAAGTCAGAAAGAAAAAGACAAATACCGTATGCTAACACATATATATGGAATTTAAGAAAAAAAATGTCATGAAGAACCTAGGGGTAAGACAGGAATAAAGACACAGACCTACCAGAGAATGGACTTGAGGATATGGGGAGGGGGAAGGGTAAGCTGTGACAAAGTGAGAGAGTGGCATGGACATATATACACTACCAAACGTAAAATAGATAGCTAGTGGGAAGCAGCCGCATAGCACAGGGAGATCAGCTCCGTGCTTTGTGACCACCAAGGTGGGTGGGATAGGGAGGGTGGGAGGGACGGAGATGCAAGAGGGAAGAGATATGGGAACATATGTATATGTATAACTGATTCACTTTGTTATAAAGCAGAAACTAACACACCATTGTAAAGCAATTATACTCCAGTAAAGATGTAAAAAAAAAAAAAGAAAAGTTTTTGAGTTGAATATTGGTTGATAGTATGGTTTTTCGAAATCTTACCAGAAGATTTTCAACTCTATATTAAGAAAAGAATTATTTGAATCAATTAATGTCAAGTCCAAAATAATTATTGTTTATCAACATCCCACAGGATGACAGATAGTACACAGGACTCATTGCTGCAGTCACTGTCCTCTAGGTGCCAGTATACAAGAGCTCCAGGAACTTAAAGTGTACCAAAATATGACTCGGTTTAAGGCTTACCACTTAATTTAAAAATTAAGACAAGGCCTTGGATAGCCAGGATATCAAAGAACTACTTTATCTCAGTTCTTGCTTAAACAGGTTTCATCTAATTGTAAAATGCAACTAAAATACTATAAACAGGTTATCTTGTCATCCTCAAGAGTAACATTATTTTGAAAGGTGCAGACTGATTCATACTGATGAAAAAGCAGCACCGTGAGTGGCAAAATGATTATGCTAAATACCACTTCAATCTCTCAAGAAAAAAACTTTAACTTTTCATCTTGAAATAATTATAGGTTCATAGGAAATTGCAAAGATAGCACAGATAAATCCGATATACCCTTCACACAATTTTCCCCAATGGGTACATCTTATACAACAATATGACATCAAAATCAGGAAACTGACATTGGTACAATGTGTATGTATATAGTTCTATGCCATTTTATCATATGTATAGATTCATGTAAACACCATCAAAATCAAGATACAGACCTATTCCATTGTCACCAATATCTCCCTCATGCTACCCTTTATAGTCAAACCTATCCTCCTTCCCCACTATACCTGATCCCTGGTAACCACTAATTTGTTCTCCACTCCGTAATTTTGTCGTTTCAAGAATATTATATAAATGGAATCATATAGTATGTGACTTTTTGAGATTTTTTTCAATCAACATAATGCATAGTTGTATATACATCAATAGTTCATTCCTTTTTATTGCTGAGTAGTATTCCGATTTGAATGTACAATAGTTTGTTTAAGCATTCAACTACTTTAGAACATATTGGTGGTTTCTAGTTTTTGGCTATAACAAATACAGCAGCTATGAAAAACTGTGTACAGATTTTTACATGAATATTAGTTTTTATTTCTCTGGAATAAATGCCCAGGAGTGAGACTGCTGGGTTGTATGGTAAGTCTATGTTTAGTTTTTAAAGAAACTGTCATGTTATTTTCCAGAGTGTCCATGACATTTTCAACTACGTTTTAAGAACTTATTGTGCCAAGGTACTGGATGGGAGAGTATAAAACAATTAGAAAACATGAGAGCAGTCTCAAAGAATCAGTAGGCAAGGTAGCACCTAAACTAGTATAATTACTGTAGGATTTCAGAGATGATTCCTACCTAATATGATCAGGAAAGTTTCTTGGAAGGGGTCTTATCCGAATTAGGCATTGAAGGCTAGGTAAAACTCTAAATAAGTAGAAAAAAGCATTTCAGATAGAGGAGGTGGCATAAGAAAAGGTACAGAGGTAAGAAAGCATGAGACATGTATGAAGACCCCACCAAGGTACTGTTTGGCTAAAGCACATGATACAGGGAAAACTATAATAATGAAGAAGGTTGGGAAAAAAAAGACTGGAGGGCCCTTCCACTGATATGAAATGTCCAGACTAGGCAAATCCATAGAGACAAAAAGTAATTAGTGGTTGCCAGGGGCTGAAGGGAGGGGGAATGAAGGGTGACCTCCTAATGGGAGTGGGGTTTCTTTTTGGGGTGATAAAAATGTTCTGGAATTAAATAGGGAGATGGCTGCACAACTTTGTGAGTATACTAAAAACCTCTGAATTGCACACTTTTTTTAAAAAGGGCAAATTTCATGGTCTCTGAATTATATCAACATTTTAATGCAAAAAATAAAAATGCTGAGGGTACTATGGGGCACCATATAGGAAACTGGGGATAAAATAATGGATAAACACTAGGCACTCAAGTTTACTATTTAGGAGACACAGTCAAGTAGACAGGCAATTATAGTAAAATAAGTGCTATTATTGGATTCTACAGACAGGATGGCAGAACTTAGTAAAAGCATTTAAATCCAGCCTTGGGGGAATGAGAGGAGGTTTCTGGAGATGATGATAACTGAAATAAGTCCAGCAGGAAGAATAGTGGTTAGCCAGGTGGAAGTAGGGAGAGGGTAAGGAAACATGTGTCAAAATTTCGAAGTGAAAAACACTGCACATCAGAGAAACTGCAAGCAGTTCTAAGCAGTTTTAAGCTGGAACAGAGAGTGGGGGAAATGACAAGAAATATGTCTAGAAAGATAAGCAAGGTCCACATTACAAAGCGTCTTGCCAAGGAATGTGGATACATTCCACTGGCTATGGTCAACTTTTAAAGGACTTCAAACAACGTAATGAAACCCAATTTGCATTTTAAAAAGTCAATCTGGCTTCAGTATGATGAGCGGACTAGAGAGACAAGACTAGAGAGACCAGGTAAGACAGTAGGAGAATGGGGGACTACTGTTGTTTTTCAAGTGAGAGAAAATGTTCCTTTAAGCCAGGGGTGGGCAAATTATGCCTGTGAGCCAAATCTAGCCTGCTGCCTGCTTTTGTATGGATGGCAAACAAAGGATGGTTTTTACATTTTTAAATGGTTGGAGAGAAAAGCCAAAAGAATATGTCATGAATTATATGAAATTCAAATTTCAGTGTCTATAAATAAAGTTTTATGGGAAATAGCCCCATCCATTCATTTCCATATTGTCTATGGCTGCTTTGGAGCTGCAGTGATTGCAAAAAAGATCATATGGACTGCAAAGCCTTAAGTATTTACTATCTGGCCCTTTTATAGAAAAAGTTTGCCAATTCCTGGTCCAAACTAACAGAATGAGAACAGAGACATAAATATATGTGAGAGATATTAAAGGGGAACAATGAATAGTCTAACTGATTGATTAGATAGAGGAGTAAAAGAAGAAACATTAAGGATGATGTTTAAATTTCTAGAGTAAGGGGACTAAGGTAAGACTGCAATACTCCATAATAGGGAAACACAGGAGAAACAGACTTGGGATGGGAGGGAGAAGTGGGGACATGATTCTTTTCCAGATTTGGACCTACTGAATTTGAGGCACTTGTGACACACCCAAGAGATCTTTAGTAGGAAGTTGGACATATGGGTTTAGAGCTTGGGCATAGATGATTTGAGAGTTATTCGCATACGGATGGCGATTAAAGCCATGGGAATGATATCACTGATGAAAAGCTGCAAGAGGCAGCAGGAAAATCTGATACCAACAGCTATGTGATCTGCTGACTACTAAGAACTGCTTTCTAATAACTTCTAATTAGCCTATGTCTATTTTCTTTCCCGTTTCTTTCATAGTAGGCCCCCACCCACCCCAATCCGTGGTTTTGCTTTCTGTGGTTTCAGTTACCAGCAGTCTGAAAACTCCAGAAATAAACAATTCATAAGTTTTAAATTGCGGGCTGTTATGAGTAACGTGATGAAATCTGGGTGACACGCCCCGTCCTTCCTGGGATCCCTAACCATCAACATCACCCGCTCCTAACATCCAACCACTCACAGTGCCATGGCTCGATGATCCAAGATCACCCAAAGCAAGTGATCCTCCTTCTAACCTATCAGCAAAAAAGTCAATAGTAGTTTAATGCTACGTCATTCATCTCATTTCATCTCACCACGCAGGCATTTTATCATCTCACATCCTCAAAAGAAGGGTGAGTAAAGTACAAGATATTATATTTTGAGAGAGAGAGAGAGACCACATTCATGTAACTTTGATTACAGTATATTGTTATAATTGTTCTATTTTATTATTAAGCTCTTACTGTGCCTTATTTAGAAATTAAACTTTATTGTAGGTATGTATGTATGTATGTAAAAAACATAGTATATATAGGGTCTAGTACTATCCATGGTTTCAGGTATAAACTGGGGGTCTTCGTATGCATCCCCCAAGGATAAGGGGGGATTATTGTATTTTCATGATCCAATTTCTTTTTACATTTTTTGCCCCTCCAAAGAACATAGCCATCCTTTATTTTTGTTTTCAACAAGTTTGCATTACTTTGTTTTTTATCCATTTTTATGATGCTCTTCCAGCTTCCTGTACTCTATTTTAAATTTACTTTTGAAACAGCTAGAGAGATGCTATTCTTTTTCTTTTTTTATTATTAATTAATTAATTTTGGCTGTGCCAGGTCTTAGTTGCGGCCTGCGAGATCTTTAGTCATGGCATGCGAACTGTTAGTTGCGGCATGCATGTGGGATCTAGTTCCCTAACCAGGGATTGAACCTGGGCCCCCTGCATTGGGAGCATGGAGTCTTAGCCACTGGACCACCAAGGAAGTCCCCTATATCCTTATACTCTTAAAAATTTTTTTAATGGAGATGGGGGAATTCAATCTACAGACTTCAAAAATAGTAAAGGATATTATGAGCAGTACTACTTTATTCTTATCACTTTAATTTTCTCTTCAATCTTTTTAATTGAGAATGGAGACGCTGATCCCAATGGCTCGTATATAAAGCTCTCACATTTCAAAAGCTGCTCTGGAACTATGTATTTTACATGGTATTAAAGAGAAAATCACAGCTTGTCTAAATAAAAGCCTTTCTTAATCCAAACAGAATGAATTTATTTCCCACCTCATTCTTTTGCCATGCAAGGATTTTGCAGTTAGCTTCTAAGACCCACTTTATGGCATATTGTTTTCTTGGCATCTCATGTTCTCTATTATTCCTGTCAGTCTTTCTTTGCACAAAAATCTTATATTCAGGGTTCAGTATTATCAGGTACCAGTTCCCAATTTCTCTCACTTCCTATTAATACTAGTTTCAGTGCGATGGTTATCTCACCTTCCATATGCCTTTGAACAGAGGCACCACAGATTTGCTCATAGATCTCTGGTAGATCATTAATCCCAGTTCTCTTCCTTCTAGAATAATTTTATTATGCTGCTCAGTTTTAGAATCTAGATGTCTGCTACTAAATTATCTGTTCATCTTTTTGACACTGCAATATTACAGGCATCTGATATCTCTTCTCTCCACATATACAACCCAATCCCCAAAATTCTTATCTAGCTCCTAAAACAGTTTGACAAAGAATTCCTCTAACTTTCAATCTTATCCTTTTAAGGCAATCTGAATGTGTTTTTACCTACCATGGCACTCCCTTGTATTTTTGCAAAATCTAAGAATGTAAAGCAATGACTTAATTTTGGCTTTAATCTTATGTTTTCTACCATCTTGGATCTGTTTAAAGACTTCTTCCACTTGGCTTCTGATTTTTAATGTTTTCTTCAATGTCTTCAATCTGTTTTTCTTTACTTTTATGCTTCTCATTAATCATTTCTGCATATAGATAGGTCTCTTTAGTTCTTTAACTTCTTTGGGTTTAACCCTCTGAGATCCTTCATTTCTTTTAATACTTCTACCACCTCCTCACCTTCAAAAGGAAGCTGATCATTCCTCCTCATAGTTTTAATTTCCTTGTGTTCTACCAGGAATTTGCTTATGTTCTAAATTACTCTATCAAAACTTCCGAGCTGCTGAGAAATTAGTTTGAGTTCTCACTACTGCATAATTAGAAAAAAGGTATTTCACTTTACCACATATATGCTCTGTTGAACTGGCAATGCTATAAAATACAGATGGTCCTCTGCACCCACCATTTTATATAAGGAACTTGAGCATACATCTCTGCACAGGGGCTCCTGGAACCAATCCCTTCAGTACAGAGGGACGACTATACTTTCTTTTCTTTCTAAGTATATTCCAGACAAGAAACAGTATATAAACCCTAAGAAGTATTATTTAATCCTTATTTTATAAATGGATTCTCATTGGCTTCTTAGGTCCTTTCTTGGTTACTTTCAGACTTTCCCCATAATATCCTTATTTACAATACACAAGAAAGATACCAAATAATCATTTTCTTTTTAAACTTCTTTGGGGATGAGAGATAGATGTGTTTAGACAGACACACACACACACATACATTCACAAACACAGCCCCATCTCTTTGCCTAATTTACATCTATGGTCAGATAGACTCCAACCCAGATTCGAATATATCCTCCAAACCCCCGCAATGCTCAAAACGCCTTGCCTGGCTTCAGAGTCTACTGGGGAAAGCTCATATTCAGTCCTTTCAAAAACAAAACGTTCTTTTATCACATGCAGCCCTATTTCCAACCAGACTGTCACTTTGTCTCTTTTCTACCCCCAAGGTTCATCAGAAATGAGAATTCCATGAAGAAACTGTCTCTCGTTCATCCCTGTGTCCAGTGTCTGGCATACTGCCTGACCCCAATAAACACTCAATAAGTGTTTGCTGAATGGCTCCTTAGACTTTTGTGTTCCATATTCTTTGTACTACATGCTATCCTACCTGAAGCTGTACTTTAGCCCTATTTATATAATTCTAATTATCCTTCAATACTTCTGAACTACCTCATTTATTTCCCTTTGTTATCAACTTCACTGCTGTAGTTAGGCTTCACTTTCCCTCTCTCCTTCTGTAATACTTGTTTCTCCGGGATTTGGAGTCCATCTATAACAGGCCGATTATCCATGCTTCCTTTGGCCTTTTCCATGTTAATCTCTCAAAATGTGTTTATGACCCTTCCTGCAACCTCTTTTTTCCTTCTTCTTCTGAGGCATGTGTTCTTTATCTCTTTTTTTCAGTAAGAATTATCCTCTCCTGATATTTTCCTATAGCACTTCTTAGAGCTCACCCTCAGCTACTTCATTTATTTTCCTCTAATCTTTGTTCCTCTAATACCTAAAACTTAATCTTTATATTTCTACCCCCTTTTCTGAAGCTCTCTTAATGCTTTCCCCATCCCACATGGCTACTGTGAATTAAGTTTGGCAGCTGTTACCAGCTCACTTGCTCTGCTTTTCTTTTCATTCTGGGACCTTGAAAATGGCTCAGCTGTGCATGCTTCACTTTCATTATAACCTGTTCTCAGGCAATCAGCACAACTATGACCACTGATCCCAAAGATTACATACAATTGGCTTTTTAGAGATGTCATTTCTGGCTCCTTTTTCTCCACACTAGAAACATTTTTCCTGATTACATCTCATACTCAGATGATTTCTGGAAACAAAACTATTTTCTGTAATATAATTGCCAAACCTGGCTGATGCTCAGAATCACCTGAGGAGCTTTAAGAAATATATATCCTTGCCTCCCCAACCCCACTTCAGTCCAATTCAGCAGTCTGGGGATGAGTCCAGGAATCTTTTTTTCTAAAAAGCTAAAGTGATTCTGATAAGCAGCCATGTTTAGCAATTACTCATCTATAGTATGTCTCTGGCTGGCAACTATACCAGCTGGATCAAAATGGAATAACATTAATAATAACTATTAAATGCTTATTCTGTGCCAGGCCTTGTGCTAAGTGCTAATCAAATATTATTGCATTTAGTCCCCACAACCACCCTCTGAGGTGGACTCTCCATTTCACAGATGAGGAAACTGTGCTCTACATCGTATGCCTACAGTAGATTCTGGATATTCTCCCAAGCGGTCCCAGACCAAAGTCTGTGCTTATGACCCCCATGCATATACTAGATCAGTAGTTAGTAGGTGTCCATAACCTTTTTTTCTTATTCCTCATACATTGCACATATGTAATTCAGTCAACATTCCAAACACACTTGCAACTTTTACTTGATCTGTCAAAGAATTAGTCTCTCTTGAAGCAAGTTTTAGTTTAAACTATACCCAGTTACATTTTTAAAGAGAATAAGATAGGCAAGGTCTTTGGTCTTAGTTGGCTACAATGAATCACTACAAAGGTTTTTTATTCACTCGTTCTTTTTTTTTTTTTGATAAGTCATTTATAATGCATTTACTGAATATGCACTATGTGCTAGGCCTGAGGATACAAAGTATTTGGTTTTGGTCTGTTAAGAAGAGTCACAAAAAAATCACTAAAGTTTGTTTATTCATTCATTCTGTCAGCCAGTCATAAGGAAAGCATTAATCGAACACCTACTAAGTGAAAGTGTAGAAGGCCTAGAAATACAGCAATATACAAGAAACAGGAGAGAGATCTGGATAAAGGACACACATTTTGGAGTCATCAGCGTAAGTGAAGTTTTCTGAGTGATTATGATTACTTAGGAAGAGAGTAGAATGAGAAGAGGATCTCAAATAGAAAACTATGAACTATAACACTTAATGATGAATAGGAGAGAAGCCAGTAAGGGAGACTAAGAACTGAGAGAAGAAAAACGGGAGAGTCTAGCATGATGGAAGCCAGGAGCACAGTGCTAGGTAAAAAGATGCTGAGAAATTAGGTACAGGGAGAGAAAAATGCAAATGTGGACAAAGACAATTCTCTGTTCAAGAAATGTGATTGGGAAGGGGAAGAAAGACTCAGGTATATTTTAAGTGCTGAGGAGCAAGTATAGATAAAGAGATTGAATATAAGAGGGAGACTGGATTAATAACAGGACGAGGTCTTTGAAAAGGTAGAGGAGATTGGACCCCGAGAACAGGTGGAGAGGCTGGTCCTGGAGAAAGGATGAACCCTTCTTTATTCTAACAAGGAGGAAAGACATACAGGTGGAGATGTAGGTATGCCTGCAGATTTGGTAGGGTAGTAGTTCCTGTTCAATTCTTGGTCAAGCGGGAAACAGGATCACCTGTTGAGCTCAAGAAGAAGAGGAGTTTAAGGCAGGCAGGGTCTGAGGAGGGTAGAAGTTTGAAAGTTGTTGGAATGAGTGTGTTGACTAGATATATGTAATCTGTAAGGTGCTGATGAAAATCCAGCTGGGGTAGCTGATCATAAATTTCTGTAAGTACCAGTATGGTTGTATGAATTTCTCCACCTGCACTTGAAATAGACATGTAAAAGAATAATGGCAAGAAACTAAAACAACAGACCATTGAATCTTAGCTGTATAGAGAGGAAAGTAAAGAATGAATAGGGATACTGGAAAGGAAGAAGAAAAGGATCAGCAGTCTAGGTGAAGTTGAAAAACAAGTATAGTTTGTTCGGCAGTTCTAATCCTTTTTTTTTAAACATATTCTCCCAAGAATATGCATGTTTGAGGTTCACAAACTTTCAGTTTCAAGGATTTGAAATCTTATGTCAGGTTCATGTTACAATGAATTAATAATTAAGGCCTTTGGTAGTCATTAATGTTGGCAAATATTTCTAGCTCTCATCCCAGGCACTTTGTAGGATTGCTCCTCCCCATTCTTCTGAAATTGGGTTAAGGGAGGGGCAATGAAATGTGAGCAAAATGACAGGAATCGCTTCCAGGCATAAGCAATTATAGGGAGCACAGTTCACTATTCTCTCATTCTACCAAAGCCACCAATGTTTCAGATGGTGACTGCTCAGTCCTCTAGGGTCATAAAAAGACAAAGACACAGAGCAATGCCTCCAGTAGACCCACAAAGGGCATGATGAATGAGTGATCAATTTTAAGCCACATAAGAGGATGCAGATGGAGGACTATGAAAGGGAAGGAGAGAATGAGAGATAGGTAGGGAAATCAAGGCAGATTTGGAAGGGAAAGCAAGGCAGACCTGGAAAGTATGAGAGCAAGAGTCTCCTCCCCACCTGCCATATCCAGCCCATAAGACATTTCCATTTGCACATCCACTAATACCTGAAACTTGAAATGTAAAAAAATCAAAAGAGTTTCTCCACAAATTAGCACCCTTGTCAACTTTCCCATTACTTTCAGTGGCATCATCATCCTTTTGGTTCTCCTGCCTCTTACCTCTTCTCATCCTATTCACTAGTCCATTAGTGCCTACAACTACATGCCTTCATATGCTGCACAGGCTATCACCAAGTCCGGGGAATTCCCTGGCGGTCCAGTGGTTAAGACTCGGCACTTTCATTGCCATGGGCCCGGGTCGGGGAACTAAGATCCCACAAGCCTGTGCGGCATGGCCAAAATAAAGAAATAAATAAAAGCTATCACCAAGCCCTGGCGATTCTTCTGCAGTTTCTCTCAGATCTGACCCTTAACCTATTCTGTGTTCATGGCAACCACCTACATGGACTATTCTCATCTAGCTGCACTAGAATATAAGCTCCATAAGAGCAGAGAGCTTACTTCTTTGGTCACCCCTGTATCCCCTGGAATACTGCAGGTACTCAACATTATTACTGAATAAATAAATGAAGATATCTAATCTATCAATTGTCTTTTCCCACTTTTATTTATTTTCTAGCCATAGTGAGAAACATCTTTGGAAAAACTTTGTTTTTCATCATCTTTCTTCTAGTCAAGATCTAACAATAGAATACTACTGATCCTAGCATAGACTATAAAATTCTTCTACTGAGGATTTAATGCCTTCCATAAGGTGGGCACCACTTTCTCTAGCCAGTTATCAGAAATGATCACTTTGACATAGTCAAGTTAGTTTTAACCATCTCTAATAATTAAATTTCTCTTTCCTATGTCCATTTATCATCAGCAAATGGAGTATCCTTCCCTTTCCTTTTTACTACTACAAATTACATTGCCTCCTTTAAAATCAGAACCAAAACTTAAATTGATTCTATAGTAGCATGATGTTAATTTTTACAGATAAAAATGTCATTACATTCACTGTCCCCCATCCTTCCAACAAGCTCCCAATTTTTTACGCTATTAGGCCCTATTCATACCTTCTACTTCCAGGTCCCCTCTAATTTAGTCATGTCCAGCTACCTCCTGCCAAGACTACCCACTACTGTTGCCAAATCCTGTTCTAGGTCTTGAGGGCACATTTAATTTCTTCCTATGTTGATTATTCAGTATATATTTATTGAGTACCTATTTTGCATAAGTCACTGTTCTAAGCACTGGGGATACAGCAAATCAAAAACAGAAAAACATTCCTGCTCTTGTTGATGGGGGTGGCTACAATAAACAAAGAAGTTACACAACACATTAGAAACTGGTAACTGCTGTGGAAGAAATACATTAGAGATGGAGAAGAGGGGGGAAGGCCTCACCAAAATGGTGTTATTTGAACAAAGACTTGCAAGAGTGAGAATTACCATGTAGCTCTCTGGAGAAAGAGTGTCCTAGGCAGAGGGCATGAAGCCCTACAACAGGAGAATGATTTCTATTTCACAGAACAACAAAAAGGCCAGTGTGGTGTGAATGTTGTGAGCAACAAGAAGGGTAGTAAGAGACAAGGTCAGAGAACTGTGAGCAAAGCAGATGGTATGGGGCCTGTGGACCACTGTAAAGACTTGGACTTTTTCTGAAGTTGAGATGGAAGCCACCGGAAGCATCTTGGGCAGATAAGGAGCATGATCTAATTGACATTTTAGCATGATACTGTGTTGAAAATGCATTGAAGTGGAAGCAAGGAGAGAAGGAGGCCAGATAAGCCATCACCAATACTCTAAGCAAGAGATAGTGGTAATTCAGACTGGGGTCGTAGTAATGGGGGTAGGGAGAAGTGTTTGGATTCTGGATATATGTGTTGTAACCTGGGCCAACAGAATTTGCTGGTAAGTTGGAAGTGGCGGTGAAAAATAAGGAGTCAAGAAAAACTCCAAAGTTTCTGGCCTGGTAAAGGAAGGAGTTGCCATCAACTTCATTGGGGATGGCTGTGAGTAGAAGATCTGGGGTATGGGAAAGATCAGGGGTTTGGCTTTGGACAGGTTAAGTCCAAAACTGTACTTGCCATCCAAGAGGAAATAATGGGTAAGGAGTTCAAGATGAGTAGGGATATCAAGCCGAGAATTCAAGAGAACAGTTTGGATAAGAGATATAAATTTGGAAATCAACAGTATATAGGTGATATTTAAGTAGGTGTTAGTAGGAGCTCTCCAAGAGACTGAGTATAGATAAGGAAGAGGTCCAAGAACTAAGCCGTAGGGTATTTCCTTTGAGGAGGAACCAGAAAAAAGTATGAGAAGGACTGGCTAGAAGGCAGAAGCAAAGCTGGATTTCCGGAAAGCCTGTTTCAAAGAGGAGGAGAAGGAAGGAGTAACCAACTTATCAAATGCTGCTCATAGGTGAAGTAAGATGATGACTATGAATTAACAAGTGGATTTAGCAACACTGAAATCACTGGTACCTTGAAAAGGACACTGGTGCTATGGCAGGGGCAAAAGCCTGATTAGAGTGGATTTAAGGGGAATGTATTTAAGCTGTTTCCAGCATAGGCTGCGAGAGGAATTTACTTCCACCAATAATCCTTCTACTTAGCAGAAGGCCAATAGGATTTCAGCTCACTTTCTGTGAAAGTTACCTCAGTTGATCATACTCATTACTTTCAAGTAAAAAATTCTATGGTGGAATTAGTCCTTGGTCCTCTGAAACGAATTTTTCCAGAAATAACTGTATTAGAAAGCTCACTTCAGTTCTTAGCACCTAGAGTGAGTATACATCCTTGATTTTCTAAAGGTTCCAATTTAATATAATTTTGTCCTGTTAATGAAGGAGATTCTTTGTATGTGCAATTAAACATGATTTAATTTTATGCCACTATAAGAGTTTTCATATTAAAATTTTTTCTCAAATAAAAAAGAAATTCAGGGGACTTCCCTCATGGCAGAGTGGTTAAGAGTCCCCCTGCCAATGCAGGAGGCATGGGTTGGAGCCCTGGTCCAGGAAGCTCCCACATGCCGCGGAGCAACTGAGCCCATGCGCCACAACTACTGAACCTGCACTCTAGAGCCCATGCTCCATAACGAGAAGCCACGTGCCGCAACAAAGACCCAACACATCCAGAATTACATAAATAAAATAAATAAATTTATTTTTTTAAAAAAAGAAATTCATTTTCAGCCAGGGGGCTGGGACAAGGGGAAAAGGGGAGTTTTGTTCATTGGGTATAGCAATTCAGTTCTGCAAGATGAAAAAATTCTAGGGATCTACTGCACAACAATATGCATATAGCTAACATTACTGTACACTTAAAAATGATTAAGGTGGTAAATTTTATATTATGTGGGGTTTTTAAATCACAATTAAAAAAAATTCTTTTACAGACATCATATCCTGCTGTCAAATAAATCTCTAATTGGAGGCATTGCAGGTACCAGAACAATATTTGAGGAGTAAAATGTGTTTTGTTTGGGGGAGGGGCACCATTTAAGGAAGTAAAACCTGTTAAGAAACTTTTCTCACTGAGCTGTAATATAGTTTCCTCCAGTTAAAGTAAGAGATACTGTACGGCATTAGGGCAGCAGCATAAGCTATAAGAATGGGTTATTTATAAGCAGAATATGTATAAGTACTAAACTACCTTGCAGAATTTTATATGAAAGTTTATATCTATATTCTTTAGTCATATAGTCTTTCAAGTTTTTTCCCAGGTCTTTTTAGTTGGAACTCTCTTTCATCCCTTGATCTTAGCTGCTCTTCTCTGGATCTTTCTTAAAACTTAAATCATGTAATCAATACTGAACAAAGTTTTGCAGGTATGGAAAGACTGTGATTATACAGAGGCCCAATAGCATATTGCTTAAAAGAACAAGCTGTAAGGTTAAATTGCCTGAGTCTGAATTCTGAATCCATGACTTATTGGCTCTATTACCTTAGACATACTGCTTAACTTCTCTGCACTTCAGTTTCCTTATCTGTAAAATGAGAATATGATCTGCCTCATCAGAGACAAATGAATGTTTACAATATCTCCTCCTCCCCCCCACAAGTAGTAAGTTCTTCATAAATGTTAGCTATTATTATTATGTAAGAGTAGAATGTCTACTTTATTGTTCCCAGGACCTAGCACAGCAGTCCCCAAAATTTAGCCTTTTTGTCTAAAGTAGTATATTGGAAATTTCACAGAATTTCCCAATTTATTACTTTATCCCCATTTCCTTTTTTTGATAGCTCAGAGCTAATTATCCTATAAGTACTGTGGATTATTTTCTCCTAAATGCTTCCACTGAATCTTCAATTTTTTCCCCCAATGCATAGTTAATGATCTTTCTGTGGTTTATCCCCTTCAACAGTACCATCTGTACACTGTGAACTTTTTCTAAATCATTCATTAAAAATGTTAAATATGACCAGTTGCAAAAATGATCTCATCCTCCACCGTTTATTATTCTCCGAGAAAATGGAAAAAATACTGGATTAGAAATCAGAAGACCTAGGTTTTAATTCCAACAATAGGTATGAGACCAGAGGAAGATCACTTTTAAAAGCTTTAGTTTTATCTATACAATGGGAACTACAAGCCCTATCTACCTTATGATTTCATTGTAAATATCAAATTAACCAGCCTTTCAGATCTATTATTCTCTATTCTTGCTGCCATTGTTTTAAAATTAGGCCCATAGTTCTTGCCTAAAATTCTGCAGTAACATATTTCCTAACTGATCTTGACTTCAATTTCTTTTCTCTACAATTATTCTCCATAGTATGCCCATAATTATATTTTCAAAATACAAATTTGATTATATTATTCCCCATCACCAAGAGGGTGATTAGTATGGCATATAAAGATTCTAAGAGTCTGACTGTAGACAGCCCAGAAATAAACCCCCACATATATTGGTCAACTGATTTTTTTTTTTATGGTGCAAGATACTTATTTTTTTTATTGGAGTACAATTGCTTTACTATGTTGTGTTAGTTTCTGCTGTACAATGAAGTGAGTCAGCTATATGTATACATATATCCCCTCCCTCTTGGACATCCCTCCCCCCCATCCCACCCATCTGGGTCATCACAGAGCACTGAGCTGAGCTCCCTGTGCTATACAGCAGGTTCCCACTAGCTAGCTTTTTCACACATGGTAGTGTACTTATATCATTTGGTAAACTGATTTTTCAATGCTAAGACCATTTAACGGGAAAGAAGAGTCTCTTCAACAAATGCTGCTGAGACAACTAGATAACCACATGCAAAAGAATGAAGTTGGACCCTTACCTTGCACCATACAGGAAGATTAACTCAAATGGATCAAAAACCTAAATTCAAGAGCTAAATCTATAAAACTCTTAGAAGAAAACAGGGGAAAATCTTCATGACCTTCAACTTGGTAATGGTTGTTTAAATATGACACAAAAAGCACAGGCAACAAAAGAAAAAAATAAAACTATACTTTATCAAAATTTAAAACTTTTGTATATCAAAGGACACTATCAACAGAATGAAAAGACAACCCACAGAAAGGAGAAAATATCTGCAAATCATATATCTGACAAGGATTTAATATCAAGACTACATAAAGAACTCCTACAACTCAACAGAAAACACATCAAAAATGAGCAAAGGACTTGAATAGAGATTTCTCCAAAGAAGATAAAAATGGCCAAGAAACACATGAAAAAATATTAAACATCATTAGTCATTAGAGAAATGCAAATCAAAACTACCAATACCACCAGGATGGGCTATTACTTAAAAAAAAAAAAAGGGAAAATAACATGTGTTGACAGGGCTATGGAGAAACTGGAAACCCTGTGCATTGCTGGTGAGAGTGTAAAATGGTGCAGCCACTGTGGAAAACAGTTTGGTGCTTTCTCAAAAAGTTAAACATAGAATTACCATATGACCCAGCATTTCACTCCTAGGTATATACCCAAAAAAACAGAAAACAGAGATTCAGACAGACTTATACACCAGTGTTCAAAGAAGTATTATTCACAATAGCTAAAAGGTGGAAACAACTCAAGTGTCTATCAACAAAAGAATGGAAAACAGAATGTGGTATATACATACAATGGAATGTTATTCAATTGTAAAGAGGAATGAAGCTCTGATACATGCTACAACATAGATAAACTTTGAAAACATTATGCTAAGTGCAATAAGCCATACACAAAGGACAAGCGTGGTATGATTCCATTTATGTGAAGTATCCAGAATAGACAAATTCATAGAGACAAAAAGTAAAATACAGGTTACCAGAGGCTGAGAGAGGGAGGCAGTTATTGCTTAATGGGTACAGAGTTTCTCCTTGGAATGGTGAAAAAGTTCTGGAAATAGATAGTGGTGATGATTATACAATGTTGTGAATGCCACTAAACTGTAAACTTAAAAATGGTTAAAACAGTAAATTTTATGTTACGTAAATTTTACCACAATAAAAAATTAATAATAAAGAGTCTGGCCCTAAAGAGCTTTATCTGCAGCCACAAATTCCCTTCCTTCTCACCAACATGTACCTTGCATTCCACTCTCCTATTGAACTGCTTGACCTGTGAAGGTACAACATACTTTCAAGCTTTCCTGGCTTCATTTACGTTCCTTCTGTCCTTACCCCTTTCTAAGTTTGGTGAACTACTCTTCATTAGGATTCATCTTTAGTGAATCTTTTCTTTCCTGACTTCCTGAAGCAGTTAATCAATTGTTCCTTAATACTTTCAAATCCCTTTGTAAACAGTTCTGTGGCATTTAATCATGCATTACAAATTATTTCTCTATGTGTATCTCCCCCATTAGATCAAGTTCCTTGAGGACTAGTAATTTTTTTTAATATTCTTTTTTTAAAATTGAAGTATAGCTGATTTATATATCCACTGTTGAGGACTAGTATTGAATCTTATTTTTCTATCCCTAGCACCTAGCACATGGTAAATACTCAACTTTCCCATATAAATGACTTACGCATATAATGTGCTTTGAAAAATCACAAAGCACTATATCAGGAAAAGGACTTATTTCATTTTACCCTTTGTGAATTTATTTTAAGTTAGTTTCCAGTTTATGCAACAAGTCCCTGATGATATGCAGTATACAAGACAACTCAATTTTTTTCATTATGCTCCCATTAACTAATCCTAAGGTTTTCTTCTCTTCATATAAATGCTAAATTGAACCAGGAGAATATTTTTGAGTTCCTAAATGAACAAAATACTAATCTAGATGTACTATCATATGTTACAAAAAAAGGATACATTCTATGTATGCCAGAAAGATAATGAGTTGATAATGAGTGCCTTTACATCAGAATATTTTGATTATGTCTTCCAGAAAAGTAGTGTAATCAGATATGTGGATAATATCCGTGGTAGCCCCAGCACATATTTATGCATGCTTTAAGAGCCAGTGCAGGGGCTTCCCTGGTTGTGCAGTGGTTAAGAATCCGCCTGCCAATGCAGGGGACACGGATTCAAGCCCTGGTCTGGGAAGATCTCACATGCTGCGGAGCAATTAAGCCCAATGCACCACAACTACTGAGCCTGGAAGCCACAACTACTGAAGCCCATGTGCCTTACAGCCTGTATGCCGCAACTACTGAGCCTGCGTGCTGCAACTACTGAGCCTGCGTGCTGCAACTACTGAAGCCCGCAGGCCTAGAGCCCGTGCTCTGCAACGAGAAGCCACCTCAATGAGAACCTGCGCACCACAACAAAGAGTAGCCCCTGCTCGCCACAACTAGAGAAAGCTCGCGTACAGCAACGAAGACCCAACGCAGACAAAAAAAATTTTTTTAAAGTAAGTTTAAGAGCCAGTGCAAACTGCTGAATCAATCATCAAATATTTACTGAGTCCATACATAGGGCATAGTACCAAATATGTTAAGTGTTTACAAAGTTTAGACTAGATTTTTTTTTTTTTTGCGGTACGCGGGCCTCTCACTGTTGTGGCCTCTCCCGTTGCGGAGCACAGGCTCCGGACACGCAGGCTCAGTGGCCATGGCTCACGGGCCTAGCTGCTCTGCGGCATGTGGGATCTTCCCAGACCGGGGCACGAACCCGTGTCCCCTGCATCGGCAGGCGGACTCTCAACCACCGCGCCACCAGGGAAGCCCTAGACTAGATTTTTATAGTCAAGAAACTCACAATAAAATTGGAAGACATGAAAAAACAGATCCAGTATAAATGTTCAGATATGGTTATTCACTCAACAGTTATTTATTAACTGGGTATAAACCAGGTACTTAAAACATATGCAGATTAAGAAATATGGACTCTTCCTCAAGAATCTTAAACATTTATTAAGCAATATTATGACAGGGACTGTGGGAATACAAAGATGAACAAAACATACAGCCCTATTTGGCCCACAATCTAGTTATGGAGAGACAATCATAAGTAAATAATTACAGCAATTAACACTGGTGACTCTTCCTCAAAACTCTTTCCCTTGACCTACATGCCACCACAGTATCCAGCTTTTTCTTCCTCTCTCTGGCTACTCTTTCTCAGTCATTTAAACCTGCTCCTCCTCTACTATACCCTTATATGCTGCAAAGCTCTGTCTTACATATTCATCATCTCACTCTATAACCTGGACCATTCCTATGACTTCAACAACGAAAATCTTTTCCTAGCTTGTCCTTTCTACTGAGTTCCAGAAGTGTATTTTCAACTGCCTACTAGATATTTCATAGATTCCTCAAACCCGACTAACCTAAAATTGCAGTGTTCTCAAACTAACTTCTAATCTAAGGTTCCTACCTCAGGTCATGGCACCACAACCAGTATCACCAGTATCACAGGATTCATCTTTGCCTCCCCATCACACATCAAATGTATTACAAAAATTTGTTAATTCTATTTCTCTCCATTTATGTGCCTTAATGACCCAGTATTTCTCCATCAGTGTACCACTGGCATTTGGTGTGAAACAGTCCTTCATTGTTAGGACTCTCTTCTGCAATACAGAACATCTAGCATTCCTGGCTCCACACCTAAATGCCATTAACACTCCCCAGTCATCAGTACTAACAAAAATGCCTCCTGAGGCTGGTATTGCCCAGGTTAAGAATTATACTGTGGGCTTCCCTGATGGTGCGGTGGTTGAGAGTCTGCCTGCCGATGCAGGGGACATGGGTTCGTGCCCCGGTCCGGGAGGATCCCACGTGCCGCAGAGCGGCTGGGCCCGTGAGCCGTGGCCGCTGGGCCTGCGCGTCCGGAGCCTGTGCTCCGCAACGGGAGAGGCCGCAGCGGTGAGAGGCCCGCGTATCGCAAAAAAAAAAGAATTATACTGTGCTTACCTGAAGACTCCATTATCTCTCATCTGTACTACTAAAAAAATTCTTTAATAAAAATCTTATATTTATTTTCCCTACATCTACTTTTTCTCCCTTCTAATCAATTCTCTATTCTGCAGCCAGAGTAGTGTTTTAAGCTCAATTTGCTCAAGTAATTCCTCTACTTAAAATCCTTCAATGTTTCTGATCTTAGGAGAAAGCATTTAGTCTTTTGCCAATAAATATAATGTTAGCTGTGGGGTTTTGATAGACATCCCGGATGAATATGAGGAAGTTTCCTTCTATTCCTATTGTGCTGAGAGTTTTTATCATGAATGAGTGTTAAATTTTGTTAAATGCTCTCTCGGCAAGGATATCCAATCCCACTTCTATTTAACATTGTACTGGAGGTCCTAGCCAGTACAATAAGGCAAGGAAAAATAAAATAAAAAGCATCCAACTGGAAAGGGGGAAAAAACTGTCTTTATTTGCAGATGACATGATCCTGTCCAGAAATAATTTTAAAGTATCTACCAAAAAAGCTACTACTAATGAGTTCTAATGGCTTTTTATAGAATCCTTAGAATTCCTTAGATTCCATTAGTGCTAGAACTAATAAGTTCTAGTGCAGGGAAATGACCAATATATAGAAACTAACAGCACTTCTATACACCTGCAAAGAAGTGGAAAATAGAATAAAAGACACAATTCCATTTTTGATAGCATCAAATACATGAAATACTTGGGGATAAACATAATAAAATATGTGAGTCTGGAACACTGAAAATTATAAAATGTTGCTGCAAGAATGTACAGAAGACGTAAACATAGATATACCACGTTCATGGATTGGAAGATTCAATGTGGTTAAGATTCAGTTCACTCCAAATTGATTTATAGACTTATTATGGGTTGAGTTGTATCCCCCAAAAGATATGTTTGAGTCCTAACCCCCCCGCCAATACCTGTGAATGTGACCTTACTCAGAAATAGTGTCACTGCATATGTAATCAAGTTAAAATGAAGTCACACTGGATTAGGGTAGGCCTTAATCCAATATGACCAGTATCCTTATTAGAAAAGAAAACAGAATTAGGGAAGAGAACACCATGTGTAGAGACAAAGACACACAGACGTTTTGGGAAGACAGCCATGGAAGATGGAAACAGAGACTGAAGTTATGCTGCCATAAGCCAAAGAACACTTGCAGTTATCAGAAGCTAGAAGAATCTTCTCCTAGAGGCTCCAGTGACAGCATAGCCCTGTCAACACCTTAATTTTGGACTTCTACTCTCCAAAACTGTGAGATAATAAATTTCTATTATTTTAAGCTATCCAGTTTGTGGTAGTTTGTTACAGCAGTCCTAGGCAATTAATACACATAGAGAATACTCAAAAGTTATTTGATTTGTCGGCAAGATAACTACTCTTATATAATATATAATTTTATATATTTTAAAACAATATAGATATAGATATAGGTATATAATGTGTGGCAAAATAGTTTATTGGAAATGACTTTTGAAATCAAACAGACCTTTGAGTTTAGAATTCTGCCATTCTCTCACCTGCTTGTTTCTTTCACCATAAAATGAGAAGGATTAATGGAAATACATAAAAGCCTGTCCAGTACAGATTTTTTTTATATAAATTTATTTATTTTTGGTTGCGTTGGGTCTTTGTTGCTGTGCGCAGGCTTTCTCTAGTTGCGGAGAGCAGGGGCTACTCTTCGTTGTGATCTGCGGGCTTCTCATTGTGGTGGCTTTTCTTGTTGCAGAGCACGGGCTCTAGGCACGCGGGCTTCAGTAGTTGTGGCACACGGACTTAGTTGCTCCACAGCATGTGGGATCTCCCCAAACCAGGGCTCGAACCCATGTCCCCTGCATTGGCAGGCGGATTCTTAACCACTGTGCCACCAGGGAAGCCCTCCAGTACAGATTTTGACATTTAATAATGTTAGTTTCTTTATTTCCTGGGTGCATTGGTATAGTTAATCTTGAAGAAATTTGGTCTTTTTTTTTTGGCCACGCCACGCAGCTTGCAGGATCTTAGTTCCCCAACCAGGGATGGAACCTGTGCCCCCTTCAGTGGAAGCATGTTGTCCTAACCACTGGACTGCCAGGGAATTCCCTGGTCTTGTATTAAAACCCTAATATATTAACTGACAAAAATATATTGATCACATAATGTACTGTGTACTACAAAGTTCTTAGAAACATGTCCCCACTTTTCTTTTTTTGGCTTCCTTTCTTATTTCCATATTTCTCTGCATTTTCTTTTTCCCATGATAAGGGTCAGAGTAATCCCAGGAGGTTTCATGGAGATCATAAAACTAACTGATTCTTGAAAAATGTTGGCTAGGATTCAGTTATGCAGAGAAAACCTAAAAGAACATTCAAGGAGATTCCTTCCACCCACTGCATAGAGGAAAAGAAACAATTCATGTTCTATAATGTGGCAATGTAGTATATGTCCTCTGAAGCAACAGGGAGTACTTGTTTAACTGTGACTTCATAAAGCAAAAACTGTTTTTTGTGAATGAAGACCTAAGGTTTCCGCATTTTGGCTTCTTACTTGGAAGAGAATTAACGCTCCCTTTGACTAAAGTTTTTGTCCATCTTGGCACAGGCAAGGCATGGAGTACTTTTAGTTTCTCACAGTGCTTCAATTTTCTCTTTCTGATTCTTAAAACTTTATCTAACTTTCTTGCTTTATTTTTTCCTGGCCAGGTAGCTCCTTTTGAACAGTGTTTCCTCAGAGATTTTGATCAGTTGCCTTCCATGTCCCATTCTTCCTCTCTGCCAAACTATGTCCTTCCCTTAAGGATGACTTCAAAACTTAACTCTAGGAAGACTTTTCTATTTAATATGAAATAATTTATTTTCTCTTTACAATTTCAAACTTACATATCTAATTTAAATCAACTTGGGAAAAAAATTCTTCTCATTTGATGATTAACAAAGGCCTAATCCACTAACATTTTCCACTCTTAACTATCTTAAGTTAACAGCTTGACTATCTTTAGCATTTTGTACTGTAGATCTCTCTGGTCCCTCCTTCCTGCAACTTTTCTCCTTAGCTTCAATAACACCCATTTCCTCTCATCTGATCCCTCTCCCACTCAATGTTTATATACCCTGTGCTTCCATTTTTAACCCCAATTTCATTTCTTTATTTATATTTGAGCCTCTATTTGGGGTCAGTTCCTATGCTACATGCTGTGGATACAGCAGTGACCAAATGAACAAGAGACAGATACAGTATACCTATGGAGTTTACAGTCTAGCAGGGAATATGAGGGGAGGTCCTAACATTGCTTAAGGGGTTGGGGAAGACATTTCTGAGAGAGTTTTAGTTGAGTCCTAAGAAAGATTAGGCTTTAGTGAGGTAAAGAATTAGTGAGAGGTTTGAAGGAATAAGGAGCTTGGGAGAGATGAGAAAAGGGTTCTGAGTGTAGGGCACTATGTTTCAAAGCACAGAATAGGGAAAAACATGGAAAGTTTGAGGATCTGAAAATTCAGTATGTGGTGTGGAGGGAGCTAAAAGAATAGTAATATTTGATACTGGACTGCAAGGCTGAAGTCATACTGTGAAATTATCTGTGAGCTATGTTAAGGGTAATAGGAAGCCATTGATTGGCTTTCCCACAGTTCTACTGCATGTTTTAATTTTTATTTTTTAACAACTTAGTTCTTGTATAATTTACATACAGTAGACTGCATCTATTTAAAGTATGCAATTTGATGACTTTTGATAACTTTATACATCTGTGTAACCACCAGTACAATCAAGATATAGCACACATTTTTACCACCCTCTCAAAGTTTCCTCTTGCCCTTCGTCTTCCCTCCCTCCACCTCTGGCTTCAAGCAACAACTGTTCTATTTTCTACTATTATGGATTAGTTTGCTTTTTCTAGACAATTATATAAATGGAATCACAAGTATGTACTCTTTTACATTGGTCTTCTTTCACTCAGCATAATGTTTTGAGATTCATCTATGTTGTTGAGTGTATCAATAATTCATTCCTTTTTATTGTTGAGTAATATTCTGCTATATGAATTTATCACAATTTGTTTATCCATTCACCTGCTGACGAACATTTGGGTTTTTCCAGTTTTTGGTTTTTGTGAATATAGCGACTATGGGTATATGTGTATAAGTCTTCGTGTGGTCATATGTTTTCATTTCTCTTCGGCAAATACCTAAGAGTGAAATGGCTGGGTCATATTTATAACATAAATACTTAACTTTAAAGTTATATTTAACTTTATAAGGAACTGCTAAGTAGTTTGCTAAAGTGGTTGCACCATTTTATACTCCCACCAGCAGTATATGAGAGTTGTAGCTACTCTACGTCCACACTAACACTTGGTATTGTCAGTCTTTTTGTATTAGTCATTTTAATGGATATGTAGTGGTGTCTCATTGCAGCTTTAATTTGCATTTTCTTGATGACTAATTTTATTGAGAATCTTTTCATGTGCTTATTTGCTATTCATAAATCTTTGATGAAACGTCTGTTCAAATTTCTTCTCATTTTAAAAAATTGGGGTGTCTTATTATTGAGTTGTAAAGGTTTTTTTCGGACGCGCAGGCTCAGCAGCCATGGCTCACGGGCCCAGCCGCTCCACGGCATGCGGGATCTTCCCGGACCGGGGCACGAACCCGTGACCCCTGCATCGGCAGGTGGACTCTCAACCACTGCACCACCAGGGAAGCCCATGTAAAGGCTTTTTATATACTCTGGTAAAATTTTTTTCTTCCAGTTTTAGTCAGATATAATTGACATACAGCACTGTATAAGTTTAAGGTGTACAGCATGATTTGACTTACATACATCATGAAATGATTATCACAATAAGTTAGTGAGTGTCCATCATCTCATATAGATATAAAATGAAAGAAATAGAAAAAAAAGTTTTTTTGTGATGAGAACTTAGTATTTACTCTCTTAACAATGTTCATATATATAACATAGAGCAGTGTTACTGATATTTATCATGTTATACATTACATCCCTAGTACATACTTATAACTGGAAGTTTATTTTGATCTTTTGACCACCTTCATCCAATTTCCCCTCCCCCCACCCCCTCCCTCTGGTAATCACAAATCTGATCTCTTTTACTATGAGTTTGTTTGTTTGCTTGTTTTTGAGTATAAATGACCTACAACACTGTGTTAGCTCCTGTTGCACAACACAGTGATGTGGCATTTCTATACATTTCAAAATGATCACTACAATAAGTCTACTTACAATATGTCACCATACAAAGATAACACATAGTTATTTACTATATTTTCCACACTGTACATAACAATCTATATCTATGTATAGATATGATTATTTTAAGTTGCTGGTCTCTTAAGTTCAAACGCATTTTAACAACCCTGCATTTTTACTCCCTGCCCCCACATTCACTGGTTTTGACACCATATTTTACATCTTTTTCTTTTGTGTATCCCTTAAACTGCTTATTACAGACATATACGATTTTACTACTTTTGTCTTTTAACCTTCCTACTAGCTTCATACATGACTGATTTACTACCATTATGGTATATTTGCCTTTATAAAGAGACTTTTCCTTTTGTAATTTTCAGGTTTCTAGTGGTGGTCTTTTATTTTTCGCTTAGAGAAGTCCCTTTAACACTTTTCTGTAAAGCTAGTTTGGTGGTACTGAATTCAAGGCTTCTGCTTGTCTGTAAAACTTCTGATCTCTTCATCAAATCTGAATGAAAGCCTTGCCAGAGAGAGTATTCTTGGTTGTACGTCTTTCCCTTTCATCACTTTAAATATATCATGCCACTGCCTTCTGGCCTGCAGTTTTTGCTGAAAAGTCAGCTCTATGGGAGTTCCCTTGCATATAACTTGTTGCATTTCCCTTGCTGCTTTTATTTTTTAACATCTTTACTGGAATATAATTGCTTTACAATGGTGTGACAGTTTCTGCTTTATAACAAAGTGAATCAGCTATACATATACATATATCCCCATATCTCTTCCCTCTTGCATCTCCATACCTCCCACCCTCCCTATCCCACCCCTCTAGGTGGTCACAAAGCACCAAGATGATCTCCCTGTGCCATGTGGCTGCTTCCCACTAGCTATCTATTTTACATTTGGTAGTGTATATATGTCCATGCCTCTCTCTCACTTTGTCCCAGTTTACCCTTCCCCCTCCCCGTGTCCTCAAGTCCATCCTCTAGTAGGTCTGCGTCTTTATTCCTGTCCTGCCCCTAGGTTCTTCATGACCTTTTTTTGGGGTTTTTTTAGCATCTTTATTGGAGTATAATTGCTTTACAATGGTGTGTTAGTTTCTGCTTTACAACAAAGTGAATCATCTATACATATCCATATATCCTCATATCTCCTCCCTCTTGCATCTCCCTCCCACCCTCCCTATCCTACCCCTTTAGGTGGTCACAAAGCACCGAGCTGATCTCCCTGTGCTATGCAGCTACTTCCCACTAGCTATCTATTTTACATTTGGTAGTGTATATATGTCACTGCTACTCTCTCACTTCATCCCATCTTATCCTTCCCCCCACCCCGTGTCCTCAAGTCCATTCTCTACGCCTGCGTCTTTATTCCTGCCCTGCCCCTAGGTTCATCAGAACCATTTTTTTTTAGATTCCATATATGTGCATTAGCATACGGTATTTGTTTTTCTCTGACTTATTTCACTCTGTATGACAGACTCTAGGTCCATCCACCTCACTACAAATAACTCAGTTTTGGTTTTTTATGGCTGAGCAATATTCCATTGTATATATGTGCCACATCTTCTTTATCCATTCATTTGTCGATGGACACTTAGGTTGCTTCCATGCCCTGGATATTGTAAATACTGCTTCAATGAAAACTGAACCACTGATCTTTTTATTCTCTCTGTAGTCTTGCCTTTTTTAGAATATCATATGGTTGGAATCATATAGTATGCATCCTTTACAGATTGGCTTCTTTCACTTAGTAATGTGCATTTAAGTTTCATTTCTTTTTAATTGATTAATATTCTTCCATTGTCTAAATGTACCACCGTTTATTTATCCATTTACCTACTTAAGGACATCTTGTTTGCTTCCAAGTTGTGGCAATTATGAGTGAAATGATATAAATGTATGTGTGCAGGTTTTTGTCTGGGCATAAGTTTTCAACTCCTCTTGGTAAATACCAAGGAACACAACTGCTGGGATGGTACGATGGTACAAATGTAAGAAACCCCAAAACTGTCTTCCAAAGTATCTGTACCATTTTGGATCTCCAGCAGTAATGAATGAGAGTTCCTGTTGCTCCATGTCCTCAACAGCATTTGGTGTTATCAGTGTTCCAGATTTGGGCCATTCTAATAGGTATGTAGTGGTATCTCATTGTTGTTTTAATTTGCGTTTCCCGATGACATGTGATATGGAGCATCTTTTCATATGCTTATTTGTCATCTGTGTATTGTTTTTAGTAAGATGTCTGTTAAGCTCCTTGGCCCATTTTTAAATTGATAGCTGTGTTTTTTAGAGATGTATCTCTATAGCCCCATACATTGCACCCTTCTACCCATACCCTATGACTTTACTTATATTGAAATTACATGTTGTCTTCTCTCACGCTAGGCCATGAGCTCCTTAAAGGCAGGAACTGTGGCTGATTAATCTTTTTATTTTCAGCATGCCTCCCAGCTCCTGGTATGTCTGGGTGTTCAGGAAAGCTTTGTTGGACAGAACTGAACTCAGGCCAGTTGTGAGGTGTACTGTATCCTTGGTGACATGGGTGGGTGGGGAAGGCTGGAATATGTGATTACATTTCAACACCAATTCTCTGACGCTGACTGGGTTGATTCAGTTCTGACACTAACTACCCAACTACCCAGAGTTAACACAGTCCCCACAAGTTAAGGACACAGTCCCACAGGATTACCCCTTCCCATATCAGACCCCAGCCACAATTTTCAGGTATCTCCAAGAAACCCACACTTCTGCCTGGCTGTCTACAAATTGGGGGATTTGCGTGATCTCCTCAGGTTCGGAAATATTTTAGAATACCTCACAGAACTCAAGAAAAGCAGTAAACTTGTGATTGCCCTTTTATTATAGAGGATCCAAATGAATAGCCAGATGAAGAGGTACGTAGGGCAACAGCATGGGGGAGAAGAGGGTGCAAGAGCATCCATCCCTGTGGAGTCAGGGTGCCCTCCAGTACATCAATATATTCATCAATGAGGAACCTCCCCGAACTTCACTGTTCAGAGTTTTTAATTGAGGTTTCACTGCATAAGCATTATTTTTTTTAATTTAATTTAATTTATTTTTTTATACAGCAGGTTCTTATTAGTCACCCATTTTATACACATCAATGTATGCATGTCAATCCCAATCTCCCAATTCATCACTCCCACACCCCCGCCGCTTTCCTCCCTTGATGTCCATACGTTTTTTCTCTACATCTTTGTCTCAATTTCTGCCCTGCAAACCGGTTCAGCTGTACCATTTTCTAGGTTCCACATATATGTGTTAATATACGATATTTGTTTTTCTCTTTCTGACTTACTTCACTCTGTATGACAGTCTCTAGATGCATCCACATCTCTACAAATGACCCAATTTCGTTCTTTTTATGGCTGAGTAATATTCCACTGTATATATGTACCACATCTTCTTTATCCATTCATTTGTCGATGGGCATTTAGGTTGCTTCCAGGACCTGGCTATTGTAAATAGTGCTGCAATGAACATTGGGGTGCATGTGTCTTTTTGAATTATGGTTTTCTCTCCGTATATGCCCAGTAGTGGGATTGCTGGGTCATATGGTAATTTTATTTTTAGTTTTTTGTTTTTTGGGGGTTTTTTTTGCGGTATGCGGGCCTGTCACTGTTGTGGCCTCTCCCGTTGCGGAGCACAGGCTCCAGATGCGCAGGCTCAGCGGCCATGGCTCACGGGCCCAGCCGCTCCGCGGCATGTTGGATCTTCCCGGACTGGGGCATGAACCTGTGCCCCCTGCATCGGCAGGCGGACTCTCAACCACTGCACCACCAGGGAAGCCCTATTTTTAGTTTTTTAAGGAACCTCCATACTGATCTCCATAGTGGCTGTATCAGTTTACATTCCCACCAACAGTGCAAGAGGGTTCCCTTTTCTCCACACCCTCTCCAGCATTTATTGTTTGTGGATTTTTTGATGATGGCCATTCTGACTGGTATGTCCCTTGCTGCTTTTAACATTCTTTATCTTTAATTTTTGCCCCTTTAATTACAATGTGTCTTGGTGTAGTCCTCATTGGGCTGATCCTGTTTGGGACTCTCTGTGCTTACTGGACCTGGATGTCTGTTTCCTTTCCCAGGTTAGGGAAGTTTTCAGCTATAATGTCTTCAGTTATGTTTTCTGTCCCTTTCTCTCTCTGTTCTCCTTCTGGGACCCACACAACGTGAATGTTAGTATGCCTGATGTTGTCTCAGAGGTCTCTTAAACTGTCCTCATTTCTTTTTTTTTTTTTTCTGTTCAGCTTCAGTAATTTCCACTACTCTGTCTTCCAGCTCACTGATCCATACCTCTGTATCATCTAATCTCCTGTTGATTCCTTCCAGTGTATTTTTCATTTCAGTTATTGTATTCTTCATCTTTGTTTGGTTCTTTATATTTTCTAAGTCTTGTTAAAAACTTCAAACATCTGCTCATCCAATCTTCTCCCAAGTTCCCTGAACATCTTAACAATCATTACCTTGAATTCTCTGTTGGGTAGATTGCCTATGTCCACTTCACTTATCTCTTTTGGGGTTTTATCTTGTTCCTTCATTTGGAAGATATTCCTCTGTTGCCTCATTTTGCCTAATTTACTGTTTTTATTTCTAAGTATCTGTTAGGTTGGTTTCATTTCCCAACCTCAGAAAAGTGGACTTTTGTAGATGTCCTATGCGTCCCAGCAGCACACTCCCCTCTGGTCACCAGAGCTATATGCTCTAGGGGTGGCCCCTATGTGGGCTACACGGGCCCTTCTGTTGTGGTGGTCTGTCTACTGCAGGCAGTCTGGTAGGTGTAGCTGGCCCCCAGCCCTGTTGGCTACCAGGCTGTGCCTTGTGTGGAGGCTGCTGGCCACTGGTTGGTGAGGCTGGGTCACAGGCTACTAGCTGAGGGCCCTGGGGTCCTAGGACTAGTGTTGGCCCACTGGTGGGTGGGGCCAGTTCCTGACACAGCTGGCTGCAGGGTCCAGGGTGTCCCAAAGCTGGTGTTGGCCCACTGGTGAGTGGGGCTGGATCCTGGGGTAGCTGGCTAAGGGGTCCAAGGTGGTATCAGCCTGCTGGTGGCTGGGTTTGTGGCCCAGGGGGTGCCGGGGGCTAGTGCTGACTTGCTAGTGGGCTGAGTGGAGTTCCTGGGTCTCTGGTTGTAGGGCCTTGGTGGTCTAGGAGCTGGTGTTGGCCTGCTAGTGGGCAGGGCTGGGGCCAAGTGGGTATTAGGGCTGGTGCTGCCCTGTTGATGGGTGGGCTGGGTCCTGGTACAGGAGACTGTCTTGATATAATTCTTCTATCAGATAAATGTATCGTGAATATTTCTTCCAACCCATGACTTGCTTTTTCTTTCTTTCTTTTTTTAAATAGTGCCTTTTGAGGAGGAAAGTTCTTAATTTTGATAGTCACATTTATCTGTTTTTTTTCTGTATGGTTCATGCTTTTTGCGCCCTCAAAATCCATGCCTATCCAAAGTCACAAATATTCTCCTGTGTTGTCTTCTAGAAGATTTATAGTTTCAACTTTTACATTTAGGTCCATGATTCATTTCAAGTTAATTTTGTATATGTTGTGAAGCAGCACAACAGTATACAACACCACCACCCACCCCACCACCATAAAGATATCCAGTTGCTTTAACATCTTTCGTTGAAATGTTTCCCCATTAAATTGTCTTGGCACTTTTGCCAAAAATCAATTGACCATATATCTGTGTGTCTATTTCTGCACTCTATTCCGTTCCAGTGATTTATATGCCTATTTTTTTTCAATAATTCCACACTGTCTTGATTACTATATCTTTATAATAAGTTGTGAAATCAGGGAGTATAAGTCCTCCTACTTTGTTCTTTTTAAAATTGTTTTGGCTATTCTAGGTTATTTGCACTTCCATATACATTTTAGAAACAGCTTGTCAGTTTCTACAAAAAAATAAAATAACTTTTAAAAGTCCGCCAGAGTTTTTATTGAATCTTATATTAGTTTTCTACAGCAGGGGTCCCCAACCCCCGGGGCACGGACCATTACTGGTCCACGGCCTGTTAGGAACCAGGCCACACAGCAGGTGAGCGGCGGGCGAGCAAGCAAAGCTTCATCTCCTGCTCTGCGTCGCTCACATTACCGCCTGAACCATACTCTGCCCCCCTCCCGTCTGTGGAAAAACTGTCTTCCACGAATGCGGTCCCTAGTGCCAAAAAGGTTGGGGACCGCTGTTCTAGAGCCATTATTACAACGTACCACAAACCCAGTGACTAAAACAACCAAAAATTTTCTCTCACAATTCTGGAGGCTAAAAGTCCAAAATTAAGTTGTCTGTAGGGCCATGCTTTCTATTTGAAGGCCCTAAAGGAGGATCCTTCCTTGCCTCTTTCTTAGCTTCTAGTAGTTGCTGACAATCCTTGGCATTCCTTACCTTATAAATGCATCACTCCAATCAAGGCCTCCATCTCCACATGGCCTTCTTCCCTGTATTTCTTTTTTTTTTCCCCTGCATTTCTTTATGTATCCAAATTTCCTCTTCTTATAAGGACACAAGAAATTGGATTAGGGTCCACTCTAATCCAGTAACCCATAACACTTTGTATCAGCACTAAGGACTATCAAGAGATTATTGGAAAATTTTTTAAATATGGTCCTTCCTCAAGCAACTTAAGATTTTGTTGAGAAGACAAAGTCAACACCTAAGAAACTATTAGTGAAAAATGAAAAACTAAATTAGTGTGGCTCAAACAATAAATGTTACTTGTGTACAAAGGAAAAAAAAAAAAAAAAAAAAGCATACTCCAGGTCAGAAGTCCCAGAGGGCTTCATGGTCGAAGTACCAATAGATTAGTATAACAAAGAAACAGAAAAGTGGCAAGAGGTAAGCGTCATTAACAGGAACAAAGGTACAGAAACAGAAATTAATATGACACAGAAAGGCAGGTGGGGAGACAAAGGTAAGCAAAGCAACATGTCTGGAACACAGTTTGGGTCAGGAGACAGTGGGAGACGAAGGTAGATGGAGGCACTCCATGGAAGACTTTAAAGGTTAGACAGCAGAATTCTGATTTGACACAGTGAGTGATATAACTACTCTGAAAGTAAGGTTTGAGGAAGATCAGGTTTGATTAAGGGGGAGAACTAACTGAAAGAAACAGAGTCCAGGGCAAGGAGGCTAGTTAGGAAGCTCCTGCTTCCTTTCCAATCAATTCTCTATTCTGCAACCAGAGTGATGTTTTTATAAACTCAATTTGATCAAGTAACTCCTCTGCACCTTCACTGAATATGAGATGCTGAAGGAATCAAAGATGACACCAAAATTTCTAACCTCCACCTTAATAATAGTTGCATGAGCTTTATAAAGACCAAGAAGGTAGGAAAGGGATATATAGTCTGGAGAGGAGGTATGAGTTTTGTGTGGCTTATGAATAATTTGAGGTAGCAATTAAACAACAGCTAGAATTTGGCCAGATTATGATGGGGGAGGCAGAGGCAAAGGTAGGAATTTTCATGTGCAGCATATTAAAGAACTGTACAAGGCTGATCTTCAAATTACAGAGGGATAGGCAGGCTTCAGGGAGTCAGCTGAGACAAGTATGAGAGGAGTTAACTAAGCCTAATTAGAAGTGGACCAGGAAAGGTGGCAGGGGTGGAGTCAGACAACCAGGAGCAAAGGGTGAGGCAGGTTGGCTAGAGCTGGGACGGATCTTAAGCAGGAACCCGGACAGAATCCCATCCTGGAAAGAAGTCAGGACAGAAATAAGGAAGAGGTTGTGGAATAGTAATAGCTAACATAACACTTATTAAACATTTCTCTTTTTTTTTACTATGTGGTAGGCATTGTTCTAAACATTTAAAAGAATTTATTCACTTAAACTTCACAAGAGTGAGAGAGCTAACTATTACTGTCCTTATTTTACAGATGCGGAACCAAGGCACAGAGAAGTTAAGTGATTTGCCCGGGGTTCTACACATAGCAAATGGCAGGCCAGGATTTGAGACCATGGTAATGAACATCTACTCTGTGCTAGGGTTTTTACATATACTTATTTGGTATGTGTATGAGTGTTGTGTACACACACAAACGCAACGAGGATTTTTTTGGAAAAAAAAAAGTAATATGCTACCCACCCTCCTTTCTGGCACATGACCTTTCCCCTATTCAAGCAAAGGTACAATATATTACTGCCATCAAGGAGGATTATGGTTGTTAAAGGGAAAAAGAGGTCATTTACTGTTCAGCTTCAAACCTAAAAACTGACTTTTTTTTTTCATCTGTAATAAAACAACAGTTTGGGGAAGGTCTTTTTCTACATTCTAACAGCTTCTTTTATTTATCAAGAGCTTGACTTGGCCCACCTGGATCACATAACTTTGGTACAAGATACAGGCAGGAAGAATTCAAGTTAGGAAAAGAGAAATAACCAACACCTAGGAAATAGAAGAAAGGGTCTTTCTCGCAGAAAGAAGAAAGAAAAAGCAGTGTGTGTGTCACTGATTCCCCCTTGTTATGGGCTGAACTGTATTCCTCCAAAACCCATATACTGAAGTCTCAACGCCCAGTACCTCAGAATGAAACCTATTTGGAAATAAGGTCTTTAAAGAGGTAATTAAGTTAAAATGAGGCCATTAGGGTGGGACTGTAATCCAATACGACTGGTATCCTTATAAGAAGAGGAAGAGACCCCAGGGATGCAGGAGCACAGAAGGACAACCATGAGATGAAAAAGCAGCAAGAAGGTGGCCATCTGCAAGCCAAGGAGAGGGGCTCTAGAAGAAACCAACCTGCTGGTACTTCAACCTTGGACTTCTAGACTCCATCAGAGTTTATGTTACATCAGAACATAAATTTCTGTTGTTTTTAGCCAACCAGTCTGTAGTATTTTGTACGGCAGCCATACCAACTAATACACCCCTCTAGGCTGAAACTCCTTAGGGAGGAAGGCAAAAAAATAAGGTAAATGTGGGGGGAATCCCAAAGAAGTGGAGCTTATTTCTCACTTCCATGGACAATTTCAAGCTCCCTTAAAGAATTTCTGTGTTCTAACAGCCCAGATAACAGACTGAAAATGGCAGGATAGAATAATAAATTAGAAGATGTCCAAAGTCACCTTTCCGATTCCTGTGGAGCAGGGATTCCTAGATTCCCAAAGATAGCCTGACAGTTGCAATGAGTACACCTAGCACCTAGACTTTGGTCTCTAATACTATTTTCCAATAAAAGTAACTAGGGCTCCGTGGAGAAGGAGTCTAGGACTGGGGCAGGAAGTATATAAGATAAGCCAGAAGCATCTTGTAGTGCCAGAAAGTAGGGGTTTGTCACAATGATGGGGTATTATGTCAGAGGGATACAGGAGGCAAATGAAAGAGCTCCCAATGGCCAAAGTTGGAACGATTTGAGCAACAAAATAAAGTAGCACTGGATTATAACCTAAAGTATAAAATAAATATCCATGAATCCATACTGATATCAATAAATGACTGAATAAATAAATAAGGGAGAAGAGATAAAGGTCCAAGTAATTTATATGCAGAAGAATTCCAAGTAATTTATATAGATACTCTGCCCTTAAGGAGATAGAACATAACTCCCAATTCATTAAGTGCACATAGTAACTTCCTTCCAAAGAGCACAGCATGGAAAAGGAGAAAAAGAGAGTAACTTTACAGTGGAGAAACCTGACAAACACTACCTCAAGCCAGGTGATCAAGGTTAACATCTAGTGATAAGTCATTTTGAGAGATGTTCGCTTGATACGATGAGTATGGCACTTTATCTCTGTGGTCTTCCTCCCCAAAACCATTACCTGAGTCTAATCCTGAGAAAAGCATCAAACAAATCCCAACTGAGGGACATTCTACAAAACACCTGACCAGTGATCCTCAAAACTTTCAATATCATAAAAAATAAAGTCTGAAAAAACTGTCACAACTAAAAGAAGACTAAAGAGACATGACAACTAAATGTACTGTGGAACCCTGGATGGGATCCTGGAATAGAAAAAGGGCATTAGAGAAAAACTGAGAAAATCAAAATAAAGTATGGACTTGTTATTAATAATGTATCAATAGCGATTCATTAATTATGACAAATGCACCATATTAATGTAAGATATTAATAACAGGGGAAATTAGGTGTGGGGTATGAGGAAACTGTACTATCTTTGCAATAATTCCATAGATCTAAAATGTTCTAAAATAACAGTTAAAAAAAAAATGGTAGCCAGAGCAAGGACTGCCTTGCCAACACCCCCTCAAAACACATCATACCTAAGGCAGCTAGCTCATCAGGGCAAAGGGATTTTTGGTGTGGAACATCTATGGAGTGGAGGCGGGAAGGGTATATAGGGAGGTGATGCCGCCATAAGATCCTGGTCTCCAAAAAACTGTGAAGCAAATACCTAGTCAGGCGTCCAAACACCACTGTTGATACTTAAGATAAAGACCCTTGAGGAACCCCAAAACCACGTGCAGATTTGAGGTCACTGCCCACACTGCCCTGGGGACACATAAGATTTAACCTATACCTCAGACACTACGGTGACAATGAGAATATTAACAGTCAGGATACCTTACTTAGGCTGCAGCTAAGGAACTCTCAACTTGACTGGCTTAAACAATATGGAAATTTTTTAATCTCATATAATGAGTGCCAATATTCTATTGTAACACTCCACTCTGCCATCTTCAGTGCCTCAGCCATTCCTTAGCTAACTCTCGTGGCACTCCGGTTGTCTCAATTTCAGGTATCACGTGCAGAAGCAACACTATCTGGCAGAAGAGACCATCTCTTCATTTTGAAGAGTACTGCTCAGGTACTTTGTAGAATGTCCCTGAATATGAGTTTGTATGATGCTTTCTTATGATTAGACTGGAGATTTTTGATTTGGGGTAAGATAACCACAGAGGTGCAAGTATGACTCTTTTAAGGAGCAAGGAAACTTCCCTTCATGACTCACTAGCCAGCCCCTTCCTAAACTAATCACTGGGAATAATGAAATTACCATAATCAGTTTAAACCAATCAGGACTTACCCCTGAGTCACAGAGAAGGATATATACCAAACAAAGGGGGTATAAATGATTATTGAGGGGGCCAGCACCAGTGTGTACTATAGGTAAAAACCCTGAAAGGCAGAGAGAGGCTTTACTTTAAAGAGACTACATTAATGATTAAACATTAAAATAAGTCTATTTCAAAATGGATGACACTTTTAATTGTCAAATTTACTTCAACACTATCACCACCCAAAGGGATTTTAGATCATTTATAGAAAATAAATCCCTCCTCTCAGCTATTGAGGGAGTAGCAGGAATAAAGGAAACACCTCTGAAAGACAAATTTCATCTACAGTTCATCTAGACCAAGACAACCCTTTCTATTAGCAACTCAAAGCCTCCTCATTAACCCCAGGAACATACACTCACAAGCTCTCCAACGAAGATGCTATAGCTAGTTCAAAATATAAAATTGACATGCAAAGAAGAGGTACAGATTTGTGAGCCAGCTGCATAGAATATTAGCCAAACAATAGTTAAGATACCTGGGGCAACATTTCCCAAACTAGTGTGCTTTGCTACATTCTTCTGTACCATGGTAACAAGTAGGCCATGAAAACAGTAGTCGGTGATCAAATTAACTGACAGAGACTAAGTTAAACAAAATTAAATAGGCTTCTTTACTAATACATTTCTCAGAGCCTTTATATGCTAGCAGGCATTATGAATTCCAAGAGGACGATACACTGCTTATATTATTTAACATTTCCCTCCAAAAAGAAGGCTTTTCTCCTGACCATCTACAAACGATTTCTAGGACAGCATTCTGTTTAACACCACCTTGAGAAATACTGCTGTAAGGGGAAAGCAAAGGCCCAAGAATAAAGTCCATTACTATTACGCTGTTGGAGGGGGGGAAAAAAATCCATCAAAGAATATAGTGAAGAAGGCAGGAAGCAAAGCCGGAGAGTTCAATGATACAGAAGCAAGAAAGGAGATAGTTTCCAAAAAGCTAGAGACAATCAATTACTGAGAAATTAAACAGAATGAGAATAAAAATGTTTTTTTGGATTTGACCAGGAAGACTGACACCTGTGACCTTCAAGAGAATAGCTTCAGAAAAGAGGAGGAAAGAAGGATGGCATACAGAATTTAAAAATTAGGATGGGGCTGAAAAAAGAAATAGATGAAACATTTATAGACCACCCATAACCGGAGTTTAAAAGTGAAAATTTAAAAAGACATTGGTTGGGGCTTCCCTGGTGGCGCAGTGGTTGAGAGTCCGCCTGCCGATGCAGGGGACACGGGTTTGTGCCCCGGTCTGGGAGGATCCCACATGCCGTGGAGCGGCTGGGCCCGTGAACCATGGCCGCTGAGCCTGCGCGTCCGGAGCCTGTGCTCCGCAACGGGAGAGGCCACAACAGTGAGAGGCCCAAGTACCGCAAAAAAAAAAAAAAAGACATTGGTTGATTGGGAGAAGGGAGTATATGGAAGAATAAAAAAATTTTAGAACAGCGAACACCTACATATGGTTGAAGGTAAAAGTGAAAGCCTACTGAAAGAAACTGATAATTACAGTCCAGTAGATGGAAGAAATGGAATCCTGAGTATAAATTACTAAAAAAGACTTATCTTTCTTTCCAGATTGGAGAGAATTTGAATAGTATGCCTAACCATTCCAAGACTGAAGACCTTGTTTTAATACTACAAAATTTCATGGATTTCTGCCTATTCCACCCAACAGAATTTTTCAGTCTATAGAGTTCAGTATGTAGTATGTTTGTAAGTTTGCTGAGCTCTTGCTCCTCTCAGAAGCTGTCTCTGTTATGGTGAAGGTGTAGGTCATGGAAAAGCACTTACCTGAGGGCTTCAATCTTCATGAAATAAGAAACAAGGTAGAGGTTGGTGACAATAAGGAAGTTGGAAGCTCAGGAGATTTTAATTTATAATGACTTACTACAAATGATTTTAATATACAAAATAAAAACTTATAATAGGAACACACACAAAAAAGTGTGAAGACTACCAAAAGAGGGTCCAGAAAGAAAGGCATCTACTTATCCCACCCAGAAATTTACTGTGGTAAATCAACAGAAGTTGCATAGGTCTTAAGTTAATAACATAGTTCCCAATATGCTGGTGTGAACAAAGACTATTCAGCGGCGGGTCTAATTACAGTCTAGCTTTAAACTTTTAAAATTTAAACTTAGTATGGCCTTCGAACACCAACCCTAATAGTCAGGCATACAAAATTTCATTTTTATTTCCTTTCAAGATCAATGAGGACAATGACATGAGATTCTGTTGCTTAGAACTTATTTCTAGGTTCTACCTTTTCAGCTAATTTCACTAACCATTCAAACTGAGTACATAATTTTGGATTATCTATGTCCAAGTCACAAGTGGCTCACATATGGCTCCAGAGCCCATCTATCGTAACATTTCCATCACAAAAAGGGCAGTAATATCCGACTCTTTGCTTAATACATAGCCCCATAGAGATGTAAGAAAACTCAGACTGCTTTAAAAAATATATGGTGACCATCATAAGTAGAGGAGTTAGAGGAGGCCCCATCCTTTAAATAAATTAATTAATAATAATCAGTGTGCACGGAATAAAGGATAAGGTAACACACCAAATCCGGCAGCCTCCAGATTTGTGTATCTGTAAACGTAAGGCGGCCGACCACATAGGCCAGATGATTACTACTGCCAGCTCAGCAGCTGAGCTTGGAGAAGAGGCGGCATCCACACACAGGCCACTCTTGAGAACCAAAACTTACAGCCAGTTTCATCTGGCAGGGACTGGAAAATGTGGCAGTGATTAAACCGGTTAAAGTCCGACAGAAATAGGGTTGTTAGCGGTAAGGGGAGCCTCCGAGGCTTCAATTCTGGAAGGCATTAAGGCAGCCACGGCTGGGCGAACACCCCCACCGCAGAGCTGGAAAAAACTGGGGGTTGAGGGGAGAGGGCTCGTCCTTACCTTGTCATCCTCGCATCTTTTCCCAAGGCCCTCCCTGGCCTGCAGCCGGCTGCTGAGCCGGCCGTAATCGGCCTCTTTCTGGTCAATCTGTTTCTTGTGCGAGTCCACCAAGAGCAGCAGGTCCGAATTGCGCTTCTCCAGGCGCCCGCGAGCCACCTCGGTGCGTTGGACCTGGCCCTGCAGCTCGGCCACCTCCTCCTGAAGCAGGACGTGGCGGGAGGAGATTCTCCAGTAGTTGAAGGCGAGGACCGCGATCACCACCAACAGGACCACCAACACGAAGGAGGGCAGGCGGCCGGCCCGCCTGTTCGCCCCGAAACCCACCATGGGGCCGAACCAGGCTGTACCCCGGTGCCTCGGCGCCGACGCCTGCAGGAAGACGCTCAGGCCGAGGTGGCTGAGTTGCCTGGGGGACACGGCCCCAGGGCCGGCTGAAGCCGGAGGCGGGCCGATTCGCCCGCCCGCGAGCCGGAGAAGGGGGCGGGGCCGCAAGCCGCAGGCCCCTCCCCGCCCCCCCCTTCAAATCCTGCCACAGCGCGTTCCGCAGGCGCTGAACTAGACCCCGCACCAGCTGGGCGGAACCAGGAGAACCCAGCTGCCCGAAACCCAGGTCCAACACTTCAGGGTTAGGGGGCGGGGAAAAGAGCCGGAAGGGGGTGGATTTAACTCTGGCCCCGCCCATTGGCTGGGTCTGGGTCGCCAAGGGGGCCATTTCCTAGTTTCCGCCAACGCCCCCTCTTCTCGCGAGAAAGTGGGCTTTTCTCGCTCTTCTCAGACTTATCTCGCGAGGGTTATCTCTGTCTGGAAGAGTGTTGTGATGATTTTGGCGGGCTGGGTCAGTACTTGTATACCTGAACTGGAGCCCTTTCGGCTTTTACCTGCTCAATCCCCTTGACCCACGGTCTAGGGAGTGCCTACCATGCCATGGCCCTCGTGAGAGTTTTTGTTTTTGAGGACATCTGAGGTTGCGACCGCTATGTAAGGAAAACTTAGGTGAGCTGCGGGCAGAAGGGGCGACTAGATTTTGTATTTGCTTCAGTAGGTTTTCTTGCTTGTGCTAACGATGTGGAGAGAAAACAATAAGCAGAAAGAAAAATACCATGAAATTGTGGTGCCCCAAACATTACGGGGGAAAGCAAGAGAAACTAAGTTTTATGACTGAAAGAGGTGGTACCAGCCTGGTCTCCAAGGTTACTGCTTTCACTAATGGGAAGAACTTCAGAATGTATGAGCCCTTGTTCCTAAACTCACTGCTGCTTTTGCCTCGAACTGGGCTTCCAAGTAGAAAGTCCAGAAGCTGCCCACAATGAATGATAACTTATGCTGTTACTGACAGCAAGCACGGTCTGGGTTAGATATAGTAGCTCTCTTACAAATTGTTTTTGCATACTTAGTCTCATCTTATCCTCTCAGCAACACAGTTTTACAGATGAGGAATCCAAGACAAAAAGATGTACCAGAAACTTTCTCAAAGTCCCATATCTTGTTTGAGACAGATTTAGGCTTGAATTCGGGTCATTGGTCTCTAACATCATTGCTCTTTGCATTATACCAGGCTAACTGTTGCTATATGTTCGGCATTAATTACAGTGATGCAGAAAAAGCCCTCACCTCTTTTGTGTTTTCTGCATATTTGTCCTCGCATTAAAGTTTTTTTTTTTAACATCTTTCGCATAGAAGTTTTAAAAGTTATTTGGCTCTTTCCTGTTTAAGGAGAAGATGGAGTTGCTTTATTTTTCAGACCTCAGGTTCAAGAATGAACATAAACCAACCAAACGCAAGAACTTTGGTATTTTCATTCAAATCAGAGTGGTATGATTTTGAAGTAAGAAGACTTGTTATCTTTGAATAATTATTCTATGTTTCCTGTCCATTTCAAAAATAAAGTTTCTTGCCTAATAGTCCTAGAGTAGCCTGGAAGAATTATTGCACCCTGAAAGAGTGATGATTTCTCTCTCACAAATACAGTAAAAAAACACCAAAATTATTAATATTTAGTCCACATCAAACTTGAGCCCTTTGCTCTGGCTTCATAAGATCTAAGAAATCCCCTCCAGTCTCAAAGGACAAGCAGACCTTGGCAAAAGGGAGCAAGACAAAAATGGGAAATCCTCGTCTATCAATTTCATATTGACTTTGCTTTGCTTAGCCAGCAGTTGAAACTATAAAGTGACGTTAAACTGCTTAAGATGTTTCAGATGATCTTTCCAAAAGTGTTTTCATTTTTATGTGGGATTCTAGCATGTAGAAGTATAATATTATTGTACAAAACACATTCACATACATTTTTTTCATCAGATGCTTAAAAGAACTATTTGGTACCATTATTCCATTTTACAGATGTGGAAGTAACTTGCCCAAAGTCATACATCTAGTAAGTGGCAGGGCTGAAGCTTGAAAAACAATCCTCTTTCCACTCCTCCCCCAGGGAGAAAAATTTTTTTATCTGTTTTGATGGTTACCTCTTTGAGTTCTTCCCTCTACTAACAAACCCAATCAAGATATCATGAAGACAGTGTATAAGTGCTCTCCTATAGATGGTTCTGGATTAGGCTTTAAACTAATTGAGGTAAAAGTCAATTCCTTAAATCAGATGATCGAGGTTAACAACAACAGTGGTAAGTCATGTTGTTAGCATGTACCTTTGATAGGATGTGATGGAAGTAGCACTCTGTGGTTTTCCTCCCCAAAACTCATAACCCTATCTAATGGAACTCTGGAACTCTGTAGTATTTTTACAGGTTTTCTGTATTTCTAAAATTTTAAAAATTAGTTATAAAAGTTCCTATTTGGGGGGATATCTTTTATGATATCAAGTATGGATATAAATATATTCATATAATTGGAAAGGCAGTATAATCACAGATAAATAATGTTTTAAGATTTAATAGAGGACGTCCCTGGTGGCACAGTGGTTAAGAATCCACCTAACAATGTAGGGGACATGGGTTAGAGCCCCTGTCCGTGGAAGATCCCACATGCCGTGGAGCACCTAAGCCCGTGCACCACAACTACTGAGCCTGTGCTGTAGAGCCTGTGAGCCACAACTACTGAGCCTGCGTGCCACAACTATTGAAGCCCCCGGGCCTAGAGCCTGTGCTCTGCAGCAAGAGAAGCCGCTGCAATGAGAAGCTTGCGCACCACAACAAAGAGGAGCTCCCGCTCAACGCAACTAGAGAAAGTCAGTGCGTGGCAATGAAGACCCAACACAGCAAAAAAAAAAAAAAACCCTTTCTAAAAAAAAAAAAAGATTAAATTGAAGCGTAAGAATCTATTACCCAGTGGCAAGTGAGGTTAAATCATAGGAATTTTGCTTTTATATGGAGCTCATTTTCTTGAGCTCAAAACACTGTTTGCCATATATTGTCTTCAATATATGTTGACTCATAAAATATTTGACTTCCTGGATTTGAGCAGAGGAGTAGTTATTTTATAGCTTATTCTTCAATATTTAGGACATTGAGTAGGACTAGGTTAGAGAAGGTAGCAGCTTGTAGAAATAGAAAATACACAGATGTGTAGGCAAGTTCTTTCCATTGTAAATAAAAAATAACCTAAACTGGTTTAAGCAATAAATAAGTAAAATTATATATATGTGTGTGTGTGTGTGTGTGTGTGTGTGTGTTTGTGGGTGGGTGGGTGGGTGGGTGCATAGATAGATAGATACTAGGGTAATTTACAGTACTATTGGAAGAACACCAGGAACTGGGGTCTTTCTGTTTCCACCCTCTTCTTGGCTTTATTCTCTCCTACTTCAGATGGCCCTTTTCCTTGTAGACAGGAAATGTGGCCCCAGCATCCAAAGGGGCACATCCTGCCAGTTCCAAGATCTGAGAAGCAAAGGAGTTCAGTTTTCTAGCTGTCAGTACAAAAATGACCAAGGAAAGGTTCTGGTTGTCCAAGCCTGATCGTGTGCACGCCACTTGTACTTACCACTGTGCCCAGGGACCTGGGGGATTATGATTGGCCCAACATAGGGCACTCCTCTATTGCCAGTGGGCAGTCTGATACCAAGAAACAGAAAGAGTTGGGTAGAACTAAACAAATAATGTCGTGGCTTGTGGGATCTTAGTTCCCCAACCAGGGATTGAACCCGGGGCCCCGGCAGTGAAAGCACTGAGTCCTAACCAATGGACCACCAGGGAATTCCCACAGTTTTCTTTTTCTTGACATGTATTACCTCCCTTCCAATTAAGAACAGTCAGTGACTGAATAAAGACATGGTGTCACAGGTTGGGTTCCCCAGGAAACAAATTCTGAGATGGAAGTTAGGAAGGTTTTTTTGTTTTTTGGGGTTTTTTTTTTGCGGTACATGGGCCTCTCACTGTTGTGGCCTCTACCGTTGCAGAGCACAGGCTCCGGACGCGCAGGCTCAGCGGCCATGGCTCACGGGCCCAGCCGTTCCGTGGCATGTGGGATCTTCCCGGACCGGGGCACAAACCCGTGTCCCCTGCATCGGCAGGCGGACTCTCAACCACTGCGCCACCAGGGAAGCCCAGGGAGGTTTTTTAAGGGAGTGTACCTGGGATCACCACCCATAGAAGAGAAGGGAAGGGAAGAGAGGACAACAGGATGGGCAGAGGGAGAAGCTGGGCTGCTATAAAGTCTCAGTGAAAACCTCAGCCAACTCCCTGAAGAGCACTGGAGCTGGGATGTCCCTTCAGAGCTGTCCTGCGTTGGAGGGGTCCAGACATTTATACCCCCAGATCAACCAGGTTTTGGATGGCTAGGGGGAAAAGTCACAGTCACAGGAAGGGGTATGATGTCATGCATGGAGATAGATGCTATGATGTGCCACTCAGATCCCATTTCAGGAATGAAGGACTTTTTTCCCCAGCTGCTGGGAGTGCTGTCAACAGATAGCCCTCAGCTATCAGCCCCCTTCAGAATTACCTCAGCTGAAAAGGGTGACCTTGTGAAAAGAATGCCCCCTTCCCATGGCAGCCAGTACTAGTCAAGAGAAAACACAGTCGTTAAGTTACTTCCCTATGTCAAACCTATTTCCTACAGTTGTATAGCAAGAGGCAGTATACTGTAAGGGGTAATATGGGCTCTGGAGTAAGAATGTGTGAATTAAAAGTCTCTCTTTGCCTCTTAATAAGTTTGTAACATCAAGCCAGCTACTTAAACTCAGAACCTCAGTGTTCTCATTTCCAAAATGGCCTATCAGTTAGGATATAGTTTGGCTCCATTGAAGGGGAAAAAAATAATAACTTAAACAAGATAAGGTTTTCTCCTTTCTCACATAAAATAAATTGAGAAGCAGGCCATCCGGGACTGGTATGGCAGGCTCTTTCCAGCTCAGTGCTCTGTCATCCCTACAGTATGGACCTCATCTTCACTTCCAGACATGACATTCTTGGTCCAGGAAGCAGGAAGGAGAAAGGGTATGCCCTTCTCCAACTATTAAGAAGACTTCTCCAAATGTACATTTCCACTTCTCATTGCTCTGAAGCTAGTCACACAGTCACCACCCTGAGACCAAGGAGGCAAGGAAATATATCTTACAGCAGCAATGTCATCATTTCAAAATTAGGGTCTTTTAGTGAAGGAAAAGGGAAGAAAAAGTATAAGGAAGCAAAAACAAACTCTGTCACAAAGGGGGGTAATCATAATTCTTATTTCATATGGTTGTTGTGTGAACTAAATGAGTTAATACATGTGCAGTACTTGGAACAGGCACTTAGCAAGTATTCAATAAATGTTGCTACTACTGCTGCTGTTACTAGAGCAGTGGTCCTCAGTTTGTGGTGGGGGCATAAATGAATCTATATGTTCACTAACCTTTGTCTATATATTGAATAAATAATTTCTACAAAATCTCACTACTTTTTTAAAAAAAATCTGAGATGATATTGTGATGAATAAAATAAAAACTTATTTAAAATTAATAGTGACTTCATAAACTTTTCCATCATATATTTTCTTAATCAGTGGACACTGAAGGTATAATTACTGTCACATGAGTATCTGTACAGTTTCTGACATTAAAAAAGAAGTTCTTAGAGTCAAAATATTGGTAATTTCGGGACTAAAGGGCCGTGGTGGGCTTCCCTGGTGGCGCAGTGGTTGAGAGTCCGCCTGCCGATGCAGGAGACACGGGTTCGTGCCCCGGTCCAGGAAGATCCCACATGCCGCGGAGCAGCTAGGCCCGTGAGCCATGGCCGCTGAGCCTGCGCGTCCGGAGCCTGTGCTCCGCAACGGGAGAGGCCATAACAGTGAGAGGCCAGTGTACCGCAAAAAAAAAAAAAAAAAAAAAAAAGGGCCGTGGTTTTGGTAGGACTGCAACCCAGCATCTATCAGCCTTTCCAGCCTTATTTTTTTCCCTATATCTCATGCCCTAGCTCTAAGGATATCCTGTTTTTCATGCTATCTTATGTCTCTGATGCTTTGTTTGACTATTTCATATTGGAAACCTTCCGTAACTTTCTTTTTTCACTACCATTTATTCATTAATTTCTTCATTATTAATAACAATGTTACAAATATCTCAGATACCCATGTGATCACAATTATATTATTACTATAATAGTTGATTAAGAAAATACTTAATTGAAAAGTTTATTATGAAGTGAGTAATGCTTGTTTTTTTTAATTGAAGTATAGTTGATTTACAGTATTGTGTTGGTTTAAGGTACACAGCAAAGTGATTCAATTATATCAATATATGTATTTCAGATTATATTACATTATAGGTTATTACAAGATATTGGATGTAATTCCCTGTGTTATACAGTAAATCCTTATTGCTTATTTATTTGATGTATAGTAGTTTGTATCTATTAATCCCATGCTCCTAATTTGTCCCTCCTTTCCTCTCCACTTTGGTAACCATAAATTTGCTTTCTATAAGTCTTTGTTTTATATATAGATTCATTTGTATTATTTTTAAATTCCACATATAAATGATATCATATAGTGTTTGTCTTTCTGTCTGACTTCATTAAGTATAATATTCCCTAGGTCCAACCATGTTGCTGAAAATGGCAATATTTCATTTTTTTATGGCTGAGTAATATTCCATTGTATACATACACATATATATACCACATCTTCTTAAGCCAATGATCTGTTGATGGGCATTTGGTTTGATTCCATGTCTTGGCTATTGTAAATAGTGCTGCTGTGAACATTGGGGTGCGCATTTCTTTTCAAATTAGAGTTTTTAATTTTTCCAGATATGTATCCAGGGGTGGGATTGCTGGATCATACAGTAGCTCTATTTTTAGTTTTTTAAGGAACTTCATACTATTTTCCATAGTGGCTGCACTAATATACATTCCCACCAACAGTATACAAGGGTTCTCTTTCTCCATACCCTCTCCAGCATTTATTATTTGTAGACTTTTTGATGATAGCCATTTTGGCTGGTGTGAGGTCATACCTCATTGTGGTTTTGATTTGTATTTCTCTAATAATTAGCAAAGTTGAGCATCTTTTCATGTGCCTGGTGGCCATCTGTATGTCTTCTTTGGAAAAGTGTCTATTTAGATCTTCTGCCTATTTTTTGATTGGGTTGTTTGTTTTTTTGATATTGAGTTGTATGAGCTGTTTGTATATTTTGGATATTAACCTCTTGTCAGTTGCATCATTTGCAAATATTTTTTCCAATACTGTAGGTTGTCTTTTCATTTTGTTGATGGTTTCCTTTGCTGTACAAAATCTTTTAAGTTTGAATAGGCCCCATTTGTTATTTTTGATTTTATTTATTTATTTGCTCTGGGAGACTGATCTAAGAAAATATTTCTATGATTTGCATCAGAGAATGTTTTGCCTATGTTCTCTTCTAGGAGTTTTATGGTGTCATGTCTTATAGTTTGGTCTTTAAACTATTTTTTTTTTTTTTTTTTTTTTTGCGGTACGTGGGCCACTCACTGTTGTGGCCTCTCCCGTGGTGGAGCACAGGCTCCGGACACGCAGGCTCAGCGGCCATGGCTCACGGGCCCAGCCGCTCCGTGGCATGTGGGATCTTCCCAGACTGGGGCACGAACCCGTGTCCCCTGCATCGGCAGGCGGACCCTCAACCACTGCGCCACCAGGGAAGCCCCCTTTTAAACCATTTTGAGTTTATTTTTGTATATGGTCTGAAGAAGTGTTCTAATTTAATTGATTTACATGCAGCTATCCAGCTTTTCCAACACCACTTGTTGAAGAGACGGTCTTTTCTCCATTGTATACTCTTGCCTCCTTTGTCGTAGATTAATTGACCATAGGTGCATAGGTTTATTTCTGGGCCTTCTATTCTGTTCCATTGATCCATATGTCTGTTTTTTATGCCAATACCACACTGTTTTGATTACTGCAGCTTTGTCGTATAGTCTAAAGTCTAGAAGGGTTATCCCTCCAGCTTTGTTCTTTTTCCTTAAGATTGCTTTGGCAATTCTGGGCCTTTTGTGGTTCCATATAAATTTTAGGATTGTTTGTTCCAGTTCTGTGAAAAATATCATGGGTATTTTGATAGGGATTGCATTAAATCTGTAGGTTGCTTTGGGTAGTATGGCTTTGTTTTTTTGTTGGCTACATTGGGTCTTCACTGCTGCACACGGGCTTTCTCTAGTTGTGGAGAGTGGGGGCTTCTTCATTGTGGTGCGCATGCTTCTCGTTGCAGTGGCTTCTCTTGCTGCAAAGCACGGGCTCTAGGCGCACGGGCTTCAGTAGTTGTGGCATGTGGGCTCAGCAGTTGTGGCTTGTGGGCTGTAGAGTGAGGCTCAGTAGTTGTGCATGGGCTTAGTTGCTCCACGGCATGTGGGGTCTTCCCGGACCAGAGCTCAAACCCGTGTCCCCTGCATTGGCAGGCGGATTCTTAATCACTGCACCACCAGGGAAGTCCCAATATGGCTATTTTAACAATATTAATTCTTCCTAATCCAAGAGCCTGGAATTAAATGAAAAATTTTAAACTTCACTATTGTGGCACTTTGTTATTGGAATCCTACTTTGTTCAAGGCTTTATATCATAAAGTGTGCATTAATTAAAATTGACTAATTAATTAATTAAATATTATTTGAGTGCCTGCTGTGTACCAGATAGTGTTGCAGGTAGGAGGAGTTGCAGAGCATAAGCAGAGACAGAAATGTCCTCCTGAATCTTTCAGTCTCTTCTTCCTTTACCAATACCCAACAAGGAAACTACTCAGTCTACCTCCTTTAAAACACCTCCTTTTGACACCTCCTTTTGACACCTCCCATGCCTTGCTGCTCCCAAGTAGAAATGACCATTATCTTATTGTGCCTCCACGATGTTCTTTAGATTTCTACCATAGCAGTTTATTTTTCTGTGACATATCTGCCTCCTACTAGACTTTTAGTAGGTGTTTTTCTGAAGGACCATATTAACTGATAGTATGGAGTAGGCTGTGATTTTGTTTTGACCTCACATCATTAGGCTTTCTTCCCCTTCTCCAATGACTGCTCACTTCTTTCTTCCCAGTTTCTTTGGATTTGTCTAAAACACTTTCTGAATACTCTCTTAACCATTTCACCTTTAAAAAAAATATTCTGGAATTATGGAATTTTAGAACAGGAAGAGATTTTAGAGACTGCCTGATTTAAAACTTCCAGTTTATAAGTGAAGATGAAAATCCAGAGAAGTAGTGTGACTTGCTCAAAATCATTCTAATGGTTAAAGACCAACCTCGGATTAGAATCCAAGCTTTCTTCAAGATCTAGTATAAATCTTCTCTCTCTCTCACTCTGAGATCTTCAAGTTCCAGCTCAGCTCATGTCTTTCTCTTCTGAATTATGCACTAATTGTCCACAAACTGCATCACTTTGGCAATAATCATTTAACCTTACACTGTTACTCTACTCTTTCACATTGGTGTATCTTGCCTGGCCAGTTAGCTATGAACTCCAAAAAGCACACATTTTGTCACTTTTATTTTCTCTCTTCTTAGCAGGTAGCACAGTAGATAGTAGACACATAGTAGGAATTCAGTAAATATTTTTACTAATTAATCACCACTTCTCACATACCTTTCCAAAATATAGTGGGTCTTGTTCCTTAACATTTCGCTTCTATTTCCTTTGTAATTTTTAAAAACCAGACTTAGATTCTCGGCAACCAATGAAAAGACGGTCATGCCTCGGCTCAGTATGCTGCAATGTATTTTTTTCTGGACTTAGCAGAAAACCCAAGGTTTCTGCCCTATTTTTTTTCGTTTGTACTGCATTTCATCTAATCTTCTAGCTCTTGGTGGCTTTCTCTGCTAGACATTGTTCTGTAATGACCCAATTAAATATGGCCCCATTTAATGTAGTGGAACCTTATGTGGGGCTAATTTCAAGTGATCATCCTGTAATTTTCCAAACCTTTATTTGTTAATTTTGGTTCCCTGAAACAGTGTACTTGCTGCTGACGCTAGTATGGCACCACAATAAATCCTCTTGCACTGATGTTCAGGCAGAAGACACAGCTGTGAGGAGAGCTAGTCATGTGTCATATAGTGCCCTTTAAGGGATCCTTGTTTATCCGTTGTCTGAGCTTTAAGTAGAAGCTAAAAGCTTTTTTTTAAAACCTACATAATTTTTCACTGAATCTGTTAGTTTCAGCATGTCGTTTGTGTTGTTTTCAGCAGTCCAGTCCCCTGATCTATATCAAGTAAACATGATGATGGATTGAACTCACTTCGCTGTTCCTGTTCAGGTACTATTTTGATTTGTCAGTATCTTGGAGAGGTAGCACATGACATCCCAAGACAGAACAGAAGCCAGTGTCTGCAAAAGAACACATTTTTCAGCACAGTAGTATAGTAACTTTGAAATACTAATATGTTTTGAAATATGTCTGTGAACACTTTCTTATTAACATTATATCAGTGTACACATGTTCTTTCTTTTGACATCTGGGCATTATTAGGGTTATTTAAAATCTATATTAAAAATCATTGGTATTTTAAAGAAAATCTGTTCATTTCCATAGCAAAGTAACTTATGTCAAATGATATGTGATTAGATGACGCCCTGTGTACCCTGTGCTATTTCATGCCTTCGTGCCTTGAACGCACACCCTTCTCATTCTCTTCCCTTGAAAGCACTCCCTTCTCATTCTCTAAGCCTTTTGTGACCCTGTTTGAATGTCTCTTCCCCAATGATGTCTTCCTTGTGTCCTGCTACACCTAACATACATGATATTACACTTATTATACCTGTATTACAGCTATTAGTTTACATATTTATCATCTTGTTAGACTTTGAGATCCTTAAAGATGAGAATTTTGTCCTGTTTATCTTTCCATCATCTAGTGCTGTGTCTCACATATATTTAAGAATGGAAATAATTTAATATTTTCTCTTCATAGAAATGAAAAAAATTTAATAGTTTACCTTCCTGTTTCTGAAAGTAATGCATGCTCAAAACAACAGCAAATCAGATAATCAGAAAGGAAAAACAAAAAGTGAAAATTGCCCACAATTCCACCCATCCAAATGTAACCACTACTAACATTTTAGTATAGATCTTTCCTGATTTTTTTCTGTCTACATACATACACACACAAAATATTAAACAAAATTTTTGTGACCTACTTTTTCACTTAAAAATACCTTGGAAGCAACTTTCCATGTTAATCAAATTAACACTACATGTTCACTTTTTTTTTTTTTTACGTCTTGTCTTTTTAAGCAAATGAATACTTTTATTAACATGGTAAATTTTTTTTTAAACACACGGTAGGGTTTTGACCTCAAATACTTGTCAGGTCTGCTACTGAAATGAACTTACAGCTAGACAACTTATGAATCTTGAAGAAACCTCGTCCCTGTTCAGTCTAGGGTCCAAAACAGACAGCCCTTGCTTTTCTTCCCCAGACCCTCAAGGGCCTTTGCAAATATCTCTTTCATTTTATGTCCAGAATCCCCTGAAATGCATCAGGGTATTACATCGATTATATGGAATACCAAGATCTATCTTGTCTCCTATTCTAGGTTCCATGTCACATAAAGCTAAGTTAGGTTGTCCAAACAATATGACCAGACAGGTTACATCAGTGTGCCACATAAAACTTAAAATTTGAACAAAATACATCTCTCCTCCTTTGTTCTCACGGAGAAATTAAAGTTCCCAAATACAATACCATCCTTCAGCCCTTCTTCTGATTCATCAGTCCTAGCCAGATCAGCCCCATTCACATTCCCAGTTGAAGTCTGGTCCCTTCTTCAGCTTCTTTAGCAATCGCTTCATGGAGTCGTCTTCTAGAAATAATGCAGCTCCTTCAGCACCTTCAGAGCTGGAGAACTCCAACTCTGAGTCTCATCTGTTACACGCAGACCTGAAGTTCCAGGGAGCTATCAGGTCACACAATAAAGAGCAAAGCACCTCAAAAATTTAGAAATAACGAAAGCCCAGGGACAAATGTGACTGCTGCAAGAGCTTACAATCTAGACCCTAATTCTTGTGAGAGCATTTTCCAAATAAAAGTTACCTCCCCAAAGAAAAACATTTAACAGTCAAAACTCACATTGAGGTCATTAACCACAGACCATAGCAGAAACGTGGTGTAAGTGAGGACAGAGCGTAGACAGAGAAAAAAAGAGAAAACAAAAGGCTCTCTGGTTTCAGCTTCTCCAGGGTGTCAGCCAACCTCCATCAGTTGACCAGAATCCATTGGCTGTAAACGGCTGACCCTCCTTCAGGACGACTCGCTCTTCTCTATCCCCCAGAGCAGCTCCACCAGCATCTCTGCCATCATCGCGATCTCCTCAGCCTTCTCCTCCGCCTTCTTGCACCGTTTGGTCCCTCTGCCCTCGACTCCGTTGTCCGCGTTGTGCGATGGTTGAGCGTGCTCTCCTCTGAGGCCTCCACCTGCATCTTGATCTGGATGAGCATACTATCCATCTCCCACAGCTTGCTCCCGTTCTGCAGGTAGGCTCTCCAGTGCTCGCGGGTGAGCGCCGCGATGTCCTCGCGCATCTCGTTGATGACCGGGAGCAGGAACTGCTCGAAGTCCTCCTCGGGCTCCATCACCTCCACCTCCTCCGGCTCTGCCAGCTCCGCGATGTCCAAGGACCGCATCTTCCCAGCTATTCCAGAACCGCAGGATGCAAATCGGGCGCAAAGAAGCAGAGGACCTACATATTCACTTTTGGTAAATGCATAGAAAGATATATTTTATTTTCTTTAACCAGTCCCTATAGATGGACACCAAGTTTTTTAGGTAGATTCTTACGGTTGCATGGAAAAAATACCACTCTTCCAAGACATTTAAAAAATATAAATAAGACCCTTTTCTCAAGGAAAAGGAGGGTGTATTATAAGGATGTATATAGATTGGAAGTAGAACCAGAAGTGTATCTATCAGGAGTAGAGCTCTAGGAACCACCTTCTCTTTCCGGTGCCTCTATCTTTCTTTTCCCCATATTTCCCTAATAGTCCCTTCTTCCTCAGAGTGTTTGCTTCCTCTAGACATCCACTGGCACGTAATTATGGCTTGGCTCACTCCAGACTCTTAATGTATGCCATTTCTTCAGCTTCTGTTCCTGCTTCTCAATCTGTAGAAGTTCAAATATTTTCATCCCACACCCAAAGGATGGTCTTGTACATGCACTCCACTTTGGATCCCCTGGTGTAGAGACTAGAAAAAGAAGTGGCAAGAGATGAAGATGAAGAGATAAGTGAGGGCCAGATTATGGAGAAGTTCATATTAAGGGGTCTGGATTTTTGCCTAAGAGTAATAAGAAGCCATGAAAAAGTTTTAAGAGAGAGTGATGTAATCAGATTTACGATTTAGAAAGACTTTTCCAGCCAAGTGTGATTGTGCCTCAAGTATATAGATGGTATACAGAGGGCCAGTTAGGAGACTGTTGCGATAATTCAGGTGAGAAATGATAGAGTCAGGGAAACAGTTTTTAATTTCGGCCACTGGATCACTCCTGGGCCATTCACTGAAATAGGGAACCCTGGAGAAATGGTCAGAAGTTTCTTTGTAAATTAACTTGCAGCCATTTTTATAGCTGCAGAAATCTTTCCAGCTGTAGAGAAAACTGCACATCGCTTCACTACCTCCTTGAAGATCTTCACCTGACAACCTCAGATCTTTCTGTTTTCTCAAATCTATGCAAGAGCTGTATGGGGATGTAGTTGTCTTCAGTTTTAAGCTGTGAATCTCACTTTCACTCCTCTGGCTTTATCCTCTATCATATTGAAATCAATTTTCTTGACTGAATACCATGTCATACCTTTCACCTCTTCCTGCCAGTGTGTAAGAGATACATAAGAAAAAGTACAAAAATTTTCTTCTAATAATGAACTCATAAAGTGTGATCATCCCTGTGCCCCCTTATTTCTTCTTCTTCTTTTTTTTTCACTCTCTGAGAGGCTGCTTTGGAGGAAACATCTGTCCAGGCTGTTCTTCACTTCTAGGAAATATTAGGGATGATTGACGGAGGCTTTGAGAAATGAATTCCACAGGAAAAGGAAACAAGGTTTCTGGTTTAGTCAGCTAGCTTAGTTAACAAGACAAAAAATTCCCTTAGTCCAGGAGGGGAATAGTAGGTAGCACCTGGAAAGTTTCATTATGCCTGGTGCTCCGCGCATCTGCCTTTTATTCCCCAAGCAGGACCTATACGAGCAAGACTGATGGCCAGTTCTCCATCATGCTTGCGGCAGGAGACCTCTCTCCACTCCCTTTCTTCCTTTTCCTCTTCCACTGAGGGGTAATTTTTGAATGGGAGCAAATTAATTCTAAGAATTTACTACCTTGAAACACTGCTTGTTAGAATAAATGTTTTATTGCTTTTCTGCCCTTGGGGTAAGATCAAGCGTAGAATATATGTCTTAGCTATAGTATTATTTACATATAACTTCGGGTAAAGTAGCAAGACCTGGCCCATCTCACCTAAGTCCATTGAATTATTCCTTCAAATCGTTATCCAAGGATTAACAAGTATTTACGTCTTGATTAGAACTTCTTTAAAGATTGTTTATATGTCCTAGATTAGAGCTTTCTTAATGGATACATAGAAACACCAATTCCATGGAAATGCTCAAAAAGTAGATGGGGGTGGGGAGCATGGGTCCATGGGGCAAATCATTTGGGTAAGCACTTCATTCTCAACCTTCCTCTTGAAGATTCACAAATTACATCAAGTTATTAAAGTCCTGAGAAGTTTTATAATAAAGAAACCTATTAACTTTTTAAACAGTTTCATTAAGATACAATTTACTTACCATAAAGTTCACCCATTTAAAATGTATAATTCAGTGATTTTGGTGTATTTTCAGAGTTTTGCAACCATCACCACTAATTTCAGATCATTTTCATTATCTCAAAAGAAACCCATAAGACGTCATTCCCCATCCTTCTGCCCCACAAGGTCTAGGCTTATTTTCTTTTTCTACAGGTTTGCCTTTTCTGGGCATTTCATATAGAGGGACTCATACAGTATGTGGTCCTTTGTGACTGTCTTCTTTCACTTAGCCTAAGGTTCACTTAGCTGTCTTCTTTTTTTAAATTTTTTTGGCTGTGTTGGGTCTTCGTTGCTGCATGTGAGCTTTATCTAGTTGCAGCAAGTGGGGGCTACTCTCTGTTGCGGTGCACGGACTTCTTATTGTGGTGGCTTCTCTTGTTGCAGAACACGGGCTGTAGGCACGCGGGCTTCGGTAGTTGTGATGCGTGGGCTCAGTAGTTGTGGCTTGTGGGCTCTAGAGCGCAGGCTCAGTAGTTGTGGTGCATGGGCTTAGTTGATCCGTGACATGTGGGATCTTCCCAGACCAGTGCTCGAACCTGTGTCCCCTGCATTGGCAGGCGGATTCTTAACCACTGCGCCACCAGGGAAGTCCTAGCTGTCTTCTTTCTTAGCTGTCTTCTTTTTTTTTTTTTTTTTTTTTTAATTTATTTATTTATTTATTTTTTAGCTGTCTTCTTAACATAAGGTTTGAGGTTCATACATGTTTGTAACCTGCATCAGTACTTCATTATTTTTAATTTATTATTTATAAATAATGCTGCTATAAACATTCATGTACAAGGAAACCTATTAACTCTGCATGTGTTGAATAGCAAGATGAGACTGTAGCCATATGCCTGTGAGCATTTAGACATCATAAACTGTCATTTGATGAGCTAAGCTGTCACTGGGAAAATATTGTATTAGCTTAGGCTTAGGTTGTTCTTCTTCCACAAAATAATGTATATAAATTATATCAAAGGGAAGGAAAGAATATATCAGATGTACTATCATGTTACAAAAATGTTTGCATGCTTACCACTTTATAATATTTCTAGTAGAGAAGAGAGGAAACCTATCTTTTAGTGCTCCAGATGAGAAGGAAGAAGTAGTGGTTGGATGTCTTCACTGTCAATCTTTTTTTTTTTTTTTTGGGCGGTACGCGAGCCTCTCACTGTTGTGACCTCTCCCGTTGCGGAGCACAGGCTCCAGACGCGCAGGCTCAGCGGCCATGGTTCACGGGCCTAGCCGCTCCGCGGCATGTGGGATCTTCCCGGACGGGGGCACGAACCCGCGTCCTCTGCATTGGCAGGCGGACTCTCAACCACTGCACCACCAGGGAAGCCCTTCACTGTCAATCCTGATTAAAAGAGACGAAGGCAGGTCATCCGGGAGGCTGCAGTGACCAGGTCATGTCTTAAGGAAAATGTGGGGTCAATCTCTAGCTCTGCTTTCCAGAGAAAAGCACCAGGAGCAGGTGGCTAAAAAAGCACCAGGAGAAAGATCACCAGGAGCAGGTGGCTAAAAAACCAGTGTGGGTAATATCCAGTGATTACTTAATGTTCTCGTGAGTAAAAAAAAAATCAGGGAACTATGTTTAAAAATCATTTTAACTGGGCTTCCCTGGTGGCGCACAGGCTTCCCTGGTGGTGCAGTGGTTGAGAATCTGCCTGCTAATGCAGGGGACACGGGTTCGAGCCCTGGTCTGGGAAGATCCCACATGCTGCGGAGCGACTGGGCCCGTGAGCCACAACTACTGAGCCTGCACGTCTGGAGCCTGTGCTCCTCAACAAGAGAGGCCGCGACAGTGAGAGGCCCGCGCACCGCGATGAAGAGTGGCCCCCGCTTGCCACAACTAGAGAAAGCCCTCGCACAGAAACAAAGAACCAACACAGCCAAAAATAAATATAAATAAATAAATTAAAAAAAAATCATTTTAACTGATGCCTGCCTCTTCGAGAACTGACATTTTCACTTAACTGAACCTACTAATTAATTTGGGTCTTGGTTTAAAAATCCTTCTCTTTTTTTTGCCATATCAATTGCCAACTTCCTTGGAATTAATGTTCCATGGAGCATATTTAGGAAATGCTGCTCTAGTTGCCCCTGTTTTTAACATCATTCCATGAGCTAATCACTTCTCTTTGGGTCAAAAGCTGTGATCTTTTTCCAACAACAATCATTTGAGTCTTCATAAAACATCAAATACAGAACCTAACAACCTGGCCATTTCCCTATATTTGTGTCCTAGGACAGTTCAGTTAGTTTCTAATGTATTCCTACCTAGGGTCAAAATGATTTATGCTCTTTAAATGAGTAGTCAAAGTCCTGAAATTTAAAAACTGATCTAACATCACTCTTAAAGGAAATGTGGATGAACTGAACTGACAGTGTACATGGTGGCCAAAGTAGAGCTATAAACTCCAGAGGTTATATTTCTTTCTTTCTTTATTTATTTTTATTTATTTATTTTTGCGATACGCAGGCCTCTCACTGTCGTGGCCTCTCCCATTGCGGAGCACAGGCTCCGGACGTGCAGGCTCAGCGGCCATGGCTCACGGGCCCAGCCACTCCGCAGCATGTGAGATCTTCCCGGACTGGGGCACGAACCTGTGTCCACTGCATCGGCAGGTGGACTCTCAACCACTGCGCCACCAGGGAAGCCCCTAGATTACTTTAAATCATATCTTTTCTAAAAGAGAACAAGGATATAAATTCTAAAAGCAGGTCATATAATACTATTGAAAGCTGTTTACAACGCATATTCTTTACTATAGCAAATTTACCTTTCTAATTATGTTTCGTTTACAACACTGCTAAATTTTTCTAATAAGCCAATTGTTCTCATCGTTTTCGTTGTTGTTGTTCTTTGGCACACATGAAGGATGATGATCACTGATGTGACAGTGTTCTAGGGTTATCTGCAATTGCCAGACAAGCTGCAATTCTATCCCTTTATTTCCAATTCATGAAAACATATTAGAATGCAGTGATGTTATAAAAGGAACTACTACTTACTTTTTCTGGTAGGGAACTCAGCTGGGTTTAACCAAGCTAGTAGTCCTCTTTGAAAAAAGATCTCAAACAAGTCAAAATCAGAGCCAGACATGTTTCCAGTAAATTAAGGATGAGATGAGATGGGAGTAATCAAGGTGCAATAGAAGCCAGATTTCAAGGAGAGATTGCCTCTTAGAAAGAACTCATCCCAAAGGAAGAAGTAATTAAATACTGCCTTTCTCAGTTTAGACCTCTTGCCTTTTGGACTGGCCTTTTAAATATTATACTTGTACCACTGATAAACCTTGTACTACAGGAAGGGTTATTAAATGACCATTACCACAGAATCAGAGAGCAGAGCAGTGAGGGCATCACCACACGGAAATGTTCACAGCTCATCCTTATTTGGTTTCTACACTTTATCTGCCCAAGCCTTGCTGTTTTTCGTTAGGTTTCGAAACTTTCCCAATCTTGCTGCTACCACGCATCTCCATTGCTGACAGTGAGAGACATTGAGTCCCATATTGATTCTGAAATTTTAAAAATTTAAATTTTTAAAAATTTAAAAAGAGCAAGCATTCTTCAAAGTGACCCTAATGACATTTTGGGACAGTTAAGTCTGTGTGTGGGGCTGTCCTGTGCACTGTGGGATGTTTAGCAGTATTCCTAGCCTGTACCTGCTAGATGTCAATAGCATCCCCTCAGTTGTGACAACCAAAAATGTCTCCAGACATTGCCAAATATCCCCTGAGGGGGAAGATGGCCCCCAATTTGAGAACCACTCTGATAGAGGCGTGAAATATCCTTTACCTTTTAATTCAACTGAGAGAAAGAGAAAATGTAATTAAAATAATATTTTCTAAGGAAACTCTGGGGGAGAAAGCAAAACACAAAAGCATAGCATTAATAAATAGCTGTGAAGGTTATTCAACATTGATGATGTACATCATGCCACTGAATTGTTCACTTAAAAATGGTTAAAAAGGTGAACTTCATGTTATGCATATTTTACTACAATTTTTAAAAAAAGCATAGCATTGGTCAAGTATAGAGATTTCTGAATCTCATTGAACTAAACTTTAACGACAGATGAGCATTATAGTATAGTTTGTCACGTACCTAGATTGAGGTTCTTTCCCTTGCCTTAGCGTTGTCTGAGGAACTCTATCTGAAAGCCCATTTCTTTTTTTTTTTTTTTTTTTACGGAGCGCAGGCTCCAGACGCACAGGCTCAGTGGCCATGGCTTACAGGCCCAGACGCTCCGTGGATTGTGGGATCTGCCCAGACTGGGGCACGAACCCGTGTGCCCTGCATCAGCAGGCGGGCTCTCAACCACTGCGCCACCAGGGAAGCCCTGAGAGCCCATTTCTTAGGAAGCAAATATTTTAATATCTGTTTTGTGCCAGGTATCTGAGGCAGGTCTCCTAGCATCAGATTAGGACATTAGGCTGCTGATTAGTTTATGGTTCACCATCTGAAAGGACCATTATAATAGAAGGGATATTGGAGATCATCTTGTTTTACAGGTAAATAAAGTTGAGGTCAAAACAGGTTCAGTGACTTAAGCAGGATCTCGGAGCTCCTTGAAGGACATGCTCCTTGAAGGATCAGGACCGAGATATCCTGCTTAGAGTTCAGTATTCATGTTGCCAAATCACTCTAAAGCCTGTCCATAGAGATATATTTTTATCAGAGACTGCCAGTGCCTTTTGTGAATTATAGTCATTTTTATAAAGGGGGAAAGTGTCTAATGGGAAGAAAATGAATGCAGATTAACTGGAGTGAAATCATCTAAATATGTCATTGAGAAGTGACTGAGAAGCAACAGCTTCTGTTCTGAGGAAATAAGATATACTAGTTCTACACAGTGAGATGGATATACATTTGCAGTGTTTTAAAAGATTTTGAAGACTCACTTTCAAAAAACCCTATTTCAACCATGCAGTTTAATTTCTGTTCTCTGGGCTTTCGCAGCAGTGTTTCCTGGCTTTGTTCACACTGCATCCTGACCTGGAGGTGCCTCCCCCTCTTCAACACCTGCGGACACCTTCTCTTTTCTTAAAGCACAGATCAAATATGAAACCTTCCCTGAACTTCAGTTTCCCTCCAAGAAGGAATTAAACGTTTCCCTCTCCATATTTCCATAGCAACTTACACACACAGGCATTTCACCTACAGTTGGTTTTCATATTGCAAACTGGATGTAATTAAATACATAGAGAACGTGAATTGCAGTGCCTAGACTGGTTGCAGGTTCTATAACATGGTGGTGCTATGGAACTGCTGCTGCTTGTTGTTATAGAAACGTAAGGCTGAATGAATGGCTGGCGGTTCATTTTGTGAACTGGGCTGGAATTTCTTTTGCATCTTATTTCACTTGTGTCTCATATCTTTCATTACAATGGGTAATAAAAGTGATAACAGTGTGTATAAGAAGTCCTGGTTAATGATAATATTGTGTAGAGCTAGGAAAATAAAGGCCATGACTTATGCAAAAGTCAAGGGTAATAAATTCTTTGAAAAGACATGCAATGTCATTAGAGCTGCTGGATTTCATATCATTAGAGTAAATGTTAATAAGATTTTAAAAATTATCTTTCTGGAACATAAGTGCTTGGAAAATTTCAGGGCCAAAGATGAAAACAGAAATGGAAAAGCTTCAGTGTGTGAAGGTAAAGGGCCATGAGAAAGGTTCAGGCTTGTTTCTGTCTGTTTTGATCAACCAATCTGTTATTTTTAGGCCACAATAACAAAAACATCTTCATTGCTGAAAATACTGAAGAAAAATAACTATTATTTTTCTTTGTTATATCTCAATTCTTCCCATTGAGACAATCACTTAAAATTTTTTATTGAAATATAGGTGATGTACAATATTATATAAGTTACAGGTGTACAATATAGTGATTCATAATTTTTAAAGGTTTTACTCCATTTATAGTTATTATAAAATATTGGCTATATTCCCCATATGGTACAATACATCCTTGTAGCTTATTTTATACATAATAGTTTGTACCTCTTAATCCCCTACCCCTATATAGCCCCTTCTCCCTTCCCTCTCCCCACTGGTAACCACTAGTTTGTCCTCTATATCTGTGATTCTGCTTCTTTTTTGTTATATTCACTAGCTTGTTGTATTTTTTAGATACCACACAGAAGTGGTATCATACAGTATTTGTCTTTCTCTGTCTGACTTATTTCACTTAGCATAATGCCCTCCAAATCCATCCATGTTGCTGCAAATGGCAAAATTTCATTCTTTTCTATGGCTGAGTAGTATTCCATTGTGTGTGTATGTGTGTGTATACATACATATATATACCACATCTTCTTTGTCCATTCATCTGTTGATGGACACTTAGATTGCTTCCCTATCTTGGCAATTGTAAATAATGCTGCTATGAACACTGGGGTACATGTATCTTTTCAACTTAGTGTTTTTCAGTTATATACCCAGGAGTGGAGACAATCACTTTTATAATGCACTTTTTAGATAATATAACATTTAGTAGGAACCCAACTAATGCAAATAGCAGAATGGTATCTTTATTTGCTGCTCACTTAATCCTACCTTGTAATACTTTGTGTATCTCTCATCCTTATAAGATTATAAGCTTCTTAAGGGCAGGAATCATGACATGCATCTTTGTATGCCATTCTTCCCTTGGCTTCAGAAAAGGAGCACCAAACCTAACATATAAGTGGTCAATACTTTTCTCCCCTCTATGGAATATAATGGGGATTAAAAAGATCCTGCTTTTTTTTAAAAACCTTTTTTGTTGTGAAATAGAGCTCTCATTTAGCAAAGTGCACAATACAAAAATGAATAGCTCATCAAATTATTCCAAAAATAAACACCCATGTAACCACTGCCGAGCTCAAGAAAAAGAACATCACCAGCAACTCTCTCTCAATTACTATCTCCTTTGTTCTCCCAAGGGTAACCATTTTCTTGACTTCTCTAAGCATGTGCTCTAAAACACTGTTGTTCAGTCTTGCCTGTTTTTTTCAAACTTTCTACAAATGGAATAACACATTATGTATTCTTTGGTATCTAGTTTCTTTTATTCATCCTTATGTTTGTGAGATTTATCCTTAATGTAGGTATAGTCTGTTCGTTTTCATTTGCTGTATATCATTCCTTGTACAAATATATCACATTACATTTTTATCCATTCCACTGCTGATGTCATATTTGGGTTGTTTCCAGTTTGGAGAGGTTACAAATAATACTTGCATGAACATTTATGTACATGTCTCTTTGGCATATATATACACACATTTCTATTGGGTATCAGAGTGTTGAATTGCTGGGTCATGGGATATGTCCTTAACTTTAGTAAAGTCAAATTGTGGTTGTATCACTTCTGCCAACAGAGTATGAGAGTTCTTAGAGTTTCACCTCCTTGCCAACAGTTGTTATGGTCAGTCTATTTAAGTTTAGCTATTCTGGTGAATATGTAGTATTATCCATTTGCAGTTTTAATTTGCATTTCCCTGATTACTAATGAGGTTGGGCAAATTTAATATGTTTATTGGCTATTTGATATCCTCTTTTGTGAAATGCCTGCTCAAATCTCTTGCATACTTTTCAACTGGATTGTTTACCATTTTCTTGTTGATTTCTAGTAGTCCTTTATGTACTCTGGATACAAACCCTCTGTCAGTTATATACATTGTAAAGTTCTTTTTCTTTTTGCCGATTGTTTTTTCATTCTCTTAATAATGTCTTTTGATGAACAGAAGTTCTTAATTTTAATTTGAGTCAGATTTATCAACTTTTAAATTTATGTGTCTTGTTTTTGGTGTTTCCTTACACCAAAATCATGAAAATGTTCTGTATTATTCTCTAGAAACATTTTTTGACTTTTAAGTTTAGATCTGCAATCCACCTTGAATTGATTTTTATGTATGGTATGAGTTAAAGGTTAAGTTTCCTTTTTTCTCCCCAAGATTCAAGCAGCATTTATTGAAAAGATTGTTCTTTCTGCACTGCTCTGCAGTAGCACCTTTGTTAAAATCAAATGTTGATCAATGCATGAGCTCTGTATTCCATTCTATTTGTCTATCCTTGCACCAACACCACACTGTCTTAATTCCTAAAGTTTTATACTGTGTCTTTATATCCAGGAGATTAAATTCTCTTTTCTGGTTCTTCACAAGGGCCTTGGCTGTTTTTGCTACTTTGCCTTTCTATATAACTTTTAGAATCAGTGTGTCAAGTGGCGCTTTCATTTCTCTCATAAGGCTGACTTTCAGCTAAGTTTCTCTGGGATGATGTTTAGTTAGAGCTTTACTGGCACTAGCACTTTGAAAGGATATGATATAGTGGAAAAAACATGGGCTGTGGAGTCTGACTTGAGCTGGAGTTTATCCCTGCCACTCTCTCTTAGTTGGGCCATTAGAAGAGTTTGGGCTAGTTTTTGTCTGTCTTGATCAACCATCTGTTATTTGTAGTCCACAGTAACAAAAACATCTTTATTACTAAAATTACTATTAAAATTCAACACTGCACAGGTTTGTTGACATCACGATAAATATTTCTCAGCCCAGCTCAGGAATGTGTCAAAGCTATCACAACAATGCTGCAGACATCGTATCAGTCAACTCTGAGCACCCTTACTCATGTATCATAACTGTAGCTTGTGCCTCGACTTTTTAAATTTAAACATTTGTAGTTGCTTATAAACCAATTAAAATTTTTTTCCTATTATCTTTTTACCATACTCCCAGGACAACATTTTGACTCACAAGACATATATATCATATATTGAAATTATAAAGTTATGATGAATACCCATGAATCTAACATCTGATATCCAAACTACGTACTCCTCCTCTATTATGTTAACTGGCTGCTTACTCAAGCATCTTTGAGAACTTGGCCTCTCTAATTTCTATTATTAGATTATTTATTTATTTATTTTAAATGAAGACTTTCTTTTTATTTTATTTCGATTTTTCTGGCCGCACTGCGTGGTACGCAGGATCTCAGTTCCCCCACCAGGGATGGAACCCTCGCCCCCTGCAGTGGAAGCGCAGAGTCTTGACCACTGGACCGCCAGGGAAGTCCCTATTATTAGTTTAATATTCACTTAAAATATTCTCAAACTTAGTGTAGACAGCTGCATCCAGCTTCAATATGTGGTTACTTTTCAGTTCATTAGTGCTATGAAATCTGTGAACATATTTATTTAGAAGAATTGGCAGGCAGGCAGTTTTGTCTCCAATTCTATCTACACCTCTAAGTGTCTGTGTGTAACTGTGGCTGCATATGGCCTCTTACACACATTCAGAAATGGATCCCAGTCTCTCCCCTTTCTCTGTATCTCTCTCTCTTTCTCTTTCTCACACACATATATATTCAGACACACACAAAGAAAAGGATCTAGAAAAAAAAAGATAAAAACAACTCTTATCTGATCCACTTACCATCTGCCCTTTCTATCTATCACTGAAAAATTGGGTAAAATGTTCAGTCTTGTACTCATTTCCCTCTTTTAGTCCCTATTCTCTTATTCGTGCTGGGTGGGAGACAAAGTTGGTGCGCAAAAAGGCAGTCTCTTACTTCCCACTGCATGATTTCCCTTTTCAGTCATTCCATGCTGCTGTCAGCTGACAGAAACTGTCAAGAGACTCTGTTTTATGGTTATGCAGGGAACTCTGAACATTTTGTGGGAGGTGTCTTAAGGAGAAAAGTAGAGAGGCTGTCAGCCACTGCTATTATTGCCATCCTGTCACCAGGTGGCAAAGGTAAACCTGTTCTGTCAAATAGCCCAAAAGCTTATCAGAGAGGAAAAGACTGATGTGTTTATAGCATCTGAGCTTATACAACATGCTCAATTAATTCATGGGATGTTTTATTTTTGAATTTGGCTCTTCAGTTTCAGGAACATATGTCTTTATGGTTGTAACCTTTTGCTTCCCCCTTACCTTGATATATGCATATGTATCTGTGTGTGTAATTATGTGTATATGTAATATACATCTATATATGCATCTGTATAGCATAGTTCAGTTCAATAGGCATTTATTAAGTACTTACTATGTGCCAGGCATCAAGGATGCAGGATGAATAAAATATGGACCCTGCTCTCAAGGAGCTTATGATCTAATAGTATTTGTCTTTCTGAAGGGAAGATTTCATACGTAGTGATTGTGTTTGTTAAGTTATACCACACAGAGTATTAAAACTTAACAGGACTTTCCTTCAGCTATAGGAAGCAGAAGAGAACTAATTTGTATATTATTTACATACAGCTTTTACTTTTAAAATTAAATACAAAATAATTTTAGGCTTACAGAAGAGTTGCAAAGATAGCACAAATCTATATTCCTTACATCCTTCCTATACACCTATATAAGAATTCCTATATACCCTTTTCTTAGGTTCCTCTAATGTTGGCATGTAGCCATGGTACATTTATCAAAACTGGGAAATTAACATTGGTACATACTATTAACTAAACATAGACTTAATCTGGATATCAGCAGTTTTCCACTAATATCCTTTTTCTGTTCCAGGATCTGATCTAGGCTCCTACATTGCATTTAGCTGTCATGTCTCTTTTAGTCTCCTCTGATCTCTGATAGTTCTTCAGTCCTTCCTTGTCTTTCATGACCTTGACACTTTTAAGTATTGCAGATCAGGAAATTTGTAAACTGTCCCTCAATTTAGGTTTGTCTGATGTTGTCTCATTATTAGATTGAGGTTATAAATTTTTGAGAAAAATCTCACAGAGACAATGTCCTTAACACATCCTTTATCGGGGTACATGATATTGACATGTCTTATTACTGGTGATATTAACCTTGATCATCTGGTTAAGGTGCTGTCTGCCAGGTTTCACACTGCAAGGTTACTACTTTTTTCTCATTGTAATTGAGAACTGGAATTTTGTCTTTGTAATAGTCCACAAATATTTAAGTTAATAGTGTTAAATTTACAGGAAGATTGCAAAAATAGTACATAGGGTTCCCATATACCCATTTCCCCCTATTGTTAACATCTTACATATACATTTGTCACAGCTATTGAGCCAACATTGATACGTTACTATTGACTGAACTCCATACTTTAATTGGATTTTACTGTTTCACTCAATGATTTGATTGATCTTGCCTGTAGCAATTGTTACTGTGGTGTTCTAATGGTGATTTTCTATTTGCCTCATTTTTTCTACATCATTAATTGGAATTCTTCTGTGAGGAAGAATTGTTCCTTCTCCCCCATTTATTTGTTTATTTACTTATTTAATCATTTATTTATATCAGTGTGGACTCATGGATATTTATTCTATTCTTCAGGTTATAATATAATGCTATTATTATTTATTTTGTTTGATCAAATTCTTCCAGCTCTGGCCACTGGAAGCTCTTTCAGGTCACTTCTGTGTCCTTTGGACATGCTCCTATCTTTTTTCCTTTTTTGTGGGGGAGCCCTTCCTTACTTTCTGGCACTGTGTATGCAATTTTTATGTAGAGCTAATAGACACTGTCATTTAGGAGGCTATCCTTTCGTTAAATACTTATTAATTTCTTCCTTGGTTGACATTTTAACTATTTTTCTTTCCTTACTCTTATCATTCAAACATTATGAATATCCTAAATTACACTGAAAAGTCAAGTTGTGGAAAATACACTGAGAAGGGAAAGAGGGTGAGATCTATGTGGACAGGGCTTGCTTTCCTATTCCTTCCTTTATTTATGGTTGTGGGCAAGTTGCCCAATCTCTCTAAGTCTCAGTTTACTCATCTATAAAATGGTGATGATAGTACTAATATTTACTTTGCAGAGTCATAAAGATTAGATGACTTAAATTTAAATTTACCTGGTGGTCCAGTGGGTGAGACTGTGCTCCCAATGCAGGGGACCCAGGTTCGATCCCTGGTCGGGGAACTAGATCCCACATGCCACAACGAAGATTCTGGTGCAGCCTAAATAAATAAATATCTAGATGAGTTGTGTCTTAAGATTAAAAAGTACCTTGTTATTTATAAAATTTTATATAAAGGTTATAGAGTTATCTCTGTATCATAGCACAAGGGCACTGTATCCTATCCTTTTAATTATTTGGTACTGTTGTTAAGGAAATGTTTTTATGATTACACAGAGAGGTCCATTCAAGTGAGAATAATGAACAATTGAAATTGTACTAGCCAAAAAAAATGTGCCTGGAACCAGATTAATGTATTTACTCAGATGCAATCTCATTTCTATAACTCTATTCATTCGGAAAACCCAAGGATTATACTAGTAATAAGCATGACCCATCTGTCTTTCAGACATAAAATGAAGCCTTTGTCCTTATTAAAATAAAACTATGTCAGGATCAAATTCTTTTTTTCCAAAGCCATGCAATATGTTTCCTCAACCAATATAAAACATCATACGGAAGCAATTCAAGTTGTGGAGTCTGGTTGTTTGCTCAGAGCAATCACCCACCTGTTCATCAGTCAGTGAGATTTTTAAAAATTAATTAATTAATTGTTAAATAAATAAATGAAGACTGCGTTGGGTCTTCATTGCTGTGCGCGGGCTTTCTCTAGTTGCTGCGAGCGGGGGCTCCTCTTCGTTGCGGTGCGCGGTTTCCTCATTGCAGTGGTTTCCCTTGTTGCAGAGCATGGGCTCTAGGGCGCGGGCTCAGTAGTTGTGGTGCACGGGCTTAGTTGTTCTGTGGCATGTGGGATCTTCCCGCACCAGGGCTCGAACCTGCGTCCCCTGCACTGGCAGGTGGATTCTTAACCACTGAGCCACCAGGGAAGCCCCTGACTTGACCAAATTCTTGATGGACAGCGAATGACACTGAAGATCAAATAAGTGTCCTATGGTGCAATGTTTGAAAGAAATTCAACATAGAACATTATTAATCCTTTAAAAATGTTTATTAGAAGCACACAGTGCCCCCGATGGTTTAGTAAATCTAAAATAACCCAGTAATATACCATCTAATCTTTTGTATGTGGTAAACTAAAAATTGGGGCTAATACAGTGATGCTATTGAAAACCTCCAGCTTCTGATTCTAGCCTCACTTTGGGCCCTTTTCCCTCTCCCATGAAGTCTTAGGAATGGCACGAGGACAGTGATTTTGAAAGGATCTGCAGCATTATCTATAAAGCAAAGAACGCAGACCAAGAACCCAAACTGGTTTACCACATAGTAGCCAGAGGGTCTCCTCTTGACTCCAACTCTGGCCTCATATTTCTTGCCTGCATTTTTTACTATTTTCAGCACAAACTCCGAAGGATTTGAACTTCAAACTTCTCAAATTGAACGTGATTGCTACATATCTGCCTAAAACAGAAAAGTGGTCGATAGTTCACCCCTTCCTTGATTTTTATGGCTGTGGAAAAACGGAACCAGGCTGCACTATGACATTTCAGCACTAAGTGGAGCCAGACACCCAACTGCCTTAAAACTTACAAATCAGCAAAGAGCACAGCCCCCTTAACCTGAAAACCTGACTTTGCTGGGGTTTTACAAATGGACAGAACTGGAGTTTTATGGTGAATCATCTGTTTAGTGTATTTGAATGCTCAGGCCTCAGGGGACAGACACCAGGTAAACAATTTGTTTAGCTCGTCTCACGTGGATTAAAGAAAATGGATCAAATAAATACCAACTAACCAACTTGTTCATACCTCATGATTCCCACACCCTCTACCCTTTGTTACAAGCTTCTGCAAGACAGGGGGCTAGCCTTTGGTGGTTCAGATTCTGTTCTGCAAGACTAGAATGGGCCCATTTGGGGAAGAGCCCTGGCTAATGGGAAGATTTGTGATAGTGTTTGGGTAATGCTTTTGCAAGTAACTATGTATTTGGCATAGGGACAGATTTGTCCAGTGCAGACTACTGGGTTTTGGGAGTGGGAGCCTGTCATGGGGTGATGAGTATCTGTAGGTGACTGATGGAGAATAGAAAGAGTCACAAGCCGATCTCATCTAGAAACTTGGCACAGACTGAGCCACCATTTAATTCTTGAGAGACCCTGAGAACCTAAGTATAAAAGAGATGAGCTTCTTGCAATTATTTTTCTGCTTTCTGCCTTAGTTTCCTTGTCTGTGAAAAGGAATAAGAATGCTTATTCCCACTTCCACTTCTATTTAAGGATACTGTGAAATGGGGTTACAAGGTTTAAAAATCCCTATTTTTCAGCTTCTGGAGACTAAGCAGACTTTATCTTTTTTAAAAAATTTTATTATTATAAGCAGACTTTATCTTATGGGTGAGGAACTTGGTGTGATATGCCACATTAGAGTCAAATGCATGTGGAATCTGGGGGGTGGGATGAACTGGGAGATTGGGACTGACAAATATACACTACTAAGTATAAAACAGATGACTAATGAGAACCTACTGTGTAGCACAGGGAACTCTACTCAATTCTCTGTGGGACCTAAATGGGAAGGAAATCCGAAAAAGAGGGGATATATGTATATATATGGCTGATTCGCTTTGCTGTACAGCAGAAACTAGCACAGCATTGTAAAGCAACTATACTCCAATAAAAATTAATTTTAAAAAGTCAAATGCATGTGGAATCTAAAAAATAAAACAAACGAATGAATATAACAAAACAGAAAGAGACTTACAGATACAGAGAACAAATTAGTGGTTATGAGTGGGGGAAAGGGAGAGAGGGCAAGATAGAGGTAAGGGATTAAGAGGTACAAACTACTTTGTATAAAATAGTAGTAAATAAGATAAATAAGCTACCAAGATATATTGTACAGCACAGGGAACATAGCCAATATTTTATAAAAACTTTGAATGAACTATTATCTATAAAAATATTGAATCATGTTGTATGCTTGGAACTAATATAATATTGTAAATCAACTATACTTCAGTAAAAAATTAAATTAAAAATTAATTAAATAAAGTCAAGTGACTATTGGAAGCCCAGTCCTGAGCTTGTCCTTACAGGATGACTGATGGACTGAGTGGACAAATGAAGTGCTTCCTGAGGCTTTCTAATCCTACTTTCCTTTATTTACACCTTTGTTCAATGAACACTTACAAGTGCCTACTTTATGTCAGGCTTGTGTTTGGCATTGTGAAGCCAGCCATGAAAACCTTACTCTCTTTCCACAAGAGATTGTCATCCATGCGTGGAGACCAATAAAATTGCTAACAGTTGTAGGGGAATAAAGCAGGTGCTATGACAGTGTGGGAACGGGGTTCTGTGGGGATAAAGTCTCACTCAGACTGGGGTCAGAGAAAGCTTCGAAAAGACTGTGGCATTTGAGTCGAACCTTGCAGAATATAAACAGACAACAAAGTGGAAAAGCTCAGAGGCATGAAACAGCCTACTAGTAGCAATATCTAAGCTACAACTCAAAAGAGTATATAAAGAAGGGCTAGAACGAGTAGTACAGAACAGACTTGCCCTGAAAGGGATCACAGAACTCACAATGAGACCCTGTTTGTCCATTTACTAATGCATCGTTTCCATTTGACTTATTAAAGGAGGAACTTCTGTGGACATTCTCTTCCAACTTAACGGTTGGAAGGAGTGGAGTAACTGTCTATGGCTAAGTCCCTAAGGGCAGCAAAGAAAAGTGACCTTGCTAACACTATTAGCTCAGGCCCTTTCTCTCTCTTCTTTCACTGTCAATCTCCTAAAATGTGTGGTCCACAGTCACTGTCCCTACGTCCTCCTCTCCCATTCTCTTAGTAACTTCCTGGACTTTGACTTCCATCCCTAAGAGCGCTTTCTATAAGAAAACCAGTGTTATTTTTTCTGTCAGTTTTATTTAGTTCATATTCTCTCTCTCTCCTTTTTTTTTGGCTGTGCTGTGCAGCATACAGGATCTTAGTTCCCTGACCAGGGATTGAACCCATGCCCCCTGCATTGGAAGCTCAGAGTCTTAACCACTGGACCACCAGGGAAGTTTCCATATTCTCTTTTCAGCAACATTTATTCTGATGACCACGCTCTCTGATGGACAAACCTCTCTTTAGTGTCTTTTGATGGTTCATCACTCTATTTCCTTTGTCAGCATGGCTTCCCCCTTTTGTCCCCACTGTGTGTGCCCCTAAAGCAGTGTCCTTGGCCTGTCTTTATATTCATTCTCTTGCTCATTTTTATGCCCTTCTAGTCTTCTATATCTTCCCCTCCCAAATTCTAAGAGTTAACTTTAACCTGTGCTTAATTCAAAAGTCATGATAGTATGCAGGTTAAAAGCATGGATTCTGGTGTCAGAGTTCAAATACTGGCTCTGCCACTTACTAGCAGTGTCACCTAATTTCCCTATCTGTAAAATGTGGATAATAATAGAACTTAACTTCATTGGATTGGAGGATTAAGTAGGCTCCTGTGATATGCATAGAATAGTGCCTGTTACATAGTAACTACTACATAAATATTAACTATCATTATTATTATGTTCTAGATCAAGTTTTTAATCTGCTTTTAGTACATCTCCTCTTGCATGCCCCTTGAATCTATTTCTTACTTTCAATTCTACAGCTTCTTTCTTCTCCTTGTAGAGAAGTGGCTAAGAGTATGGTCATTTGAGTCAAACATGGGTTAATCTACTTCTTACCAACCATATGACCTCCTGTAACATATTTCAACTCTCCAAGCCATCTCCTCATCTGTATCTATATCATAGGATTGCTGTGAGGATTAAATGAGGTAGTATATGTGAATAAGATGATATAAACAAAGTAAACAATTAACAAATAGTAGTTATTCCATTGTTGTTACCACCAGATCTTCTGCATTTAGCACAAATACTACATCTTCCACAAAGCAGCCTCAGTGCTCCACCCACAGTGCTTACCTCCTGCTTCTGAATGTTTGTAGCATTTGTGATCTGTCCCACTTATTTGACAGTTAGCTTATTTCACTGTATATTGTCATTTACCATTTTGTTAATTTGTCTTCTCTTCCTGGTTTAAGTGTAAGCTCTTTGAAGATAGGGACCTTGTCTTACACCTCCTGTAGCTTTAGCATCTAGCCCAGTGTTTGGTAAATAAACTGTGATGGACAATCCGTATTCTCGTCAAATTTCAAATGCCAAATTGGAGCTGATTATCCACTCCCCATCGCAGTTCCCCTGACTCTCTGTTAAGAACCACTTCGATTGAAACTGGGCCGCCAGCAGTGGAAGGGCCAAGTCCTAACCACTGGACTGCCAGGGAGTTACCAAGAACCACCTTTATTTCTAACCTCCTAGTTTAGAAATCTTTGACACTGCTCATGAATTTCTTATGTACAGAATCTTCCTGAGTTCCATTCATTCTGCGTGTGCCTGGCTCAGTGCCTAACACATAGTACTTGATCAATAAATGTTGAATAATGATTGAATAAAAATTACTAGATTTTGGGCTTCCCTGGTGGCGCAGTGGTTGAGAGTCCGCCTGCCGATGCAGGGGACACGGGTTCGTGCCCCGGTCCGGGAAGATCCCACATGCCGCGGAGCGGTTGGGCCCGTGAGCCATGGCCGCTGAGCCTGCGCGTCCGGAGCCTGTGCTCCGCAACGGGAGAGGCCACAACAGTGAGAGGCTCACGTACAAAAAAAAAAAAAAAAAATTACTAGATTTTAATTTTATATGCTTCAGATTTGCCTCTTTTCTTTATCTCTAATGATACCACCCTAGTCCAGGCCCTCATTGACTGTGTCCAGAATATTGAAATAGCTTTCTATCTGGCTTTCTAATTTTCTTCTTTGATTTTAATATAGTTTACCTGTTACTGCTATACAAATATTCCTAAAATACCATTTCTATGCACAAATATTACCTCATTTAATTCTCACAACGACCCTATGAAGATGGTTTCTCTACTGTTTGTGGAATCAGCTTATCCTCTGAGGCTAGTTTTCAAGATCTTCCGCAGTTTGGTCTCACTCTACTTATGCCAGTATTTTCTCTCACCAATACCCCTCACAAACTCCATGCTCCATCCCAAGCTTATAGCACTAGTTCTACATATTTTCCTTTACACCCCCTCCTGATATCATGCCAAATCCTGCTTTAATCAACATCTCAATCATTAAACACCTTTATCTTTTTTTAATTTTTACTTCAAAATTTATCCATCTTTTAAAAAGAAAATAGGATCCCATCAGAAAACTTTCTTGGACTGTCGTAACCTTCATTTATTTCTGTCTTCATATAACTCCCTTGTAAACTTACATAACTTCCGTATAAAATCTTTATTATCCTATTTACCTTTTAAGTATTTATTCCAATTTATTACTATATAATTATTTTATGTGGGTTAGTTAGCAGAGTCTGCCTATTTGTATCATACATCTGTTAAGAGAAGAATACATGAGTTATAAGTCTTTGTGTGTTCTTCTGTGTCTACGTGAGCTGAGTACATAGTAGAAGCTCAAAAACACTTGGTTGATTAATATTGTAGAAGTTAATCTGATGAAGTTGGTATTTCGGGAAACACAGCTTTCTCAAATCTTAATCCAAGATAAGATCTGTGACGTTTCCAAATAATTTAATCAAATGTCAAATTATATTGTCTCTAATATTGACTAGAAGGTAAAATATCATGGTATCATTTATTTTAATAAAAGCAAAGTTTGCCATTGATGAAAGCTCTGTCACAGATTTATCCTCTTTTGTATGAATGTGATACCTAAAAAAAGTTTCATAAAAGAGAATGAGAAATTACAGAAACCAAACACCATTTAAAGTTTCTGTTTCTAAATGCCAGATCAACAAGTAAACTCAAGGATGTTCATTTCAATCCTTCTAACACTAATACCATGGAGAGCTCATGGCTGCTCTCCCACATGATGCATCCAGGTTCTGGACATGCCAAGACCTTAGAATTTAAAGGAATCTGTTAAGTCCAACCGCAGTGCTAGTTGTGGTTTTTGTTGAATGCTAAGAAGGGCATTCTGTTATGAGAAAGAAAAACAGAGACTATGAAGTGTTTTCCTTTTAAATCCTGGTAGAAATCTGAGGTTCTGTGTCTTGACATAGTGTGCTACACTGTTTTATTCAGTTATGCTTTAGGGAAATAGTACATGTATTTGTGTAGGGAAAGGGGGAGCTTTAGATGCTATCTTCTTTCAGGCTATCCTCTATCTCTCCTTGAGTATGTGGAAATTACCTGGACAAGGTTTCCTGTGCTTAAGTAATCCTTATCTCACTTTTATGGTTTTCGCCAACTATTTTTCCTTTAAATTGATTATTTTTATTTACATACATTTACCTTAAAAGAAGAATGTCTCTATATCACTCCTGAAAATAAAAAAAGTTTCTATTTTCATAAGTAGAATGTAACCATAAAGATAAATGTAACAAACACAAAACCTTTTCATCAAATTCCAGCTAGACACTTTTGGTCTCTGAGCCCAAGACTTGACTCACTCTTTGTTACAAAGGAAGATTAGTAGATCTTAGAGAGGTGTTAACACGGATTGATGGGACTTCCCTGGTGGTCCAGTGGCTAAGACTCTGCACTCCCAATGCAGGGGGCCTGGGTTCGATCCCTGGTCAGGAAAGTAGACCCCACATGTATGCCACAACTAAGAGTTCGCATGCTGCAACTAAAGATCCCATGTACTGCAACTAAGACCCGGCACAGCCAAAATAATTAAACAAATATTTAAAAAAGACATATTGATGTTAAAATGAAATTTTTGTTCATGCCAAAATCAATGTTACTAAAAGAAAAGTGAAAGGAAAATAATTTTCTCATTGCCCAAGTTAGTTATGATGTCATCACTGCAAAGCACTTAAAATTATCTCCAGCATGCCCCAGCTTGGGATACACTAGACTAGAAGAGAATTTAAATTGAATCACTTTTTTAAAAAACTGAGGGAGAATCCCAAAAAAGAGGTATCCTTATGCCGTCAAAGACTGTCATACACTTCTATTTTCAAATCTGTAAACACAATTTTGTTAGTTTTCATTTTTATTCTAGGATCCCTCATTACAAAGTCGAGGGCTAAGAAAAGAAGGCCTTTCAATGTACCTACATCACCTTTTCTGAAAACTCAGATAAAATTCATAGAGGTCATTTACCTACTTAGAAGTTAACAAATATAATCAATATTAAGCTATAAACCAAACCTTGGCTTGTAAGTCCACTACAAGCTGAAGGGAAACAAGTCAGTAGAGGTACAAGAGAGAAACATTTTAGAATTGTAATAGAGCAATTGGGAAAAGACAGGAAGGAGAAAAGAAGTGCATTAGGAAACCTGGGTAGGTCCAAGTAAGTTTTCTATTATTATTATTATTTTTAACCCCACAGGAAAGCCATTTTAATTTCAATATTTAACGAAGACTTTCTGAGTTACAAATTAATGCTGACCAAGTAGGAATACAAGTGCATATTTGTAAAAGTTGGCCCCATCAGTGACTTGTTTTTTTTTAAACGTCTTTATTGGAGTATAATTGCTTTACAATGGTGTGTTAGTTTCTGCTTTATAACAAAGTGAATCAGTTATACATATACATATGTTCCCATATCTCTTCCCTCTTGCGTCTCGCTCCCTCCCACCCTCCCTATCCCACCCCTCTAGGTGGTCACAAAGCACTGAGCTGATCTCCCTGTGCTATGTGGCTACTTCCCACTAGCTATCTATTTTACGTTTGGTAGTGTATATATGTCCATGCCACTCTCTCACTTTGTCACAGCTTACCCTTCCCCCTCCCCACATCCTCAAGTCCATTCTCTGGTAGGTCTGTGTCTTTATTCCCGTCCTACCCCTAGGTTCTTCATGACCTTTTCTTTTTCCTATTATTTTTTAAAAGGAGCTTTCAAAGTAGGATGATCAACTGTCCTAGTTTTCCTGAGACTGGGGGATTTCCTAGGACATATGACTTGTATAATTGGGAAAGTCCTGGCAAACTGAAAGGAGTTGGTCACCCTCTTTCAAAAGCTTCCTTCAAGCATACATAATAAGCAGCACAGAAGTAGATGTTTTCCTCCTGTGGGTGTAGGAGGGTGTACGAGATTATGCGTATAGAGCACCTGATAGACTGCCATTCCCAGAGTCCAGAAATCACTTTGGGAATATTAAGTATCCAGCCTTTTTCCTAAAATTATAATTCAATTTTATTGAATGACGAAAGGGATGTGTCCTCTTCCAACACTTTCCCCCTCTATTTACTATCTGTCATCTAAGTGCTAAGTGCCACACACATAGTAATCCTTCTAGGGATTTTGGGGCATTATCTGTATATGGTGGAAAAGTAACCAAAGGCATTTGAATAGGAAAACTCTCCAGTTCAGCATGGCAGTGTCTTTTCACAAATCATCTACTTGTCTTTTGAACTCTTGACAATTTATGAAAATGTAATTAAATTAATCACTGAAATGCCTTCTCTGTGCAAGACATCTTGTTAATTTAATTCTAAGATCGTTTTATAAACCACATGTAAAACTGAGTTATACATTTCTACTTTGTTGAAAATCAAGATTTGAGGTTTTTCCAGATCTGTGCCTTGAAGATATCAATCTTCTATAGGGAAATAATTACCATGAAATTTTAAATTGTACATTTTCCAAGCACATCTCATTAAAACTCTAAAAGAATTTTCTAGGTGGAAAATACAATACAGTATTAATATTCCACAATTCACTATATAGTAACATCATTTCTTCTTCTTAATGACATTCTCATTCATTTATTACATTTTTTAAAAATTAGTGAACACCTTCTTTGGGCCAGACAGTAGTAGGAACTGTGGATACAGGAACAAGACAAAGTCCCTGCCTTTGTGGAGCTCACGTTCTGGTGCCCTTGAGACATTTACAGTGGGAAGAATAGGAGAAAAAAAGTCTCTAAGGCATGAAGCTCTGACTACTTAGGAGAAAAGGATTAGCTAGCCAAACAGATCTTGTCTATTTTTTAGTCTTCAGACCTTGGGGATCAAAGGAAAGGAAATCAGAATAGTTTAGAACAAGAAATGATTCATATTGGAAGAGAATCAGAATAAGAAGAAAATAAAAAGCTAGACTCGCTACCCTTTCTGTCTTCCTTGGAGTAGAGTTCCACAAAAAGCAATCATTTGATATGGACATAAGGTTACCTTCTCTTGTCCCTGAATCTTTTCTAAAGTTCTTGATAAACAGCTTTGTTTAATATATCTTGTTTCTTAAAAAAAAAAAGTTTCACTATTCATCTATTACACACCTTCAACTTTGCTTTCATGGATAAGCTGCTATGTCCATGAAATTCTTCAGAATATCAAGAATTTTACTGGGCTGATTTTTTCAAGCAAAATTTCTTTCTATTGTTACAGGGCCTCACCTCTGAATAAAGAAAGAAAACTATAGGTCATTTCGAGATTCTTTTGGCAAAGAACACAACCACTATTATACACAATAATAATATATTTATTAAACATCAACTATGTGCAGGAAATTAAAGATAGTAGAAAAGATAAGTAAGGCACAGTCCTTGGTCTTAATGAAATTACCATTAGTGTGTCATGTGCTAGGGACTAGTGGAGTTGAAAAAGTATTCAGGAGGATTCTGGAGTAGGCAGAAATTACTCTGTTTTTCCTTACTAACAAAACTCTGATTTTGACCAAGAGTTCACCCTTCCATATGCCTGAGGAGAAACAAATCCAATTCTATATTGAATGCTTGATTAATCTAAACTGATCAGGATAATCCCTCCCCTTTTCATGTAACTGGCTTAAAAAGAGGTATGTGAACCAGTTCTAACAAGTCATAGATGTTTGTTGGAAGCTTCTGGAAAAAGACACTCTTATTGTTCTGGCTGGATGTTAAGAGGTAGGATGTAGCCTCGATAGCTATTGACAACTATCTTAAGACCACTGAGGAAGAGGAAAGGGTAGCCTCAGAATGAAGCTGATATTAAGGAAGACAAGCAGATAGACGGAAAAAACTTGAGTTTTTTAAAAAACAAATTTATTTGTCTTTATTGATTTTTGGCTGCGTTGGGTCTTTGTCGCTGCGTGTGGGCTTTCTCATGGTTTTGAGCAGGGGCTACTCTTTGTTGCGGTGGGCGGGCTTCTCAATGCGGTGGCTTCTCTTGTTGCGGAGCACGGGCTCTAGGCACACGGACTTCAGTAGCTGTGGCACGCGGGCTCAGTAGCTGTGGCACGCGGGCTCAGTAGTTGTGGCTTGCAGGCTCTAGAGCGCAGGCTCAGTAGCTGTGGCGTACGGGCTTAGTTGCTCCGCGGCACGTGGGATCTTCCCAGATCAGGGCTCGAACCTGTGTCCCCTGCGTTGGCAGGTGGATTCTTAACAACTGCACCACCAGGGAAGCCCAAAACTTGAGTTCTTGATCACATAATTTTTCCACTGGGTTAACCAACCCTGAAAGCTTCTCCCACATCACTCTGGCTTTCCAGTTTTGTGAGCCAATATACTTTCTTATTAGGTCAGCTTGAATCAAGGTGAGGTTATTTACAGAGAACATCCTACTTGGATGCAGGTTCCAACTTTCAAAGACTTATAATCTAGTTGCGGAGGCAGGACTTACCATATTTCATTGACTCTGTGATGTATTTCCTTTACCCACACATTAGCAGCTCTGAAATCAGGATGTATCTCTGAAATCAGGGTAGTGTCGTAAAATTGTTCTCAGCCAAACGGCAGCCTTAACATAGTTGTCAATGCTTGTGCATGCGTGCATGACCTTCGGCATGCCATTCATATTACTAATGTTTTAATTATAGGTATTACTTGAAATACATATATTAAGTTTAATTGCCATTGAAAATTAATCATAATTACATCGCGATTCAGAACTGAAATAAAAGCTTGTTAAGTCTGCAGAAATGCATAGAAACAGCAGTGAAACATACATTTTATATAAATGGGGCAATATTCATCCTTGGAGGAATTACAATTCCATAGTTTCTTGCAAATACTTTATATAGGACCTAGGAAAGAAAGATACCCACAAATATGTGAAACTGCGTACACTCTGTTACTGAGATGCATGCAAAAGGAATGCCCATCATACGCCAAACAAAGCACCTGAAAGTAAGAAAAAAAAAGTCAAATTCTTTAGAAAAGATGAAAGAAATTTCAAAGTTGTGAGGGGCTTGTGTTACGAATTCATGCATAAGGCACTGTGCCATAGAAAATAGAAATATTATCAGCCGTCTTTTGCTTGTAGGAATCTAATTGTCAAATTGGTTTTTTAGGTAGATTGTGGCTGTACCAGCTGTGTATGAAAATTCATTTTCCTGAAATAGGGGAAGAGTTTTTAATTATTCAACTTTCTACTATTATTTTTGTACTCAAAATCCAGATCAGCGGGACTTCCCTGGTGGCGCAGTGGTTAAGAATCCACCTGCCAATGCAGGGGACACGGGTTTGAGCTCTGGTCCTGGAAGATCTCACATGCTGTGGAGCAACTAAGCCCACGCACCACAACTACTGAGCTTGTGTGCCACAACTACTGAAGCCTGCGCGCCTAGAGCCTGTGTTACATAGCAAAAGAAGCCACCACAATAAGAAGCCCGTGCACCGTAAGGAAGAGTAGCCTCCACTCGCCTCAACTAGAGAAAGCCCACGCGCAGCAATGAAGACCCAATGCAGCCATTAATGAATAAATAATTCATTTTAAAAAGCCAGATCACCTTCTTTTCTTTAGATAATTGAGGCATTTTGTTCTTTAAATGAAAGAGCAGCACTGTTACTGGAGATAATGTTATTCAGCCCTGATAAAAATCTGTTTCAAATACTGCATGGTATCACTTATATGAAGAATCCAAAAAGAAGTCAAACTCATAGAAAATGAGAATAGAAAAGTGGTTGCCAGGGTTTTTGGGGTGGGGGAAACAGGGAGAGGTTGGTAAAAGGGCACAAACTTTCAGTTATAAGATGAATAAGGCCTGAGGAGCTAATGTATAGCATAGTGACTATAGTTGATAACACTATTGTATAATTGAAATTTTCTAAGAGCGTAGAACTTAGATGTTCTCACACACACACACACACACACACACACACACACAAAAGAGAAAAAGAAAAAGAAAAGACAGACGTGAGGTGATGGATGTGTCAGTTAACTCTTTGGGGGGAATTCTTTCACAATATATACACGTATATCAAATCATCACAATGCAAGCTTTAAATATCTTACAAGTTTGTCAATTATACCTCAATAAAGCTGAAAAAAAAAACCCTGAGAAAACCACTCGAACTTTGGAACTTGCACCTCTCAGCATAAATTTAGCTGAATAGATCCTTTCTTCTCTTGGAATTATCATCTGTAGTATCCATAGGATAACCTGCATCCCCTTGGAAATGCTTATGTGCAGCAGGACAGAGGTTTCTTTATTGCTTGTGTGTTTAAAATGCTTACAGACATATTGAGAGTGTGGAGAGACTGCTATCTACTGGAACTAGATCTCTAAACAGTCCCTAAGTGATCTCTCTTCCACTTTTCTCCTTCTCTTTTATTTAATTCTATACGATGGAGAATATGCTCTAAAGCCAGATCTGATCCTCCTGCCTGTGGAATAAGACACAAATACCTCAGTCTGATATTCAGTTTGATAAAGCCAGCCTACCTTTCCAGCTTTGTCTTGCACCATCCCCTTCCAAACATGCCATACCTCAGTCACAGTGGAGTACTTGCCTTTGCCCAAATCTACCTGTAGTCTCTTCTCGGCATACCTTGGCTCCTCCTTCCTTGTGGAATCCTTTCCCACCATTCTTCCTGTTGGAGTTCTTCCCATCCATCATGGCTCAGCTCAAGTAGTGCTATTTTACATCTTCTTACTAAGAGTTAATGTTTCCCTTCCTTATTTTCCTATCACTCTCATTGCATGTCATGTCCCTCCTACGCTTAGTTTATCTTGTATTAAAATTAAAAGTGGGGTGTGTGTGTATGTTTGCTCAACTAGACTGTGGTTCTTCTGAGGGCAGTGAACAAATTTTTAATTAATTTTATTCATTCAATAGTGAATGGAGGTAGCCACTGTCTTAAATGCACTAATGAAACTTCTGGTCAATCAGAAAAGTCAGACATTGGGACTTCCCTGGTGGCACAGTGGTTGAGAATCTGCCTGCCAATGCAGGGGACATGGGTTCCATCCCTGGTCTGGGAAGATCCTACATTCTGTGGAGCAACTAAGCCCATGCACCACAACTACTGAGCCCGTGCACCACGACTACTGAAGCCCGCATGCTCTAGGGCCTGTGTGCTTCAACTACTGAGCCCACATGCTGCAACTACTGAAGCCTGTGCACCTAGAGCCCGTGCTTCACAAAAAGAGAAGCCACCGCAATGAGAAGCCTGTGCACCACAACAAGGAGTATCCTCTTCTCGCTGCAACAAAGACCCAACACAGCCAAAAATTTAAAAAAAAAGAAAGAAAGAAAAAGAAAAGTCAGACGTTAACCAATAATTATAAGTGTGTTCAGTATAATGATGGAGAAATGCAGGTTTTAACAGGAGCATACAATAAGGGGACATAATTTAGTCTGGGGAATTAGGGAATGCTTCCTGGAAGAAGTAATGTTTAAAGTGAATTCTAATGGAGTGTAGGAAATAGCTAGGTGAAAGTGAGAAGGAAATTGAAAAAGTAGACGGGAACAGTATCTAAGATTTCAGAAAAAAACGATGTGTTCTAAGTACTGAAAAAAGTCAGGGTTATGGAGATTTAATGAAGGAGGGGGAGTGTGGCATGACATGAGACTGATTGAAGTAGGCAGGGGCTTCATCATGCAGTCCTAATAATTTATTATTTTATCCTGGGGGGAGTAGGAAATAATTGGAGTTTTTAATAAGGGGAATGAGGTCAGAATTATGTTGTTAAAAGTGCACTTGGCCTTTAATCCATTTTGAGTTTATTTCTGTGTATGGTGTTAGGTAGTGTTCTAATTTCATTCTTTTATATGTAGCTGTCCAGTTTTCCCAGCACCACTTATTGAAGAGACTGTCTTGTCTCCATTGTATATTCTTTCCTCCTTTGTCACAGATTAGGTGACCATAGGTGCACGGGTTTATCTCTGGGCTTTCTATCTTGTACCATTGATCTATATTTCTGTTTTTGTGCTAGTACCATACTGTCTTGATTACTGTAGCTTTGTAGTATAGTCTGAAGTCAGGGAGCCTGATTCCTCCAGCTCTGTTTTTCTTTCTCAAGATTGCTTTGGCTATTCGGGGTCTATTGTATTTCCATAAAAATTGTATAATTTTTTTGTTCTAATTCTGTGAAAAATGCCATTGGTAATTTGATAGGGATTGCATTAAACCTATAGATTGCTTTGGGTAGTACAGTCATTTTCACAATATTGCTTCTTCCAATCCAGGAGCATAGTATGTCTCTCCATCTGTTTGTGTCATCTTTGATTTCCTTCATCAGTGTTTTATAGTTTCCTGAGTACAGGTCTTTTGCTTCCTTAAGTAAGTTTACTCCTAGGTATTTTATTCTTTTTGTTGTGATGGTAAATGGGATTGTTTCCTTAATTTCTCTTTCTGATCTTTCATTGTTAGTGTGTAGGAATGCAAGAGATTTCTGTTCATTAATTTTGTATCCTGCAACCTTACCAAATTCATTGATTAGTTCTAGTAGTTTTCTGGTGGCATCTTTAGGATTTTCTATGTATAGTATCATGTCATCTGCAAAGACCTAAATGTAAGGCCAGATACTATAAAACTCTTAGAGGAAAACATAGGAAAAACACTCTTTGACATAAATCACAGCAAGATCTTTTATGACCCACCTCCTAGAGTAATGAAGATAAAAACAAAAATAAGCAAATGGGACCTAATTAAACTTAAAAGCTTTTGCACAGCAAAGGAAACCATAAACAAGATGAAAAGACAACCCACAGAATGGGAGAAAATATTTGCAAATGAAGCAACAGACAAAGGATTAATCTCCAAAATATACAAACAGCTCACGCAGCTCAATATCAAAAAACCAAACAACCTAATCAAAAAATGGGAAGAAGATCTAAATAAACATTTCAGCAAAGAAGACATACAGATGGCCAAGAGGCACATGAAAAGATGCTCAACAGCACTAATTATCAGAGAAATGTAAATCAAAACTGCAATGAAGTATCACCTCACACTGGTCAGAATGGCCATCATCAGAAAATCTACAAACAACAAATGCTGGAGAGGGTGTGGAGAAAAGGGAACCCTCTTGCACTGTTGGTGGGAATGTAAATTGATACAGCCACTGTGGAGAACAGTATGGAGGTTCCTTAAAAAACTAAAAATAGAACTACCATATGACCCAGGAATCCCACTACTGGGCATATAAGCTGAGAAAACCATAATTCAAAAAGACACATGCACCCCAATGTTCACTGCAGCACTATTTACAATAGCCAGGACATGGAAACAACCTAAATGTCCATTGACAGATGAATGGGTAAAGAAGATGTGGTACATATATATAATGGAATATTACTCAGCCATAAAAATAATTGGGTCATTTGTAGAGATGTGGATGGACCTAGAGTCTGTCATACAGAGTGAAGTAAGTCAGGAAGAGAAAAACAGATATCGTATATTAACGCATATATGTGGAATCTAGAAAAATGGGACAGGTGAACCTACTTGCAGGACAGGAGTAGAAAGGCAGATGTAGAGAACGGACGTGTGGACACAGGGAGGGAAGGAGAGGGTGGGATGAATTGGGAGGTTAGGTTTGACATAAATACACTACCATTTGTAAAGTAGCTAGTGGGAACCTGCTATATAGCACAGCGAGCTCAGCTTGGTGCTCTGTGATTGCCTAGTTGGGTGGGATGGATTGGGGGAGGGAAGTCCAAGAGGGAGGGGACATGTGTATGCGTATGGCTGATTCACTTCGCTACGCAGCAGAAACTAACACAACATTGTAAAGCAATTATACTCCAATTTAAAAAAAAGCACACTTGGCTGCAATATGAATAGATTGGAGACACACGAGTAGATGGGGGAAGGCCAGTTTCTTTAAAAATTTAATTTATTTAGTTATTATTTATTTTTGGCTTCATTGGGTCTTTGTTGCTGTGCGTGGCTTTCTCTAGTTGCGGTGAGAAGGGGCTACTCTTCGTTGCAGTGCACGGGCTTCTTATTGCGGCGGCTTCTCTCGTTGTGGAGCATGGGCTCTAGGCTCGTGAGCTTCAGTAGTTGTGGCACATGGACTCAGTAGTTGTGGCTCGTGGGCTCTAGAGCGCAGGCTTAGTAGCTGTGGCACACGGGTTTAGTTGCTCCACGGCATGTGGGATATTCCCAGACCAGGGCTCGAACCCGTGTCCGCTGCATTGGCAGGCGGATTCTTAACCACTGCACTACCAGGGAAGCCCCGGAAGGCCAGTTTTTTGTTTTTGTTTTGTTTTTTGGGGGGAGGGGAGAGGTTGGGACTAGTTTTATTTGTTTGTTTTTTGTAATAATCCAGGCAAGAGACAATGGTGACTTAGATTATTAGATCTTTTTATGTCCTACAGTATTGAATACAAGTGCTTGTTTCCAGTATAGTTAAGAAATGTTTCTTGAACTGAAGTAAATTAATTGACACATCTCATATAAACCACAAGACAGTGTCAGGAAGGCATTTCAAACAGTTAGGCATTCTTCTCCAGATGACCTCCTCAGGTCTGTGAGCCCCAGGTCCGATCAGCCCAGAGCAAACCATTCCTTCTTAGGTGACTCCTGGAGATTCTGTCTCAGGAAGAAAATGCTGTAGCTTAAACTACTGCCAGCCACATTTTAAGGGAAACTTCTCTGCAAAGGTCACTTGTTAAGTATTGGTGGAAATGACATTCCTTTCAGCTTCGAGGAAGGACGCTCATACTTTCTCATTAGCTGGCTCTTGCTTTGGTTGCTAATGTTTCAAAATATGCAAATAAAATCTCTCCCTTAGCTTACTGCATAAAAACAACAGCTTATGCTTTTAATCTTTTGTGAAGTTAGAAGATCAGTCCAGGTGTGATATTTGATTATCTTGTGTCAGAGATTTCTTATGCTTAGTAATTTTTTTTTAAATTTCAAGATAACCATTTATCACCAAAAAGGGAAGGTGTGTATGGGTATGCATAGGTGCGATTCAAGAAGAAAAGTAAAGGAAAATTCTTCTTTGTTACATTTTTACCTTGAAATGAACATAATTATAACATATTAGAAAATATTTTTTAAAAAGAAAAGAACATGAGCAGATATCAGAGGACAATAGCCAGTTATCTAAGGCATAATTATTCAGGGCAGCTGGGAGATATACCTATATCTGTATCTATATGCTTTCAGATACCAAATATTACAATATAATTTTTTTATTGGGGTATAGTTGTTTTACAATGTTGTGTTAGTTTCTACTGTACAGAAAAATGGAGTTCCCTGTGCTATGCAGCAGGTTCTCATTAGTTATCTATGTTACACATATTAGTGTATATATGTCAATCCCAATCTCCCAACTCCTCCCACCTCCCCGTTTCCCCCTTGGTGTCCATGCATTTGTTCTCTACATCTGTGTCTCCATTTCTGCCTTGCAAACTGGTTCATCTGCACAATTTTTCTAGATTCCACATATATGCGTTAATATACGATATTTGTTTTTCTCTTTCTGACTTACATCACTCTGTACGACAGTCTCTAGGTCCATCCACGTCTCTACAAATGACCCAGTTTCGTTCTGTTTCACGGCTGAGTAATATTCCATCGTATATATGTACCACATCTTCTTTATCCATTCATCTGTCGGTGGACATTTAGGTTGCTTCCATGACCTGGCTATTGTAAATAGTGCTGCAATGAACACTGGGGTACATGTGTCTTTTTGAATTATGGTTTTCTCAGCTTATATGCCCAGTAGTGGGATTGCTGGGTCATATGATAATTCTATTCTTAGCTTTTTGAGGAACCTCCATACTGTTCTCCATAGTGGCTGTATTGATTTACATTCTCAGCAATACAAGAGGGTTCCCTTTTCTCCACACCCTCTCTAGCATTTCAATATAATTACCTTTTGATTAAGTTTCTTTTCATTGTGACAAAACAAAAAAAGTTAATCCCTCCTTCAAACCTAGTGTTCTTATCTGTAAAATGGGGATAATAATATGTACTTCATGAAATTGAAGGGATTAAAATTTTTAAATATTATATTTTAAAAGTACATAAAATATTTGATTAATGAAATAATATATAGAAATCATACTAAGATGCTCTGCATAGCTAGTCTCTTCTACTCAACCTGAAAGATTTGATATTATTAGGAATGATTACATTACAGATTGGATTAATGGAAATTTTTAGACAAAAATTTTCTGGCTTTATTGAAATATAATCGATATATAATATTGTGTGTAAGTTTAAGGTGTACATGTGTTGATTGATACATGTATATATTGCAAAATGATTATCACCTTAGCTTTAGCCAAAAGTATCCTCACATCACATAATTACCATTTCTTTTTTCTGGTGAGAACATTTAAGATCTTCTCTCTTAGCAACTTTCAGGTATATAATATAGCATTATCAACTATAATCACCATGCTGTACATTAGATCCCCAGAACTTATTCACTTTACAACTGTAAGTTTGTACCCTTTGACCTAGACAAACTTTTAAATAGTTGCAATTAGTCTTTGGTTCACTTGTCTGCTCCTTTTCATTCCTCTGCTACTCCCTGGTTCATCCTCTTCCATATTCCTGGTGTCCTCATGATGATTTCCGGTTGCTCATTGCTTTCTTCTGCAGCCTTTTCATACCTAACCGCTCCCAAGGTATTTCATGATATATTCCAAAATGAGTTATCTTTTCCCCTAACCTTATTTAAACTCTCAACCTCTTCATGAGGCTGACTTTAGCTAAGTGTTAGGAAGAAAGTACTCTTACTAAGCTAATTTGAATCAAAGCATTGGTTAATTTAGTCTTTATGAGTATATTTAATTTTGAAAAGAGAAAAATCATTAATCTTACTTGTGTCTTGGTAGTGGAATTTAAAACTCTGTAAAGGAGATTTTTTTAGGTCAGGTAACAATTTAACTAGCAGTAGTTCTCAAACTTAGTTGCACATTGGAATCATTTGAGAAGCTTTTTAAAAGATGCCTATTGCCAAGATCCTACTCTCAGAGATTCTAATATAATTGGTCTGGAGTGTGGTCCAGGTATTGGAGTTTTTAAAGCTTCCCAGAAGGAGTCTAATATGCAGCTAGGTTTGAGAACCACCAGGTTAGAATGAGTGCCTTGATTTAGCTTTCAATACTAAAAAATTTCCATTTTTCTGTTATGTGAGTTCCATACATATTAATTGCTATATCTGGTAAAATGAAGACTGGGAAAAAATTTAACTGAAAGATAATAGAGAATAATTATAATTTAAGTGTCATCAAATCCAAATCCCATATTTTACTAATGATGAAACAGACTCAAATGATTAAGGTTACACAGTTAGTTATAGAGCCAGGAAATATTTACATGGCAAACAACAGGATATTTTAAAATATCCTAAATGCTTCTTTTTACTTTTAGAAATTTAATTTATTTACTAATGGACTAAACTTACTTTAAAATAAGATACATTATGCAAATGACAAAAATTCAAACAATGCACAAAGATATAAAATGAAAAGCATATCTCCAAACCCACTTCAAATCTCACTTTCAAAGTTACTTTTTAAAAAATAATTTCTCCACGAGGAGTATAACCATTACCTTCCACAAGGCGGCAGTATTGCTTACTCTTCAACAATCTCCCTGAAGGCCTGATACTTCCCTAATTGTCCAGGGTGGGCTATGAAGACTCAAATTCTCCCAGAGGCAGAATTGGGCCCTGGTACTAAAATGCCACATCAAAGCCAGATTCCTGATTCACAGTGAAATGCAGATGTGAGCAAAGAACTGCACCGGGCAGAGCTGTAACTGTGTGGAGAAACATTAAGAATAGATCAGGGACTGAGGAAACAAATGGAAGCACAGGGCAAGGTGCTGTCTGGAAACCTACCAGTTGCCTCTCTCTGTGGAGGTACTAGAAGGGCTTGGGTCCAGTTTTGTGAAAACGTGCATCCAACTCTGTCTTGCACAAAATTTTCCCTTTACAACAAACTGGTCTGAGGCTGTAGGACCCAGTCAAGGGCTTCTATGCTATCCCTACAGCTCCAGGAGTCTGTGGGCTACTAGAAAAAAGCCTGGATCTTTTGATAGTGTCCTTGTAAAAAGTGCTGAGGGGATCATGTTTGGATTTCCCAAACCTGGTAGATTCCCAGCCAGGAACAGGTGATAAAAATCACAGATGCTCTGGTTTTTGTCATTAACTTCTAGAGACATATGATGTAAGGGGAATGATTTTTAGACTTTCTATGTGGTATAATGTATCTACTAGAATAAAAAGTTTATTACTGGTGACATCTTTGGGATCCTAAGACAATGACCCTTCTTTGTGACGTTCAGGAATAGGCTTCTCCATGACCTAGCAGGGGACGGAACTGAAGAAAGTCCTAAAATGATTAGATCTTAGGAAGAAAAACTCTTTATTTTTTTAAAAAAGTGTTCCTTTATTTGGCTTTGCCAGGTCTTTGTTGCAGCATGTGGGATCTTTTTACTTGTGACGTGCGGGACCTAGTTCCTTGACCAGGGATCGAACCCCAGCTCTCTGCATTAGGAGTGTGAAGTCTTAACCACTGGACCACCAGGGAAGTCCCAGAAAAACTCTTTTTAATGTCCTCAAAGCCTTGAGATTGTTGAGGCAGGGATGGGGCCTGGGGCAAGGAATGGACTATGAGAGAGAAAGGGTTATAGGAGGGAAGCTCTGTCCCCAAGGTGAATCCAGACAAACGAAAGAGAAAGAGATATGTGAGAAGCACATAATGGAATTTGCAAGATAAAGCTCTAATAACTTCAGATCTATAGTGATCTATTAGGGATCATTTGGTGTAAAGGGTTTATTCTCCAACACAGAACATAGAGCAAGGACCGAGAACTCGGATTTTATTTTTCCTAATCAAAGGACTCTCTAAAACCGTCCAAACGCTTAGACCAACTTGTAGTTCAAAAGGTCTCTTGGTAACCAATGGCAGTTGGCGTGCCTAATCGCAAGAAGAAACAAGACAGACATCATGTTAAATATTCCTCGTCATAATGTCAATTCAAGTTAAAATCCTTACTTTCCACAGGCATTATTCCTTTCAGGGCCCCCTAGCTATATCTAAATGATATGCCTGATTTTAATTATGAAGTTATATTCTTTTTTGTTTTGTTTGTTTGTTTGTTTCACTGTATCCAAACTTAATCCTAGATTAGGGCACTTGGCAATGTGTCCAGTCATCATGGTTTGTAATTCTGACCATTTCCTTCATGAGGCTTGGAAATCTTATATAGTCCTGGCAGAAATTTGATTGATAAACAAAAGAAGTGAGATGTTGACCTGCATTTTCTGGGTTTGAAGCTACAATAAGTTTTGCACAGGGTATATAATGTAGTTAATGAGTATTTCCAAACCTCAAACTGGAAATATGAAACCTGATCAAAAGTCAGTGAGGAAAACCTGATGTGCTCCAAAAGACAATTAGGAGTATCCACTAAAAGGATCCTTGACAGTAATGCAAGCAGAATGCCATGATCGTTGCTACGGAGTTAGTAGAACCATGAAAAAATATTTTAAAAAATGACCACTGAGTTCTTTTAATTTCACCTTAATTCAAGTAAAAGATAGATGTAAAAACCAAGAAGGGAATAGCATTGCCAGTGCCATGCCATGCCCTTCCTTGCCGTGAAACCAGGTGCATGGTAACTAGGAAAGATGCTCTTAGTGATCAATAAGAGCGTGTGTAACCCTTTCTTATTGTCTGAGAGGATTTCCTGCTTTGTATATTGCCCATCAATATCTGGTTCCCCTTCTTGTGGGAGGATTAAAGTCTGATGAGCTCAGGTGTCACCATGTGACTTACTCTGGCCATTGAAATGTGAGTGGAGGCTTTGGGGGTTCCTCTGGCATAAGTTTTTTTTTTTTTTTTCAAATACAGGACTTCGTTTATTAATAAAGTAATCATTATTATGCTTTTTGGAAAAAAAGTCTAAAAATGTTCAGCCTTCATGTTAATGTAGGTTAGGCCACCCAAAAGACAAAGCAAAGATAACATTAAGTCATGGTCCAGGGTTACACTTATGAGAAACAAATACAAGACTTATGGGACTTGATATATAAAAACAACCAAAGTAAACTGTATTTCAAATTTGTTTATATAAAAACACATTAGGGGGACTTCCCTGGCGGCGCAGTGGTTAAGACTCCACGCTCACAATGCAGGGGGCCTGGGTTCGATCCCTGGTCGGGGAACTGGATCCCACACGCATGTTGCAACTAGGAGTTCGCATGCCACAACTAAAGGAGCCCACATGCCGCAACTAAGGAGCCGGTGCAACAAATTAAAAACAAAACAAAACAAAACAGTAGGAACTTCCTCGGTGGCACAGTGGCTAAGAATCCGCCTGCCAATGTAGGGGACACGGGTTCGAGCTCTGGTCCGGGAAGATCCCACATGCTGTGGAGCAACTAAGCCCGTGTGCCACAACTACTGAGCCTGTGCTCTAGAGCCCGCGAGCTACAACTACTGAGCCCATGTGCCACAACAACTGAAGCCCAAGCGCCTAGAGCCCATGCTCCCCAACAAGAGAAGCCACTGCAATGAGAAGCCTGTGCACCGCAATGAAGAGTAGCCTCTGCTCACCACAACTAGCGAAAGCCCGTGCACAGCAACAAAGACCCAACGCAACCAAAAAAAAAAAATATATATATATATATATATATATATATTAAAGATCACTTTAAAATAGTGTCCATCTTTTCTTTAAATGAGCATAGACTAATCTGCAATCATGGCATAAGTTTTAAGAGCCAGAGCATGCTTTTTTTTAATGTTCCCTCATTCCTCTGCCATGATTACTGGTAATATTCCACATAGAAGTTGCTCCAGCAGCCTGGGTTCTGGAGTAAAGATCATGATGTAGAGCTGGGCTCCTTTCCTGGTTTCTAATGCACATGTTGTTGCAAGCAAGGTGTATACTTTTTTGTTTTAAGCCACGGAGATTTTGGGTTGTTTGTCACTGCAGCGCAACTGACCCATCCAACTTCATTGATTTGTTCAGTCTACTACATACATTCTCAGTGGGAATACTACTGCCCCCAAGGGGGCAAAAATTGGTTCTTAGAGGGCAAAAGAGCCTTACTCTTCTTGTGTATAAAGCACAGATATACATGCAGTAACAAGTATACAATATATCTGTGGTATTAAATTTTCATGGGGCTGGGGGTGGGGGAGACCTAGGGAAAAAAATGTCTAAAAAGGCTCATTAGGAGGCAATAATGAAATAATGGTTGAGAAACATTGGTCTTTAAGGCAAAAAGTAATGGTCAGCCTGTCTTTATAAAGTCTAATCCAGAGGTTCTCAACTCTGGTGGCACATTTGAAGCTCCTGGAGAGCTTTTAATTTATTTTATTTTATTATTATTATTTTTTCGTTTATTTTTGGCTGCTCTGGGTCTTCACTGCTGGGCATGGGCTTTCTCTAGTTGCGGCAAGTAGGGACTGCTCTTCATTGCGGTGTGCAGGCTTCTCATTGCAGTGGCTTCTCTTACTGCAGAGCACGGGCTCTAGGCACATGGGCTTCAGTAGTTGCAGCATGCCGGTTCAGTAGTTGCGGCACGCGGGTCCTAGAGCACGTGGGCTTCAGGAACTGTGGCTTGTGGGCTCTAGAGCACAGGCTCAGTAGTTGTGGTGCACGGGCTTAGGTGCTCCGTGGCATGTGGGATCTTCCTGGACCAGGGATCGAACCCATGTCCCCTGCATTGGCAGGTGGATTCTTAACCACTGCACCACGAGGGAAGTCCCTGGAGAGCTTTTTAAAAACACTGATACCCACGTGTGGTTCTCAGAGATTCTAATTTAATTGGTAGAATCCACACATTGGTATTTTTTTTTAAAGCTCCCAGGTAATTCTAATTTGCAAACAGGGTTAAGAACCACTGGACCAGACATTCTCAAAGACAAAGCAGCATTGCTTCCCCTGGGAGAGGTGCCACACAAATAGCAGAGAAATAGCACAGTGCACTGGAAATGGCTGGCATGGAGTACAACTCACTTCTATTTTAGAAGGGCTATTCTGGCCTCACACCAGGTAACAAAAAGCTGGATTCATCAAGAAGAGACAGCAATGTCCAATTTCTGTATTTTATCTTTCCCATTTCATGACGCACTATTTGAATGCAGAGGGTCCTTTATGACTCATTTGGAAAACATAAGAAGGGAAAAAATATGGCTGTAGTTATTCCTGGGCTAGTACCCATAGTCAGCATTTTCTTCACAGATGCAATTTGGAAATCAACTCTGTCTTCATCTCCTAAAATTTAAAATTCTTACTGAGTTAAAAGCTATTCAGCATGGAACCTTCTTTATCCTCTATAACTAGGGAAACTCTAGATGTCAGGGGGACACTTTCACATAGATTGTGAAAATTAAAGCTTAAATTAACTTTTTTAAAAATTAAGAAGATAAAACACTTTCTCCTTCTTAGAAAGGGGTCTCAGTGGCTAAATGACAGTGATGAAGGATTATCATGGCTGAATTTGGTCATTAGATGTATCATCACTTATTCTTTCCTGAAATGTCACTTGGAATTGACAATGATATGGCTGTATTTTTTTTCTTTTCTTTTTCTTTTTCTTTTTGATATGGCTGTATTTTAATGAAGTGACTCCATTTCCAACCAGGAAGTCAAAATTATAATGTGTTGATTAGCAAGTATATGACTTTATATTTTCCTTTTACACATCTTCACAGGAGATAGCGTTTACATTGTTCTCATTTATTTGGAGGTTCTAACTAAAAGGTGTAGATTGTCTTTCTTGATGTTATTTTTGGTCACTGAGTACCTAGTTTAAGAGCAAGGGTGGAGATATTTGCAGGCATTTCTTGTGAAATTTCTTGAAGCTGGAAAATAAAATTTCTAGGAAATTCTTCATGAGAAGGAGAGAGTCAGCATCAGTTGTACAAGTTGACAAGTGCTCACAACTAGCTTGTCAACACTTTGTTGATGATTTTGGCACAGGCAGAAAAGAGAAAATCAAGTGTTTAAGGTTATCTTTAGAGACAAGGGTGGATTTGAGATGCAGAGATGGATAAAATGTGGATCCAAGAAGGTTTAAACGCTAACTGATCTGTAGTTCTAATTCTAATCTAATTCTAATTCTAATCTAGTTCTAATCTAATTCTGAAGAATGGCAACAATGTGTTGTAATAAGTCCCTTTCAAAATGCCTACTGGCTCCACTTACTAAAGGGGGGAGAGCCGCTCAGTGTCATATGATGCTGCTCCCCTAGCCATAGCTGATTGGGCAAGGAGTAGACATGTGACCTGAGGTTGGGCTAATTACATTCTCTCTCCTGGATATTTGGAATTGGGATGCAATCTCTAGCTAGTTTTTCTTGGGCAATGGAGCTAGTAGGTGATAAAGAGCTGGGGCTAGACTGCCATTTTCTACCAAGGGGATGCTGAAGCAGAGAAAGCCAATCTTCAAAGAAAAAAGATATTACTGAGCTTAGAAGAGATGAAAAGAATACCTTTAGTTCCTGACTTTCAAGTTCCATGTCAAGTCCCTTGGCATGTGAAGTTCCATGTCAAGACCTGGCTGTCCCACCGGCTTTGGTTCCACTAGATACTCCTGTATCCTTTTAATAAGCATCACCCCCTGTGCTTGAGTTAGTTTGAGTGGGTTTCTGTTCCTTGCAAGCAATTATTCCTGATTACGACAGTGTTCTTCTCCACAAAGAACAGCTAAAATCTATGAAAGACATAGGCCACATTTACTGCAGACGTTCAGCTTCTTAAAATTTTGCTTGAATTATCCACATTAGTCTTCTGGTGGATGAACTGGTTGTTTAGTGTAACGGATGTGGCAGGCTTTGTGAGCAAATGGGTCAGAAAGAAATGCTGAATGCCATGAAATCTTTGGAACAATGGGCACATGTTTTACCATACATGTTCTAAACAAAAGGGCAAAGATCCAAACATGCAAAACCTTATGGTTGCATTTTTCCTTCTTTAACCTAATTAAGCTCTTAATAATATAGTTAGATTTAAAGGAGATATGCATAGCAATTTAATGTCTCCATTATAAAGGGTTTAAAAAGATGCTAAGATGGATAGAATAATCAGCTCTATCAGTTCCATTAATTTCTAGCCCCCTTTTGCTTCTGCTTTAGACCCCTGACACCAATTATGCAAATTTGCTCACACAGTGCCTGGTTGCTTTTGCATAGTAATTTAAATGTAGGTGTCTTATGAAGACAAAAGGAAATGCACTGTCCTTTTCAAAATTTAGAATTTGAACTGATTCACTGATTTTCTTCCTGTGGAATTACCAGGCAGCTGGAGAAACAGCTGGACCAGTTTCTGAATACCAACAAAAAACCTCAAGTCTGAATTACAATAGGGGTTTTTATCAGAATTTTATAGTATTGTTTAATAAATACAAAACACACTTTAGTAGTAATTGGCTACTTTCCTGTTTACATTAGCAAATGAATTATGAAGATGAAGCCAAATGTGCTAAGAGTTGCTTGATTCACAGAGAGAAATCGTTTTGGACTTTATTTTAAGGATTACAGAGTCCATTTTGAAGGAGGATCTAAATTAAAGCCCTTACCTAACCTGTCTTAGTTTCCTAGGGGCAGTATAGCTTAATGGTCCTTGAGGATTGCTTGGGTTCAACACCCAGTTCTACTAGCTATGTGACCTTTGGTAAGTTATTCAACCTCTGTGTGCTTTAATTTTCTCATTTGTGAAGTGAGGATAGAACAGTGCCTACTTCATTGAGTAGTTGTGAGGATTAAGTGAGTTAGTTTATATGAAGCACTTAATACAGTGCCTAGCATACAGTGTTAGTAGTCATTATTGTAACCCCAAATGCAAAATCTTAAGTTTGCCTAAAATTTCAGCCAGTGGAACTAATTATTCCGATTAGTGCAATATCCTTTCAAACCCAGTTAGTGACTCAAAAGTAGGGAAATAGACATATGTTTGCCTTTTTACAGGCAGACCAGTGTGGGTAAGGAGGGGTATAGAGTCATGCATGTATAAGCTGCCTTGATCTCAAAGATCAGGCTTCCTACTTCCTTATGAGAAACACATTCTTCCCAGTAGGTTGGCTGGATGACTGTCTTACCTTCAGACAGGCCAGCATTATCTGGTTAATGTTAAGTAGACAAGGTACACTGCGTCAAGATAGGTACAAGGTGGACCCAACTCTGCAGATTCTGGGAGGAAATCCTTGCCTCACTGATACACATCAGAAGGGCATGGAAATAAGGAAGTGAGGGTATCTTGGGGAAGCGGTTGATAATAAGGAGAAATAACTCGAAGTTAGAGAGTTTTTCTGAGTTGGATATCACAGTGCTAGGTAATACAGGAGAGGGACTATTCAGAGTTCTAGACAGACAACCTGCTGTTTGTCTTTTTTTTTTTTAACATCTTTATTGGAGTATAATTGCTTTACAATGGTGTGTTAGTTTCTGCTGTGTAACAAAATTAATCAGCTATACATATAGATATATCCCCATATCTCCTCCCGTTTGCATCTCCCTCCCACCCTCCCTATCCCACCCCTCTAGGTGGACACAAAGCACTGAGCTGATCTCCCTGTGCTATGCAGCTGCTTCCCACTAGCAGCCTGCTGTTTGAATCAGGGCTGTTTGCAAATAGCAGCATCTGGAATGGGAGGGACTATTAAGAATACATTAAACCCTTTCTCAGAGGGACTGTGATTTTTCGGTGTATCAAGATGAGGGAGCTAATTAAAGGAGCCATAAGGGAATTGAGATACCAGAAGTAGGGGCCAGATCTCACCAATCAGACAGAACTCTGTGTCAGAACTGGAGCATGTGACTGGAACCATAGCAGCAATGACAGATTACACTGGTTGTTGGGATAAAGATTGGTTACGATGGTCCTAGGGGTGGTTTGGGTAGAACCTTCATGTCCAATGGGTCTACCCGTATGGATAAGGATAAAAAAGGCTGGAAGGGGGAGGGAGAAAAGAACACCAGGATGTTTATGAAGGAGTGAGGGAGTCCTTTAGGTAGTTTCTTTTGTCTTCTAAACTTTGAGTCACAGAAAGCACCATTGATCTTCTGGACATTTTCTCATTTAAGGAATGGTGGTCTTAAAGAATGCCTTACATCAGTCTGGGCAACATCTCTGAGTGACGCGTAGGAGAAAAAAATAAAAAGAACTGTGTTCCCTACAGAATTACTAGGCTTCTCCTGGCAATAAACTCTAGAGATTGGAAGGTCCCCCCCACTCTCTCTCTCCCTTTCTCTTATGTCCTTAAAATACCTGCTTCCTAGCATGCAAGGAAGAACTAGGCATGACATAAAAATCTACTTTGAAAATTCATATTTTTTGATTACCAGATTAGGGAAGCACAATGGCTCTTGGAATCAGAATTGCACTAGTTGCAAAGGAAAATGATCTTCTATGAGAGTTGGGTGCTGCGCAAATATCCTTGTGGTTGCTCTTGAGTTAATAAGCCTCCCTAACTATCATTGATTATAACTACTTCCTGTTGCAGAAAAGAATTCCTTTTCGTAACTACAAACATAACCTGTTGCCTAAATTATGTAAGTAGAAACCAAGCACATGGAAATCAGAGACTAAAAGAAGAGCATTTGGTATTCAATTTACATTTCTGAATGAATGAGATGCTCAATGTGCATTACAAGATAATGATAATGACAATGGTTAGGAATGAAGGAGGAAAAGGAAAGGGAAAGGGACAGAGAAAGGCAAGAAACAGCTGTAACCCTATGGCAGCTGGCTTACCAATTACTGCTGCTGAAGCGACTGCAATACACTGTTTTCAATTATTCGGAGGCTGGTTCTCCAGTTTGTATATCACCTCAGGTTTTTGCTTCAGATGTCCCCTTCTACCGATTGCCCTTTAGTCATCCATTTAATGGCTATTAATCCACAGGGAAGATGAGGGAACAAAAGAGATTAATGTTAGCTAAAACTTTCCCAGTGTTTTCTTCATTTCATTCTCACAGCAACTCTATAAGAGAGGGTCTATTATCCCTGTTTTACAAATGAGGGAACCGAGGCCTAGCAATAGTCCCAAGGTCACAGAGCTAGTATGGAGCAGAGCTAGAATTTGAACCATGGGCTGTCTGAAACTAGAGACATGCTCTTACCCATTACATTCTCCTACTTCCACGCTACTCAGACTTCTAACTTGTTTCCAGTCATTGTAAATGTTCCCAGTGCTTTATAGTTTACAAATGTTTCCTTCCCTCCCTCCCTTCCTTCATCCTTTATTTTGTGTGTGTAAATGTGTACTACTTTGGTTTATTATATTCATTTTCTTCTTGTATCTTTTGAGTTCTTAAGCCTCAAGATGCCCCTGTGTTGCAATGTTTTGCAGTCAAAACGTTCTATAAGGCCTATTAAAGAAAACAGCAATTTCCTAGGCCCCAATTTTCTCAGTCCCCTCCCCCAGAGGCAATAGCTGTCAGCTAGTTCTGCTGTTTCTTTTGGTATTTGTCTCAGTATTTCTAAATAATATGCTTACTTGTTGATTTTTTTTTTAATTAGGTGTTTTATGAAAGATACCTTTCAACTCCCTTAACCCCAGCCTACCCCAATCACACACCTACACACTTTCCTATCCATTCTTTCAATATAGTTATATCATTATGTTGGTTAAGTTAAATCAATATTTATGTTATTATGACTATGTAAATGCCTACATACTATGATTACCTTTCTTTTTTGTTTTTCATGGAGTTATACATGCTTTGTTTTTATTTTTCACTTACTTTGTTTTATTATAATTATCACTACCTCATAACCAAATTCTCCCCCAAAGGTGTATTTCTTTTCAATATAGTCAGACACATTAGGTAGTCTATAAATTTCACCTTCTTTGAAACATCTAAGAGCCTTCTGATTTTCTCAATTCGAAAGGATACATGCACCCCAGTGTTCAGTGCAGTGCTGTTGACAATAGCCAAGACATGGAAGCAACCAAATTTCCATTGACAGAGGAACAGATAAAGATGATGTGGTACATACATATACACAATGAAGTATTACTCAGCCATCAAAAAGAATGAAATATTGCCATTTGCAGCAACATGAATGGACCTGGAGATTATCATACTAAGTGAAGTAAGTCAGACAGAAAAAGACAAATATCATATGATATCGCTTATATGTGGAATCTAAAAAAAAAAAAAAAAGATACAAATGAACTTATTTACAAAACAGAAGCAGACTGACTTAGAAAATGAACTTATGGTTACCAGGAGGGAAAGGGGGGTGGCGGGGGAGGAACAGATTGGGAGTTTGGGATTGACATGCTGTATTTAAAATAGATAGCCAACAAGGACCTACTGTATAGCACAGGGAACTCTGCTCAATATTCTGTAATAACCTAAATGGGAAAAGAATTTGAAAAAGAATAGATACATGTGTATGTATACTGAATCAGTTTGCTGGACACCTGAAACTAACACAACATTGTTAATCAACTATACTCCAATATAAAATAAAAGTTTAAAAAAGTAAAATAAATAAATAAATAAAAATTTTATTTATTTATTTTTGGCTGCATTGGGTCTTCATTGTTGTGCATGGGCTTTCTCTTGTTGCAGAGCATAGACTCTTGGCGCATGGGCTTCAGTAGCTGTGGCTTGTGGGCTCTAGAGCGCAGGCTCAGTAGTTGTGGCGCATGGGCTTAGTTGCTCCGTGGCATGTGGGATCTTCCCGGACTAGGGCTCGAAACCTGTGTTCCCTGCATTAACAGGCGGATTCTTAACCACTGCGCCACCAGGGAAGTCCCATCCATTTTGACTCTGATTCTTCAAGTAGACTCGCTTCACAGCTGTCATTCTGGGATCAAACTTGACCACTATTCTGAGAATTTACACGTCTCTTTCTTGTGTTAGATCTCATTTCCAGAATCTTACGTCTTAATCAGCTTTTGATAATTTTTTCTTTCTTTTATCTTCTTTCTTTTTTTTTCTCTTTTTCAGTAATGATTCCAAAATTTCAGTGGCTAACAACAAAAAAGATTTATTTCTCACTTTCATTAGATATCCTCTGTAGGTTGGCTGCAGCTCTGCTCCATGTTGGCTTCTTCTCAGGACCCAGGAGCAGTCCTGATCTGGCCCACACCAATCTTTTGGGAGAGAAAAGAGCAATGATATCCATCATTTCCACTTACTTTTAATTGTTCAAAGCAAACCAATAGCCAAGTTTGATGTCACTGGGATGGCAAGTAAAATTATAACCCTGATAGAGAAGGGCAGGGAATTTTTTGAACACATAACACAATCTACTATGTGTTCCTATTTCTTGGTTTGCTCCAACATTTTTGGAGAACCATCCTCCAGTAGCTTCCTGAGGAAGGGTGCATAAGAGTTAAATTTGTTGAGATCGTGTATTTCTAAAATGTCTTTTTACCCGATTGACAGCTAATTTATATTAGCTTTGTATAACTTTTTTCCCTTCTGGAAGTTTATTTTTGTTCCTTAAGTTCTGAAATTTCACAGTGGTGTGTCATGGTGTGGATTTGTTTCCATACATTGTGCTGGATAGTTGGTAGACCCTCTAAATTTGGAAATTCATGTCCTTCAGTTTAGAAAATTTTCTTGAATTATGCTTTTGATAATTTCCTGCCCTCCACCTTTTTTTCCTTATTTGTAATCATGTTTATTTTTCATGTCTCCTATTTTATTTTATATTTATAAAGGTTCTTTTTAATTATCTGAATGTGTTTTTTTTCCTAAATGGCATTTGGTACTTATTTCAGGAATGCCTTATCTTCTCCTATCTCTATTAGGATATTTACTAATAATTTGCTTTTTGAACATTTTATTTTTCCTGTTAGTCTTTTCATCCTTCAAGTTGCCTGTTTCCTTTTCGTTTTGGTCTCTACATTTTATGTTAGAGGAATTACTTAAACTCCTTAAATTTCTGGTGATGCCACCCCCAGTTCAGCAACTCTATTTTGCTCTCTCCAGAGAATTATTTTCCAATAAATAGACAAAAGAAGTCTCTTGGCTGCTTAGAGTCAGGGAAGGGAACTGTTTGTTAAATGGACTTTCAAACAATCTTCCTGTTTTCAGTCCTGTCTCCACTTCCTAAAGCACCTGTTGCATCAATTTCTAAATATTTTGTGGGTTCTACATGCAAATCAGATTGCTTCTCAGCTTTCTCCTTTGCTGGATATGGATTCAACTTTCTTGGGTCTGCTCAATTATTACTCACCCATATGCTTTCTGGCTCCCAAAATGTTATTATTGTGGTTCCTCTTCACTCACATTGGTCATGTAGGTTTATGTTTTTTAAAAATCCCTTACTGTTGTTTTAACAAATTTGGAGCAAAAGTAGAGGTAAATGCATGTGTTCAACCTGCTATTTTTAAGCAAAAGTCTTATGACTCTGAGAACAACCAGGGAAAACATTAGTATCCCCATTTTATAAATGAGAAACAGAATTCAAATGACTTGCCAGGATTACACAGCATATAATGCTAGATCTAGGGCTTGTATTCATTCTGGACTTTTGACTCCAAGTTCAATGCTCTTTCCACTAAATTCCTAAAAAAGAAGGTTGTATAATGTAGTTGTTAAAAGCACAGTCTTTGGCGCCAGAGACCTGGGTATGAGTCCAGGTTTTGCTTCTTCATAGCTGTATTCTTTTGACGAATTGTTTAGTCTCACTACAATGAAAATTCCTCATTTATAGAATGGGGATGATATCAATAGCACAACCTCACCATAGTGTTGTGAGGATTCATTTAGATAATACATGTAAAGTACCCAGCAGAGCTTCTGGCATATAGTAAGTGCTCCCTTATTACTATAATGGAAAAATTGAAATGATAAGATATAATAATGATTTGCAGTTTTAATTAACTGAACTATGTTCAGGGAAACTTTTAAATTAATTCTGCAGACATTTACTGAATAATTAGCATGTGCACTGTGGAATGTTTATTCTTGCTTTCTCTTGTATTTGAACCTCTTTATGAAAACATCTTTGATTAGTAACTACTCCAAAACTAGTTGAGCTTGGATGACAAATTTCTGAGTAAAGACAGAAGAATTAGGCAGGGTCACAGATTTTCTATCCATCAACCTAATTAACAATAACAACAAAAAATGCATTTACAAAGTCCAAAATTCACCAGCAGCTAAAACAAGGTAAAGGACGAAAACTTACACATAAATGAAACAATTTTAAAGGCGACCAATATGAGAAACAGTATTCTGGTTCAGTCAGGTGCGGCTACTCACCCTGCCCCTATTCCTCAGAAGCAGAATGAGAGGAAAAAAGGGTGGGGGATTTTTTAATTATTTTTTTAAATTGGATTATAGTTGATTTACAATGTTGTGTTAGTTTCTGCTGTACAGCAAAGTGAATCAGTTATACATATACATATACCCACTCTTTTTTAGATTCTTTTCCCATATAGGTCATTACAGAGTACTAAATAGAGTTCCCTGTGCTATACAGTTAGTTCTTATTAGTTATCTATTTTATATATAGTAGTGTGTATATGTCAATCCCAATCTCCCAATTTATCCTTCCTCCCGAGTGTGGGGGATTTGACAACATTCTGAGGTTCTCCCTCATGCCTTCACTAATGTGTGAAGAAGAATTCTTAGGGTGTAGATAAGCAACCTTGGGGAGGGTGGAGAAATGGGCAAATCTAAGAAAACTGTTTTAGAATGGAAGCCACCATAAACCACCATGGGACCTCAGCAGTGACAGTAAGGGCCTCCAGAGCTTTCCACTTCCTCTTTCCACTTTCCAGCTCACTGGGCTGAGCAGAAGGACTGATACAAATTACACAAAAGTGTAATATACCCCTGGCTGGTTAGATTGGGCTGGGTTTAGTCATTTACTGACTCCCACAAGAGAGCAGAAAAATAAGGGCAACACTCAGCACCAACTTCCCTCTTTTCTTCCCCTTATCCCACATCTTCATTTTAGAGCAAATTGACCAGAAAACAACTCCAAACTGGGGGAAGAAATACTGGCACATATCAGAGCAAAGTGAAAGTCTGAAGAGTCTGTCCATGCTGAGCATGAACTGGATAAAATATAAGGACATGACTACTATTCAAGCATGGTAGAAAGAAACATGATTTTTGAAAGGGAGGTGAAGAATCTAGTTTAGATGGAAACAGCTGTTAAAGGAAAAACCAGAGCTGGATGGTAGTTAAAGTGTTTAAAAACAGATTTTATTCAGAAAAACTATTGTAATAAAGGAAAATAGTCCTCAGTATAGAACTGGGCTCAATTCTGAATACAGCAAGGAAAAGTGGGAATTTATAGCTAAGGAGCAGGATGGGGATTGGGGGGGTGGAGTTGGGGGTCAGTGAATGAGAAATTACTAAGAGGAAGCATCAGGCATAAGGGGGGATTCCACCTAAACCAACCTAGCAATATTCTTGCTGAAGGCAGGCCAAGGTGATCAGACATTATCTGGGGGATGATAGGTTATGAGAAATTTGGTAAGACGTTGAGGATGACTGGATATTGAGTTTGGGGGATTCTGGCTAAACCGACTTAACAGGATTCTTGCTAAAATTAGGTATACAAAGACAGACAAAAGTCCAAAAGATGGAAAAAAATCCAAAAGATGGAAAAAAGTCCAAAAGTCGAGGCCTGGTTAGGAAGGGGATCCATAGGGGCCAGACTAAAGTTTGGTCAAGGACAGACTCTTTGTTATAACCCAGAGAAAAGAAGCATATTCCTTAAGACTATTTTGTTCCATAGACTCAGTAAGAAATAATATTCAATACAATAAGAGGTCCAAGATGAGATGTTAAACAATAGAATGATTGAGAACCAAAATAATATCATTACAGATCATATAAATAAATTTCAACAGCAAGGAACAAAATAAAATTGGCTGAATATTAGGTTAATAGCATGGAGGAAAGATTTGGGACAATCACAATGAATAAAGAGGGAAAAGGCATAGAGATTTAAGAATTTAAAAGAAATGAAAGATACAGTCAAATATAATCCAATATTGGGCTAATTGGTGTCCCAGAGGAAGAGAACTCAACAAATTAAAAAATAATAAGAGCTATTGTACCAAAAAACCCACCATCTTACACCAGGGAAAATTGATGTAGAACAATTAACATAGAGGTATGTTCTGATTAAGTTCTTGAACTTCAGGGTTAACTATATAAAGCCTTCAGCCATCTTAGAAGAAAAGAAAATCACCTATAGTGGAAAATTTTTGACTCAACTCAGACTTCTCCATAGCAAATGTCAGGAAAAAAAAGACATAGAAGCCATGGCTACAAAATTCTGAGAGAAGGAACGTGAACAAAATGTGAGCCACAAGTAGTATTTCTGTTCAAGTATTTGTTCAAGGCAACAGGCAGACAAAAGAAGGACTCAGGGAATATGGCCATTAAGCATTCTTGAACAAACTACTTAGCAAAGAAATCCCACCTATCAGGATATGAATAAAAATAAAAAACCCAGAATGATGTTGCTAAGATAAAAGGATTGGTGGTAAGCACTGAATCTATTTGAATACAGAAGTGAGACTAAACAACTAGAGTAAATATGGTTGCCAAAAGCTGTTAAACCCTGACAAAATAGAAATAATATAAGCCACAAAAATTGGATGTTGGTGTACAGAGGGTGGGAGGAAGTATAATAATGTTAATTATTTCATTTTCTGAGCAAGTATTGACACTATTAATCAAGAAATATGGGCTATTCTGATTTCTTCTTGTTTATATATTTTCTTTGCTCATATTTTTGGGCTATTTCTCATATCTTTGCTGCCATGCCCCTTTATATCTTTTTTTAAAACCAATGTGCATTGAATATTAATCTACATAAACTGAATACTTAATAAATGTTGCTGAAGTAATTTTTCAGACTGCATGGGACTGTAAATTCTATGAGGATGGAGAATATGTTTTATTCATCTTTGAATTCTCTCAGTACCTGGCATAGGGACTTGCATATTGTAGATCACTAGTAAATTATTTTGAATAAATGAATTAATTTGCTTTGTTTCATATACATTTTGTTGCTAGAACAATGGCTGGCTGGAAATATAAGGAAAATGAACCATAATTGGAGAATATGATAAAGCCTGTCACCCACATCTGAGAGACCTATTATAAACGCTTCTGATGCCTCATTAAAGACATTCTATTGTTTTCAGAATGCATTTTCCCCCCAGTAAATAATCTCCGTTTGCTCTAATTTAATCATTCATACAGCTATAGGAATGATCATTTCCAAACACAGATCTGATCCTGTCACTTCTCTCCTTAAAAACCTCCCATGCTCCCCTACTGTCTGAAAAACAGAATCCAAATTCCTAACCATGGCATTGAAGGTCCTATATGATCTGGCTTCAGTCCATCTCTTTCCAGCCAATTCACCTCACATGTTGTCCATCCAGGGGTACTTGCAATTTTGGGAACATGCTATACACATTTGTGCTTCTATATCTTTGCTCATGCTGTTTCCTCTACTTAAAATGTCACTTCTCATCGCATATCCTTCTCTTCTCCTCCTGTCTGCAGCCATCATGACACTACTCCATTCCTTAGGACCCAACTCCATTGCTTTCTCTTTTAGGCTTTGCTGTCTCCCACGCGTAAATAATTGTACCATTTGTTGTTCTTCCGCAGTAATTCGTTCATGCTCCATGTATCATATTATACTTAATTGTACATATATTGAACACACTCTCCTAGATTGTGAACTTCTTGGTTTGTACATTTCCTTTTCCCATGTTCTTTGGTCTGTGTCTTATGTATTCTAGAAAACTGTCACGGAGTATGTGCCTGACACATAGTAAATGCTAGATAAATGTTTGTAGTTTGGAATTTAAAAACCACATGCATTTCTTATATTTCCATATAAAGATAATTCTTTTAAGTAATGAGGGCTAAACTGAAAATCCTAAGGGTTGGTAGAAGGTAGAAAATCTGTCTCTTAAACTGTGGTTTTCTGTCCTGATAAAAGAGAAGCCTTCAGAGGTAGACTGCTCTGGGAAAACTCTGTGAATTGTTTAGTTCCTCAAATTAAAGCAAGTATACATGTATTACTCTTGGAAAACTATAAAGTAACCATTAAACTGAATGTAGATACTTTAGGCTGAGAAGCAGTGCTCCATTTGGATACGTAAATCTTTGTGTGTAGAGCAGGAGCATGGCTTCCCCAGACATTGTTGCAGAAGAGAAGAGAACTGTTTCTTTCTGTTGATTTAGACCATGTATGTGTCAATATATTGTTGTTTCTGTAGATATGTGGATATCCTTGTTTGAGCCCACGCCCTTAGGAGAACAGATGCTGAGATCTAAAGGATATAGGAAAGCAAAGACAGGCATGATCCTTACTGTTTCCTGGAGAAACAATTACGCAAAGGTACTGAACTGGCTTTGGTGAGGCTCTACCTGTAAAGACTGAGGACCTACATGTAAAGACTGAATAACTTAGTCTTTGTGAGAAATGTGCTGCTGCTGGACTGTTATGTTCTAAGGTGATAACCCAGTTGGGTCAGAGATCAAGGTCACACCCCTGGGGATGTAGGGTGGGGTTTCCTCTGAAGGAGTAGATATTCCCGTGGTTAGTCATCCTAGGGAGAAGTTGCACCTGGGACAGAAAATGGGAGTTTGAAAGTGGACCTTTAACTGGGTGAGGAGAGTTGTTTTCTTCTCTGAGCTTTACAGTGGTTGGGCCCGTATGCTCAAGACATGGTTGGGGGAACTCTTGATTGAGAGGGGAGATGTATGGACCCAGACATACGGACCCAGGCTGGAAACTCAACAGTAAGGCAGGCCTGATCTAGTCCATAAGGGCTCTGAGAGTAGCCATGTCATTCTTATGTTTGTGATGTCCTGGGGAAGAGAGGGCACTGCCCCTTCCTGCCAAATCCCAAGGCAATGCTGAAGATTGCATTGGCTGGAGAGAGCTCAGTGTTCCAGAACATCAGGGTATGGGACATCTGAAGCAGAGGCAGAAATAGTTCAGTTATTTCAGGAATATGTGGGTGACAGCACCTCTCCTGGGGACTCCTCCATAGTAGAGAAGGGAGGGGAACTCTAAAGGGGGCTGGCTGACGTCCTGATAATTTGGAAGGTGGGAACTCAGAAGTATTGTAGTTGGGGTTTTTTTGGGGGGGGATTTTATTTTAAATATGACCTCCTTTATAGTCAAAAACTTGAACGCTATGACACTCTGATTCTCAAGGACATATGAGGCCCTTTATTGAACAAATCCTTTCCATCTTGGGCATCCTGTTCAATAGACTTGAGAAAACCAAAGGTAAACAAAGTATTCCTCCATTTGATTTTATATGAAACCTCTCTTTTTAGTTCCCCTTAGGCCTCTGTTCTCAAGTCTTATTGTAGAGGCATACAAGAAACCAGAAACTGATAGATTCTTGCTTTTCTTCCATTATTTGTCCATCCTCTGTTTTCTTTACAAAATGTTCTGTTTCAGAGAGTAAGGGAGAGTTTTAAGTTTTTTCTGGATATTATGCATAAGCATGGATGAGTATCTGACTGGTCTTTCAATGAGGAGAACATCTAAGCTGACATGATTTTCTTAGGCTGAGCAGGAATGTTACTTGATGCATAGGCATAGCAGCCACAATCTTATCCCTGTTGATTGTATTTGTGGTCATACTTTGAAAAAAGGCTGCATTCAGTTCTGTAGAGCTTTTCTGGATTCATGGTGCTTTGTCTTTTTATTCTGACAGCTGATTATTTGCATAACTTGGTAAAGAGGCCTCCCTACCATCACATTACTGGCTTTCCTCTAGCTTTTTGGATATTTTTTCTTGCTCTCTTAGATTTTACATCAAATACCAACTTTTCCTTCAACAAAAGTTCTGCCTGTCTGAAATCTTTCATCATCTTCTTCCAACTACACAACAAAGCTGAACTCTGTAGAATATCACTTTGACACATTAATAATCGCACTTGTCTCTAAGACCTTCCTGAAATTCTCTTAGTTTCTTCTCTTGGGGTTTAGATGCTGTACAGTATCTATCAATTCCATTTACTTCATTTAAAAAACATTTATTGAGTATTATGTTGCAGGCACCAGGCTACCTGCTGGAGCTATGAAATAGAGGAGCTCACATCTGGTTTTATGGCTAGAATACTTGGCTCACTGCTTCTAGTTTCTAAACTAACTCATCCAGGATTGCATTGAGAAGAAGAACCTCCTCTTATGGCTCCTGAATGCCATAGGGGAGAATGTAACTAATGAGGAGAGCAATCCAGGTTACTGAGGTGATAAGCAATCCAAGATACAAAGGGGGGCAGGGTGGGTCACATGCAAAAAAAAAAAAAGGATAAATTCTGGAGTCCAAAGACACTAGGGAAGAAGCATACTTTAATGGTCGGGCTTTTTTCTCAGTTAACATTGGGTTTTATTTTTGTTATGTTATACCTACAACCAACAGTGTAAATGAAAATAACAGGAAATTATGTGTATTTCATTATTTTCAATTAATATATTTATTACAGCATTAACGTTGTTGATTTGATCCTTTTGTAACATTTCCTCCCATCAAAATTTTTTGAGGGAGAATACTGTCTCTTAGTGAAATTTTTATAAAGAACATGAGGTCTTTAGATATGAGGTCAGAGAAGGCAGGAGACAATTTTTTTTCTTTGTGATGTATACCTCCTTACATACTCTGGCGTTTTGTTGAGGAAGTATGAAGACACGATAATTCTAGTTCTAAAGGTGTAAGGAAAGGGTTGATCCTTTCCTCTGTATTATACCGGCGGAAGGAGCACGTCTCAGTCTCTTCCTTTTGTCTTCTGAAAATAAAAGGAAGGAGGCAAAGGGTGTTTGAGTGGAGGGTTTTTAGGGGTTAAACCCTGGTGCTTCAGACCCTCTGCGAACCCGGCAGGTTTTCCTTAAGTAGCTCCTGTAAAACAGATGTTCTCCAAAATAAGAGGGGTGGAGCAGAGGAGACCGTCGGGCTGCCTTGCGATACAGCGCAGGTGGGGGTAGCCGCCTGGTCCAGAGCCGAAGGTGCTTGCATTCTGCAGGTGCAGGGATTGTGAGCTCTCACCGCTCCGGCTCCCGAAAGGCGAGAACCGAGGCGTTGCAGAGTGTGGGACTTGGCCCCTGAAGCAGAGGCCAAATGTATTCCAAACAGCTGACAATGATCGAGCCGGGTGCCCACACCTGGTCCGGGGGCGGGGAAGTAGCATCTACAGGAACCGCAGGGAGAAAAAGAGCCCCTGGTTTGGGACGCCACAGGGCTGGTCCGGCTTGTCTAGGTCCGACTGCTTTCCCGTGATTGCTTCCCCAGCTTGTCCATCATCGCAGTGCCCTATTTCTACTGGCTCTACTGTCTGCCACTCGGTTCCGCCGCGCTGACCCCCATTGGGCCCCTCCGGCCGAGGCCCCGCCCCACGAGCAGGACACGGGCAGTAGGGCGCGGAGGAAAGAGAGCCGGGCGCTTGTTCTGGGCTGTGGGGAGGCGGTGGCGGAGAAGGAGGAGGAGAAGGAGGAGGAGCTGGGTCAGCAGGAGGCAGCGGCGGCGTCCGCGCTGGGGTGATGGTGCAGGTGCTTGGGGCTGGTGCGGAGCTGCCTGGCTGAGGGGCGCCTGGTCCGGGGTCCGCAGCGCCGCCGCGTCTCTCCCGGGGGCGGGCGGGCGGGAAGATGCTGAGCAGGTTGATGAGCGGCAGCAGCAGGAGCCTGGAGCGCGAGTACAGCTGCACCGTGCGGCTGCTGGACGACAGCGAGTACACCTGCACCATCCAGGTCAGTGCCGCGCCGCCCCGCCCGCGGGACCCCCTCGTCCCCCGAGTCTGGCCAACTTGGCCCGCGCGTCGCTCCAGACCCCAGCGCTTTGTCCACCCCTGGCTGCGGCGGACGGCCCCGGTGCAGGGCGCCTCTGCCTGAGCCCCAGTCCGGGGCTGGGCACTCGGAGCTCGGCGCTGCTGAGAGGCGAGTCCTCGCGTTCTGAACCCCCACCTCGCCCCCTGCCCTCTCCCGAGGTGAGGACGCTCTATCCTGGCTCCTCGAACCCGCCGGTGTGGGGAGCACCTTCCTCGGGCGTCGGGAGGGAGGCTCTTTCCCCGGCCGCCCCGTCGGGGGGGCGCAGGTTTTGACTCTCCGGCCCGGCAAGGACGGCTGGAGGCTTTTCTTACATCTCTTTGGCTGGAACGATAATGGTGTGTGTCATAATTTGCCCCCCGCCCCCCCCCGCCCAGCATTTGTGAGTCAGAGCTCTCAGAAGGTAGAATTGAACGCGTAGCCCATGCAGAGTGGCCTATTGAAGGGGATACCAGCCCTCCGGGCTTTAAAGACTTAGGCCCCCTCTGGCCTTTCTCTCCCCAAATCTTATTCAGTTGGGCAATTCTGGGGGGCGTGAGGTAAAGATTTAGCAACAAGTCCCAGCGATTTGAGGGTTGGCGTTGGTGAGAATCGGTGACTTACAAAAAAACGCCAACAATACGATAAGGCTGCACAGCATTTCTTCAGAACCTGGTATTTTTGAAGGGATTTTTACAACCTCTCGCTGCGTGGCACGTCAGGAGTAGTAGTCTTTCCCAGGAATGCAGTCACAGCCCTCTTCCTCCTTTATAAAGTGAGAGATAGAAAACATTAACAATGCTCCGGTGTTTAGTTCACCAGCCAGGAGGATCCTGCGCTCACTGCCGAAAACTGCCCTTTCTGGAGAAGCAAATTGAGCTGGACCCAGAGGGTCTCACCTCATCCCTTGCCTTTGCAGCAAAAAACCCGAAAGGGCTTCTCACCTCAGATGTGGCAGACAAAAACTGACGGCCGGGGTCCTACTCTCTTTGTCTCTTTCCCCGCCCCCCTCCCCCATTAATTTTTTTCGCTGACAATGCTCAATAGCGGAAAATAGCGGTGGGTGAGAAAGACGCTGGATAGTATATGAGAGGAGCTGCTCTCTGCTGACTCTGTGCTCAGGTCAGCCTTCTCTCCACTTTCCTTATTCTCCCACCTCCAAAACCAACTCTGGGCATGAGTGCTGACTGCTGCCAAAGATCTATGAGGGTAGAGAAAGAGAACAAAATCTCTTTTTCAGGCCACTTAAATACAGATTAAGCAGTCATAAAGATGCTAGCCATCAAGTGAAAGGATTTTTGTAGTTGAATATGATATAGAGATGTTGTGTATTATTTCCTTACTGAATGAGTGTCATGCTACTTTTTGTTTCTATTGTATCTTTATGTGTCATGTACAGTTTTTTTTTTTTTTTTTGGTGGGGGGCTTAGAGGAAACATGGATTGAGTGGACATCCTTACCATTTGAATACATTGTGCAGAGCTTTTAAAGTCTTTATTCTTTGTTTTAAAATTTAAAGCATTTACACAATAGCATATCAAGGGCAGTGTGAGATTTAGACTTCATGAGTCCTAAAAATACTTTTGGGATATATGGTGAAATAAAATTTCTGGGACAGATCATTAACTTTTGCCAAGATATAAAGTACAAATGAAACACAATTCATGTCACCTGTCCATTTAGTGATAACCTTGTGGTTTTCAGGTATCACAGAAAGGCAACTAGTTATTTTTCCCAGATAGTGGAAAACCCAGTTGGCTCATTGGTATTATACTTGTGGGTGGTATTTATTACTGTTGCGAAAAATATTTTTAAGTTGAGGATGACTTATTGGATTTATGCTTGCTATATGCTACTATGGTTGTATTTATTTTCCTGCTGGTCTTATTTTACATTATTACAATTTAATATGTTATAAAAATGTAGGCCACTTAAAAAAATTAAGCTTGGTGTAATATGACCATACTGTAGTAAGTGTTCACTATCTAGATATGTTAATGATTGTGCATTGTGATTCTTGCATGAAATTTAAAAAACACAGGAATTCTAAAGTATATGTAATATTGTCATTCTTTGGCACTACTATTGTGAATTGCTTTTGTTTTTACCCATGTGAGGAAATGTGGAAAACAAGACAATATTTTATGTGAAATTAATATTTTGTGCATACACCTTTTTTGAGCATTAGAGATTGAGCTTTTCTTAGCAACTTTTCCCGCTTGTATATTTCTAGTGTGTGTGTGTGTGTGTGTGTGTGTGTGTGTGTGTGTGTGTGTGTGTGTGTGTGT
>NW_021703778.1:87952161-88085888 GCF_005190385.1 Monodon monoceros
TGTGTGTGTGTGTGTGTGTGTGTGTGTGTGTGTGTGTGTGTGTGTGTTGGGGGGGTGGAGAGAGAGAGAGAGAGCGCGAGAGCGAGCACATATGCGCTTATTTGTCAGACACTGGGCACAGGGTCTTTTAAATCAGTATGTGAGCTACTTACTGGGTTAAAGCAGTATTTACAACATTTAGGAATTGCAGTACTGTATATTAAAAAAAATTGGTGATAATTTGACCTCCTTTTCCGAAAAGTATTGTATGGCATATTTTTCTTTAAATAAGGTATTTATTTTAGAAAAATTTCAGTGCCTCTTGAGATCATCAGAGACCACTTAGGGTATTACAGAATCAGAAATGTATCACTGGGTTAGAGTCATAATAGCTACATTTGGTAAATTTCAGTTGTAGGAAATTCTATCAAAGTGTTGGTCTAGCCTTTCATATTGCAGCAGTTATACTGATCTGGCATTTAGGATGTGATTATTAAGGTAATGAAAATGCCTTATATCTTCTCAATGAAGGTTGCCACAGTTACCAGACTATTCTTTTATTCTTTCTGATATGCGAATGTAGTTGTAGACCATGAGAAATGAAAGTATACATAGGAGGGTTGTAGTATAATTGCTCCCCTGTGAAGAACATTGTTAACAGCTCTCTGCCAGTTTTGAAGGTCATTGCCTCATAAATGCAGATCTGGTCCATATTTTTCACACATCTGTTTCATTTAAGCACATATTTATTTACTTACCACATTTACTATCTTACTTTGTTATTTTATTTGGGAGAAAATAGGAAAAACGAAAAGGCTACCTACTATCTTTGAACTCTCCGAATGGAGTCATTTAGGTGCTTAGGCATGTAATATCTAAAGAATAGATTTTTAACTATCTTTCAGGTTATAACAGCTTATAAAATATTAAGAATATATTGCAGAAATGCCAGTAGAAATATGTATTGAAAAATATATATTGCCAAGTCAGAATATTAATCACTTTTTTTTGGTTATTGCTGAAAAGTAAAGCTACCCTAGAAATGAATTTGATTTTACTGGGAACACATTAAAATAACAACTGATTAAGCAGCTAGGTTAGATTAGTTTTTGCAGTTAAATAAGGTGCAACCATAAATGAAATGTGTGTGCAGAGGCACTTCTAAGTGGAACCAAGATGTGGATTTGATTGTGGCTCAGCCATTTAGTAACTGTGGGACATGGAGTAAGGGAGAGAATATTGAGGGAGAGAACAAATGTATTGATCCTTGCACCTGCCAGGCACTTTGCCTGTATTATTATCTCATTTACCTCACATCAGTGTTATGGATTGATTTTATACCCATCGTACCAGCTAAAGAAAATGGGATCATGGATTGGTGGGAGAGCCTATATTTGTTGAATGGCTAACTATGTACTAGGCTTTGTGCTAGGTGCTTTGCTTATACCTTACATCAGCCGTTGAGAGGTAGGTGGTATTATCCTCATTTTACAGATGAAAGATAGTCCCAGATGACGGAACTTGCTCAAAGCTAGTAGGTGGCTGTACTGTATTTAAACCCCAGCCCTTTTGTCTCTAAATCCCATCGTTATTCCCTCTATCCATTCTGACTCCTTAAGTTACTTCACCTGTCTGTACCTTAATGTCCTCGTCTATAAAATGGAAATTTAATACTTATTTCTCAGTAAAGAGAAAGTTATTTGGAGATATCACTACAAATAATAAGGAACATTTAAATAGACAAATATACTGTACTTATATTGTGCCTTATTCTATTCAGTCCAGAAATAGAATTGAGAAATGTTTTACTTTTTTAGAAAAATAATTGAACTTAAGCTGTAAGTCCCCGTAAAATGATTTCTGATTAATTTCAGTAAAATTGTGAAATCCAAGACTGGCATAACTGAAATCTTTATTAGAACTCTTCTTTAAAACAAGAGTTCAGGTTTGCTTTCCTTCTATTCTACCAAGTCTTAGGCTTTAGAGAGGCATTTATTGCTTGGACCGTGATTTGTCTTTTCTAAGAACTTCTGCTTCTTGGTAAGTGGAATCCTTGGTTTCATTAATGCAAAAAGGATGTTCTTAGAGAATTAGGATAATTTTATTCACAGAGAAAAACACAAGGCTGTTGTATTTTCATGAATATTGGTTTTTAAAAACTTTATTTTAAAAAGTAATTATGCTGTCTCAGGATCTCTGTTACAATAGCAAGTCAGTTAGAATCTAATTCTTAAAACTAAGTTCCAAAATTAGCCTTCTAGGATCCTAAAAGCACTAGTATTCTGTTTCTTAATTTGTATATTAAAACATTTATTGTATAAAACTAATGCAAATTAGTCTTTTCAGTACAGAAGGTAAATTCTAGATGTGTATTTATGCTTTCATTCTTTTTGTTTTTGAAGAAGTTCTGTTTAAGAAGTGTCATTGGCATCCAAGAGAAACCTAGACGCAATCACTACAACAGATTTTACTCAAGGGTATTTGTATGAATTTGCATTCTGTTAAGTGCTTGGAATGAATATGCTAGATGAGGCAATTCAACATAGTGTACAGAGCATGTGATTTTGAGTCCTCTGTTTATACATTGTCCAGAGACTCGTGTATCATGTCTGTGATATTAATATCATATTTAAAAAAGGAAATGTTTGCCAAAATAAAATCAGACAACCTGAAGGCAATAAACATTTTTCATATGTTTGTAGTGGTTTATGTGTAATTCTTAAAATGTGTAATCCAAAATAAGTAGCAAGGCATTAGCTTTAGAGGCAATTTACCAATGATATAATAGTTACTATATTAAAATATTTTGGATTATTTTAAGAACTTTATTTTCTGATAGATTATACTTTAGAATTTATAAAGGAGAGAGTAAGAGGAAGCTATAAATCTTAAACCCCAAGAATCACAGCACCTAGTTCAGTGCCTTACATAGTTCAGTAAATACTTTTTCTGATTTGTTTGTGCTACATGATTGCTGTGTTAACTACAACACTTTAAAATTTCTTCTGCCTGAAAACAATAAACATTTTCTAACAATTGTATATCCCTTTTTGTAGTTTCATCCCATCCCATTTCAAACCGTTTTGCTCTGTAGCCCCTCTCTCTGGTGAGAAGTACAGTATGTAAATGTGGTATTTTATGAAGCCTGCTAACTTTTTGCAGTTATCCTTTGTTGAATTAGTGGAGCTTCAGCCCACAGCTCCTATGATTTTTTTCGTTTGTCTGTTAGGATTTCAAGCCTTTCAGGTGCCCTCACTTCCCCCATCTCTGCAGGTTCAGAAGGCTTACAGCAAATGAATACTGTGTAGTACAGTGCTTCATGGAGCATTAGAGGTCTGGCAGAATTAGGGTATTGAGCATACGGTTCACCACAGCCACAGAACCCTCCTGCACTCCTTTCCTCCAAGTCAGTACTACATAAAGCAACCTCCTCACAGCCTCGTTTTCTAACCTGTTATCTGGACAGGAAGTGAACCATGCTTCCCAATCTGTTTCTAATTATGTCTATTTTATTTTATTATTTTTTAAAATAAATTTATTTGTTTTTATTTTTGGCTGTGTCGGGTCTTCATTGCTGTGCTTGGGCTTTCTCTAGCTGCGGAGAGCGGGGGCTACTCTTCGTTGTGGTGCACAGGCTTCTTATTGTGGTGGCTTCTCTTGTTGTGGCTCACCGGCTCTAGGCGCACGGGCCTCAGTAGTTGTGGCACACGGGCTCTAGAGCGCAGGCTCAGTAGTTGTGGCGCACAGGCTTAGTTGCTCCACGGCATGTGGGATCTTCCCGGGCCAGGGATTGAACCCGTGTCCACTGCATTGGCAGGTGGACTCTTTTTCTTTTTTTTTTTTTTTTAACATCTTTATTGGAGTATAATTGCTTTACAATGGTGTGTTAGTTTCAGCTGTATAACAAAGTGAATCAGCTATACATATACATATATCCCCATATCCCCTCCCTCTTGTGTCTCCCTCCCACCCTCCCTATCCCACCCCTCTAGTGGTCACAAATCATGGCAGGTGGATTCTTAACCACTGTGCCACCAGGGAAGCCCTATGTCTATTTTAAGTTGAATTCATCTTCTCTCTGATAGCCTCATCTGTAACATTCTGTTGGACTCTGCAGATCCTGTTTCTTGGAGCAGCCTCCTGTGGGTCACTCTTCCTCAGCTGTGCCTAGCCAGAGCTTGTACAAGATATGTGAATATCATGGAGGATTGGCAGCAACCTTATAGCTTCTGTATCTCACCTACATGGTGCTCAGGGAGGAGGGTGCTGCTCTCCAGGAGGCCCAGTGGCATTTGTTGCCCCTCTGTTTTATGGCCTTGATCCTTGGGGCTCAAGCCAACCACCTGAATGGTTTTCTTGTGCAGCTGAGAAATTTGGAGAGTGCTGAAGCATCTCCATCCTATGCTGTACAGTGAGTGGTATTTCCCCTAAGAAAGCAAAACGCCTTGTCATACGTCCATCCTAGCCATTGAAGCAGGCCTTCCGTTCCTTTAAGACCCTAGGCCCTGGTGGCCAATAGAACTTTTGAAGCTTTTACAAGCATTTTACATATAGTAGAGCCAAAGAAAGTCTAGGAAGAGCAGTTTCTCTGGGAGGATAATCCCCAGATTTAAATTATGGAACTCTTGCCTCCCAAGGCCATCACGTGACGCTCATTACTGTTGTCAATATTTTGAACAAGATAGGCCCCTGTATTGGTCTTTCACCAATTATAATTACTGTACTATTTCTAGGGATGGTGTTTTACTCTGTGGTCTTTCCAGCTTAATTGCATCATATCCTAGATTTGGAAGGTAGGAACCTGTAAGGAATCTTAGGTTCAAATTCTCTAGGCTTTTGCTTGCTACTGTCAGAGTAAACATCAACTGTGTGAATCAAGTCCTCTAAGGAGATCCTTCCGTGCCATGCTCATACAGGCAAAATAATTGGGCCACATGCTTGGCAACCACTGAGTTTGTGTACAATAGCTCCATTCACTTGTCTACAGAAAACACCCCTTTGACAGTGATTATAGCTTTCATCCCCCTCCTCTACTTCTGACTCCCTGCATTACCATGACCTCATCTGTTGGTCTGTATTTAGAGGCACTCTGGACCACTCCAGAAATGCTTTAGGACTTGTTCTTGTATGTTAAAGATCATTTCAAGTTAGGCAACGACTGCCCACCAGGGGAAGCCATTCAGGATCAGGACCAAACCTAGCTATTCTTATGCCTTATTTGAGCCATCTTACTGTGTCACAACTCAGGGGTTTTCTTCCTTTTGTAGAAATTGTGAACCTTGTGAAAAGCAAGGAGAATAGAGTGGGGGCGTTAAACCTTCTCAGTGGTTTAAAAGTGTGGTTCCTGGATGAGCAGCATTAGTTTCACGTGGGTACTCGTTAGAAACGCAGATTCTTGTCCCCACTGCAGACCTAGCAAATCGGAAAGTTGGGGCCTGGAACTCATCAGTTTAAGTCTTTCAGCTGAGTCTTACGCTTGCTGAGGTTTGAGAATAGTTACTACTTGGTCACACAGATATTTAGTAGATAACATTGATGAGTATTGTTGATTGACTGGATATAAAAACTGAGGGAGAAGGAGAAGCCAAGAGTGAATCTCATATTTCTGACTTTTGATTTATTTCTGAATGGCCTTAACTGATTCTCTACCCTTAAGAGGTAAAAAGTTATTTGCAGATATGCATATCTGTCTTCAAGTGGGCAGGATTCTAAAGATGGTTCATAATTCCAATTTGATGCTCTTATATTTATTGGTTAGTTTTATTTTTTGTCTTTCCTGACCTACAAACAATATGATTATTTCATATTTGTATACTGTTTTTCAAAGAAATCTTCACAACTTAAAGCACTGGGGGAATAGGAGGAGTAAATCTCCCTGTCGTCCAAGGACTTACAACCTAGAGAGGGATTATAAACATGTAAATAGCAAACTATAAAACATCACAGAATTCAGGGCTAGGGCAAGGTGATATGCTGTGGCAGTGCACATGTGGGGGACTTGAAATTAAATATTTCTCAAAGGAGGTGAGATTTGAACTAGGTCATGAAAGATTGCCAAAAGCAGAAAATGGGCTGTGCGGATGGGTAAAGGGCATTCCAGGCTAAGGTAACAGCAGGCTACTTCTAGGTAGAAAAGCTAAAAATGTAAAGCCAAGTATGCTTAGTCTTTCCTTTACTATGTTGATTTGACTTACTCTGGTACAGTTGAGTCAAACGACAGAAATCTACTTGCCTAGGAAAAATTACGGTCAGCAAATTTCAATCATTCTTGACGTGCTCAGAGGAATCAGTCTAAACTAAAAATAAATGCATAAAGCTGGCAATGAATTCAATCTAATTCCAAAACTGTGTAACACAGATTAAGATTCTTCACAAAGCAATGGCATCATATAAAGAAAAGGTAGATTGGGATATCAATCTTAATTCTGTGACTGCAGCAACTAAGTATGAATTTTATTTTCAAGAGATGTCATCAGTGTAGTTATCTGACAAAAAAAAGAGGGTATCAAATTCCAACATTCAGCTGTTGTTTGAAAATCCTTTGACTGATACAGTGTAGCCTAGACTGTGCATTAACAGTTAGGAAATGTAACCCGTGGAGCCCTAAAAGGCACTTTTCAGCATCTCTATTCCCAAACCTAAGTGGCCACCCAAAATAGCTTTTCTGGAGGACAGAGGAGTGCTTCCCTGGATTCTCGTGTGAGCCGCTGCCTGCTGGCTCCAAAGTTCCCAGCCCTACACAGGGTGCACTTTTAGCACTCAACACAGTGCCAGGCTGGAGCTTTGGGGATGGGAACCTCCAAGAAAGTACTGTTTGGCATTTGGGCAATCAATGTTCGGCAGAATGCCAATGCTAATAGGTTATTTTGCTCTGGAAGAGGAGAATAAGGAGGGATAGTCTAAAGACTGATGAATAGGGGAATGACTGACAATACAAGCACTCCATTTTGTTGGCAAGTTTAAGGAGACTTGCTGTGAAATGGTATTATGGGAGCCAGTTAAATTAGCAAAGGCCCACAGGCCCAAGGCCTGAAAGAAATAGTGGTACCTCAAAACAGCATGCCCTAGGGCACACTCAAATGTCTGGCCACTTTCATTGAATTTGTGGTAGGAAAAAGCCAAATCATTAGGAATCTTCTCAGTCTGGTACTCCCTCCAGGCACTGCATAATCAGGCAAATTATCCTTTGCCTCTAGGCAGGTGCACAGCCTTATTTCTCTATAGCTTGATTTAACTCAAGGGCCTCTAGTCTGGGTCCTAGCCTAATTCTGAGGACACCTAAGTGGAAGAGTTGGCTTCAGGAGTCCCAGAGGATTCCAGATACTCTAGTGAGGAGGTGCTACTAAGATTCTTATTTTGTCAAACATGAGCCAAGCAGGTAAGAACATTGATCACAACACAAGGATGCAGAATTAATCAATTCACCTAAGGATCTCAAGTACTTCTGGGGGATAATTGATGCTGGAGAAGGCATCCAGCCTGCCCTGTTTCAGATTTTTGCCTCTAGAAAAATCTAAAAGCCCCTGGAGTTATTACGGAATTGGAGGTTTGTAGGTCCGGAAGACCTATGGACTGGCAATGATGTGTGGGATGTTATAAGACATGTTGAACCTACAATTTCACAGTATACACTCATCTGTACAACAGAATATCCCATCAGCTCTTTGGGAGGCCACTCAGGAAATTTGGCTGTTGAGAGATAAAAATCTGATCAAAACAGAAAGTAGTTCCAGTCCTACAGTGCAGCTTCTTCAATCTATGTCCAGTTTCAGGCTCTGGTACATGTGAAGTAGGTTAAAAAAAAAAGTGAATGAGAGTTTGCTTGGTATAGCTGTAGGACATAAGTTACTGAGCTAACTATTGTAATGTCAGATTTTATAAGCAGAATAGCTAATCAACACTTTCTTTGCTTATTTTTAAATACACCTTGGATAATTTAGACAAGCTTGTTTAAATGAATACCCATAGTACAGAAAGCACATCTAGGAATTGTCTTCTAATAATTTTTATGGTAAAGGAGAACACATATTACCTGTATTCCAATTTTTGATTTTGGGTATACTAGACAGTCTGATTATTCTAAGGAGACAGATAGAATGCTATTATATTGTCTTGCTGCAAATTAGATCTTTTAGTGTATCATTATAAAATATTATGGAGTATTCCTACTAATAATGTATCTCATATAAGATACCTTTAGCTTCTGGTCAAAAGAAAATGACAAAAGAAGTAGAAAAACCTTACTTTCTCTTCTTGGTTTCCACAGTTTTATTTCCTACCATCTTTTCTGACATGATAGCTCTTCTGTCCATCTCTTATTACGTCCTCTGTTTTATGCTGATTTATACTTTGGGCCATTCATTTAATACAATCTCTTATCACCACTTCTAATTGGCATCACTGCCAAGGTATACCTTTGCTTATGGTCAGATTCTTTGTGTGGTGGCCACACCTTCTGTTGGTGGGGGGAGGTGTTAAAAAAAGATATAATCATAGTGTATGTATATATACACTGAGGCATAATGTGGTCCATATCCTTTAATTTCATTATTTAACACAAAAGTGTATATTTTAGTTAATTGGAATTTGAGATAAGACAAACAAATGAAAGTCTGTATTGTATAAAATGGTATCTTGAGACTGGGCTGAGTATTATATGTTTAGAGTTTTCTATTAAATTTTTTGCAGTTTTTTATACTTAATGGATTAATAGACCTAATGAGACTCTATGTCTACTGTGACTTCAGGTCTGGTTCTTAGGGAATGGATGGACATGGTAGGGCTGCCCATGACCAGGAAAGTCTTTACTCTGGACAGCTAAAGTCAGTGAAACTGGATGGAGAGTTAAAATAGTTGACTAAAGGAAGAAACAAAAGATTAAAAGCAGAGAAACAGTCGGGATAGAGCAAGATGAGCCTTACACAGAAATACCTGGTCAGAATTTGGAGGGAGAATCTGGAGAAGAAAGTTGGGGATAATGAAAGAATATTGAAGATCTGTGGGTTGGCCAAAAAGTTCTTTCGGGTTTTTTCTGTAACATCTTACGGAAAAACCCAAACGAACTTTTTGGCCAACCTGATATTTTTTGTTGTTGCAGCTGAATGTGATAGAAGAGCTTAATGGTTTAAAGGAGGCCTCTGGGCTTGGCCCCCATGTTGGGGTGATGTTTAAAATATTCAACAATCAATGAGTCATGGTGAATACCTACCTCACTGACCAAGACTCTGCCAGAGGGCACTGAAGTTGGGTCTAGCGCCAGACACTACATAGTTAGTGCTGAATCATGGGAGGTGGGGTTGGGATTGGTCCCAGGGCAGAAGGGAGAAGCCTCTCAGGGCAGAGGCTATTTGCCAACTGATAGAGAGAGATTTCAACGTTTTAATGACCGGCATGGTCTTATCGATAGCACACCAAGCTGAATTCACTCCTCACTCCCTCAGGCTTCTTCTGTTAGGTGGGATGAGATGGGAACTTCCAAGAGGCCACAAGAGCTCAGGTGTTTCTGAGGTAAGATAGAGATCTGGATGAGTTCAGTTTTCCTCTTTGAACTCTAGCCTCAGTGATGGCAGGAATCAGAGCTCCTACATTGCCTTCCCTGGCTCTCCATTTGTGCTTGCCAGATATGGGGTCCTAAAGGTCTAAGTTTTACCCTCCTGCGGAGTGGCGAACCAATTCTGACCTTTCTCATGCTTAGAAAATGCACCTCTGATCATTTTCTTTTTAAAATCCTTCAAGCTTTTCCCATTGCCTACCGGCTTACAGCCTTTTAGCTTGGCATAGGAGGTCTTCCATCATCTCTCTGCTGCCTCCCTTCCAGCCTTGTCTCCTATCATCCTCCATAGGCATTTTCTCCTGCTGCATGAATCATCAGCCTCTCATTACCTCCTTATTCCAGGGTAGACTCACTCCCCAGTGTTGCTGGGCAGTGCCTTGGGGGACCTTATTGGAGCACTTACCACATTGAAATGTAAATGTTCATTCACATGTTTTCCTCTCCCTAGACTGTGAACTGTTGGAAGGGCACAGATTATATCTTTGTACAGTTAGTAGGTAAGGTCTCATGTTGGGGCCCAAGAAATGTTGATAATAGATGTGCATGAATGAAAAATGTTATCTCTGATAAAGGGGATTATTAATAATGCAAATGTAAGGTTACCTCTGACTTGAACTGAATAGATTTTTTTAAATGAACAGTGATTTCCCTGGTGGGGCAGTGGTTAAGAATCTGCCTGCCGGGCTTCCCTGGTGGCGCAGTGGTTGAGCGTCTGCCTGCCGATGCAGGGGACACGGGTTCGTGCCCCGGCCCGGGAGGATCCCGCATGCCGCAGAGCGGCTGGACCTGTGAGCCATGGCCACTGAGCCTGCGCATCCAGAGCCTGCGCGTCCGGAGCCTGCGCGTCCGGAGCCTGTGCTCCGCAACGGGAGAGGCCACAACAGTGAGAGGCCCGCGTACGGCAAAAAAAGTAAAAGAATCTGCCTGCCAACGCAGGGGATGCAGGGGTGAGCCCTGGTCCGGGAAGATCCCACCTGTGGCGGAGAAACTGAGCTCATGCACCGCAACTACTTAGCCTGTGCTCAGGAGCCCACGAGCCACAACTGCTGAGCCTGCGTGCTGTAACTTCTGAAGCCTGCAGGCCTAGAGCCTGTGCTCCTCAACAAGAGAAGCCACCACAATGAGAAGCCCGTGCACCACAAAGAAGAGTAGCCCCCGCTCGCCACAACTAGAGAAAGCCCGCACGCAGCAATGAAAATCCAATGCAGCCAAAAATAAAATAAACAAATTTATTTTAAAAAAATGAACATATCAGATTTTCTGGTCTTTAGAGATACGTTATGGTGACTTCAAAAGGTGGTGATTTAGTGGTGATGGTTGCACAACTCTAGGAATATACTAAAAACCTCTGAATTGTACACTTTAAAATGGTAATCTTACGTTGTGAATTTTATCTCAATTCACATGTCAATTTCTTGGTTTTGACAGTGTACTGCAGTTATGTAAGTTACCACTGGGGGAAGCTGGGCGAAGGACACATGCGACATCTTTAAACTATCTTTACAATTTTTCTATTATTATAATAAAAAGTTTTAAAGAGTGATTAAATTAGTTTTCCTGAGCAAATATGTTTATTATTTAGTTAGGATTTATGGTTTAGAATGACTGTAGAAAGTTTTCTCACTTGATTAGGATCCAGTTACTTTTTTTTTTTTTTTTTTTGCGGTACGCGGGCCTCTCACTGTTGTGGCCTCTCCCGTTGTGGAGCACAGGCTCCGGACGCGCCGGCGCAGCGGCCATGGCTCACGGGCCCAGCCACTCCGTGGCATGTGGGATCTTCCCGGACCGGGGCACAGACCCATGTCCCCTGCATCAGCAGGCGGACTCTCAACCACTGCACCACCAGGGAAGCCCCCTAGGATCCAGTTAGTTTACAAAATTATGTAGGATTATTTATAAGTAGATAGATACATTTTGACATATGATACTTGAAAATACAGTAAGTTCAATTATATTCTAATAAGATAAATTAAGGGTTTAGAAATATCTCAGTAGTCTTTTTTGCATCCTTTTTTTCCTGTGATTTTCTGTTCCTCTCCTTATAATGTTTCCCTGACATAATTAATTACAGTTAAAATGAATGTACTGACAAATTATGCATATCATAAATGGTGCCATTCTTATGTGTTAGAGAGTTATGTAATGACCATATTATGTATCTTAATTGTAATATGTGTTAATTGATCCATTTAAAAATTTATTGAGTACTTAACTGTGTTTCTGGGCTCTGTGGTAAGCACTTTATATGCATTCTTTCATTTAATCCTACCTATTTAATAGAAAATATTATTGCCCCTAGTTACAGATGAGTACAATAAGGCTTAGAAATGTTAAACAGCTTCCCCAATGTTACACAGCTAGTCAGTGTGGGAGCTGGGATTTGAACATGGGTCTCTGACCTCAGAGTTGTTCTAACACACTGCTCTGTGATGAAGCAGGCAGTATAGTCCAATGGGGAAAACACTGATGTTGGGGAGTCAGGAGACCTGTGTTAAATGCCTGACTCTGACTGGTTAACTTTGAGGCCTTGAGCAGGTAACTTAAGCTTTAAGATGCAACTTAACCTCTCATCTGCAAAATGAGGAGGCTCAAATAGAAGACCCTTCAAGTCCCTTTTAGCACAGACATTTGTCCATGGCTCAGTAGTGTTTTTCTTTGTGTTCCCTCTGTGAAGGTTATTCTTTATAAATGCAAATGTTCCTTTTAAAGAAAGAGATGTCAAAAAAGAGGTTGGTGACTGCTTCAGTCTATTATCTGGCCCTAGGTTTTGCAGAACACAAAATTTAGTTTTATCTACTCATTCAACACATTAGATTCTGGGGGATTGACTCATGCTAATCAAAGTCATAAGAATTTTTTTTTTTTGTAATCCAGAATCTGTTTGTTAATTATATAGTAGGGTACTGAATACTAGTTTCTGTCATTGTAGGCACTTCTTTTAGCATCAGAGACTTTGGAAAACCAAATTAAAAGCTTTTTTGGAAGGCAAAGAAAATCAAACCGTTTTGAGGGATATTCTTCTAGGTTGTGTAAAAGCCTTATAAACTATCTCTGCTCCATACTAGAGTTCTAGTAATGATGTATCTACCAGAATCAGTTTTTCTATCTCCCTTGAGAAGTACTTACTAAATGCTGATAAAGTCTTCTCTTTAGCCCTCCCCCATTTCATGAAGATTATGCATTAACATGTACATATGTTAATAATACATCTTCAAATTTTCTTTTTCTTTTTTTTTTTTAAAGTTATATCCAGTCTAGAGGATACTCTGTTTACTTTGATTAGGCTTAGGTGTTTCTCAGGACTCTATTTGAAATGCCATTTTCCCCCCTAAGTTAGTGGACTTAGCCAGAGGACTTTCTTTAATTTTGCCTGTATTTCAGAGGGAGGCCTTTTTTTAAACTTTGATCTCAAATTTTAAGGGGGGTTCTGCCATAGTCCTCATCTATCACTCTATCATAGACAGTATTATCTTGATGACATCAATAGGAGGCATCCTCTACATATGCTATGGAATGTATTTTAAAGGTTTCCACTATTTTTTTGCTCTCAAGTTTCCAAATAGTGTTTTCTGCATTTTCTATAATGTAAACTTGCCTTTTATAAAAGTCAGTACTTGATTTACATAGACTAAAAATTCACTCTTTTATAGGTGTACAGTTCTTTGAATTTTTTTTTTTTTTTTGCGGTACGCGGACCTCTCACTGTTGTGGCCTCTCCCATTGCGGAGCACAGGCTCCGGACGCGCAGGCTCAGTGGCCATGGCTCACGGGCCTAGCCGTTCCGTGGCATGTGGGATCTTCCCGGACCGGGGCACGAACCTGTGTCCCCTGCATCGGCAGGCGGGCTCTCAACCACTGCACCACCAGGGAAGCCCAATATGTAATCTTTTGAATCTGGTTTCTTTCACTTAGCATAATGCTTTTTTGAGATGCAAATTATATATCATAAAGTTAATCTGTTTAAGGTGTACAATTCAACAGTTTTTATTATTTTTACAGAGTTGTGCAGTCATCAGCATAATCTAATTTTAGAACACTGATATCACTTCCAAAAGAAACCTGGTACCCATTAGCAGTACCCTATTTCCAGTCTCCCTCCTCCCAACTCTCTGCCCTAGGCAAACTCTAATCTACTTTCTGTCTATAGGTTTGCCTATTCTGGACATTTCAAATAAATGGTATCACACTATATATGGTCTTTTGTAACTTTCACTCCCTCTTCCCAACTCTCTGCCCTACGCAAACTCTAATCTACTTTCTGTCTATAGGTTTGCCTATTCTGGACATTTCAGATAAATGGTATCACACTATATATGGTCTTTTGTAACTTTTACTTGGCATAATGTTTTTGAGGCTCATCCAGGTAGTAACTTATATTGGTACTTCTTTTTTTTTGCCAAATAGTTTCCCATTGTGTGGACATATCACATTTTGTTTTTCCATTCATCAGTTGATGGAAATTTGCATTGTTCACTTTCTGGCTTTTAAAAATAATGCTATGATCATTTATGTACAAGTTTTTGTGTGGATATGTTTCCATTTCTCTTGGATATGCTATGAACATTTGTATACAAGCTCTTGTGTGGAAATATGTTTTTATTTCTCTTGGATAGATACCTAGGAGTGAAATTGCTGTGTTCTGTGGTAACTTGATGTTTAACGTTTGAGGAATTGCCAAACAGTTTTTCAGAGTGACTGCATGACAGCTCCAGTTTCTCCACATCCTCTCCAGTCCTCACTGTTGTCTTTTTGATTATAGCCATTCTATGAGTGTGAAGTAGGATCTCATTGTGGTTTTAATTTGCGCTTCCCTGATGACTAAAGATGCTGAATATCTTTTTATGAGTTTATTAGCCATTTGTATATCTTTTTTGAGGAACATCTATTCACTTTTGCCCATTTTTAAAATGGCTTGTCCTTATTATTGAGTTGTAAGAGTTCATTATGTATTCTGGATGCAGGTCTTTTATCAGACAGATGATTTACAGATATTTTCTCCTATTCTGTGAGTTGTCTTTTCATTTTCTTGATGATATCTTTTGAAGCACAAAAGGTTTTAATTTTGATGAAGTCCAACTTATCAATCTTTTTTATTGCTTGTGCTTTGGGTGTCATATGTAAGAAATCACTGACCTAACCCCAGAAAATTTTCCTGTATTTTCTTCTAAGAGTTTTGTAGTGTCAACTGTTACACTTGGGTCTATGGTCCACTTTTAGATAATTTTTGTGTGTGATATGAGATAGGGATCTAAATTTATACTTTTACATGTTGACATCCAGTTGTCCAGCAGCTTTGGTTGGAAAGACTATTCTTTCCCCATCAAATTATCTTGGTCCCTTTGGTTCAGGCTCAATTGACCATAAACGTATGTGTTTATTTCCGGATTCTTCTATTCCATTGATCTATCTATATGCCAGTACCACACCACTGTCTGGGTTACTTCAGCTTTGTGGTAAGTTTTGAAATCGGGAAGTGAATCCACCAACTTTGTTCTTTTTTTAAAAAATTATTTTATTTTATTTGCTTTATTTTTGGCTGTGTTGGGTCTTCGTTGCTGCATGTGGGCTTTTCTCTGGTTGTGGCAAGCGGGGGCCACTCTTCTTTGTGGTGCGCAGGCTTCTCATTGTGGTGGCTTCTCTTGTTGGGAGCACGGGCTCTAGGCACGCGGGCTTCAGTAGTTGTGGCACGTGGGCTCTAGAGTGCAGGCTCAGTAATTGTGCCGCACAGGCTTAGTTGCTCCGTGGCATGTGGGGTCTTCCCCGGCCAGGGCTCGAGCCTGTATCGCCTGCATTGGCAGGCGGATTCTTAACCACTGCGCCACCAGGGAAGCCCCCAACTTTGTTCTTTTAAAAGATAATTTTGGGGACTTCCCTAATGGTCCAGTGGTAAAGAATCCGCCTCCCAGTGCAGGGGATGTGGGTTCAATCCCTGGTCGGGGAACTAAGATTCCACATGCCACGGGGCAACTAAGCCCCCATGCCACAACTACTGAGCCTGCGTGCCTCAACTAAAGAGCCTGCGTGCTGCAAACTACAGAGCCCACGCACTCTGGAGCCCACGCACCACAACTAGAGAGAGAAAACCTGCACGCCACAATTAGAATGAAACCTGGTGGAAGGAAAGATCCCACATGCCGCGACGAAGATCCCGCGTGCTGCAACTAAGACCCGATGGAGCCAAAAAAAAAAAAAAAAGATCATTTTGACTATTCTTAGTCCATTGCATTTCTATATGAATTTTAGGATTTGCTTATCAATTTCTGCAAAAAGTCCGGGTGGAATTTTGATAAGAATCGCACTGAATCTGTAGCTCAATTTGGGGAGTGTTGCAATCCCCTTAACAATATTAAGTCTTCTAATATATGAACATAGAATGTCTTTCAATTTATTTAGATTTTTGAAAACAATGTTTTGTAGTTTTCAGTGTAAGCATAATGCTTTTGAGATTCCTTCATGTTACTGCATGTATCAGCAGTTTGTTCCTTTTCATTGCTGAGTACTATTCCATTGTATGGATGGATCACAGTTTGTTTATCTGTTAACCAGTTGATGGATATTTGAGTTAATTCTATTTTTGGCAGTTACGAATAAAGCTGTAAAAGATATTTGCATACAGGTTTTCATTTCATTTGGGTAAGTACCTAGAAATGGAGTTACTAGTTGTACATAAGTGTGTGTTTACCTTTATAAGAAACTGCCAAACCGTTTTCCAAAGTGGTTGTACTATTTTGCATTCCCACTGGCAATATATGAGAGTTCCAGTTGCTCCAAATCCTCAGCAACACTTGGTATTATTAGTCGTTTTTTTTTTTTAAAAAACTATTTTGATAGGTGTGTAGTGGTATTTCATTGAAATTTTCATTTGCATTTCTCTAATGACATATGCTGTGGGACATAAAATTCATGAAATCCTAGACTTTTGGAGTCAGAATAAACATGAAAGAGTTCATTACTGGTTTTTATGCAGTGTTCTTCAGACATATCTCATGGGCTGTCTGAGGCTGGGGGAGTTGGGGGACTGAGGAGCATTCTGACTGGGTGTGGATCTGAGTTCCCTGACCAGAAGAGCTGTACTTTTATCATTTTTTATATTGAATTTCCATGTAACACGTCACTAGAAAAAAGATACCTCTGTGAAAAAAATAATGTTTGAAAGCTAATGAACTCACTCTCTTTTTTAGAGGACAAAACTGCGACCAAGAGAGGTAAATTGACTTAAGCTCATATAGTTAGTTTGGAGTAGGCTCATAATCCAGTGATCTTTATTCTACATTATATTATCTTGTCATAAATAAAATTCTAGTATTTGTTGGCCCATGGAAGAATTATGATAAAAAGCATCATCAAGATTTATTAAAATCATAAGTATTTAAAAAAACAAGTTTCTTTTATGCTGAAAAATAGTACATAGAAACTAAGTCATCTTTCATGAGTTAGTTGCACTAAGGAAGTGTTTTTTTTTCTTTAGGAAACCAGTTTCTAGTACAAAACCTTTTAAAATTATGTGCTTGGTTTCTAAGTGTTGTAGAAAATGTGGCACAACTGTCAGAGGTTATAAATGACAATACATTATGGAAATAGGCGACGGAACAAGCAGGGATTTGCCTTGGGGAAACAGACATTATATTTTCTTATCAGTTTTGACAAACACCGGCAGTGGCTCATCAATGTTGAAAGGGTAAAATTGAATTCATTAGGCACAATCATAACGGTTAGAATAAGTTATATTTTATAAGAAGCATTCAGTTCTGAAATCCTTCCTTTATTGAGGTTTTTCTAGAAATTACTAGAGTGTGAAAGCAATTCTCTATTGACAGTTCTGAGTGGCTGCAGGACTGATGAGTAGGCAGTGCATGGTTAGATTGAGCAGAATTTTAATAGAATGCCTTTGGTGGATTTGAGTAGAAGTTTTATTTAATAATGGTATTGTGAAAGGTGCATCATATTTGGATTCAGAAAACTTCAAGTCAAATCTTAGTTCTGCTTCATACTACCTCTGTGACCTTGAATGAGTCACTTCTGTGACTTTTTCATTTTTTTAAAAAATTCAATTAGAAAGGATGACAGTGATATCTGCCCAGGCTACTTCCCAGAGTCATATGAGGAGAGAAAAAAATAAGAAATTGTAAATTTTAAAGTATTGCTCAGCTATAGTATTATTATAAATAATAATTTTTAGAATTGTGATATACAAGGTTTTTAAAATGGTTTTTCTTCCTGATATTTGGCCACAATTTACTTGCATTCTTTTTTTTAAATTGAAGTATAGTTGTTTTATAATGTGTTTCAGATGTACAGCAGAGTGATTCAGTTTCATATATATCTATTCTTTTTCAGATTCTTTTGCCTACAGGTTATTATAAGATATCAAATGTAGTTCTCTGTGCTATACAGGAGGTCCTTGTTTACCTATTTTACATATAGTAGTATGTATCTGTTAATCCCAAACTCCTAACTTATCCCGCCACCCCCCTTCCCCTTTGGTAACCATAAGTTTGTTTTCTATGCCTGTGAATCTATTTCTATTTTGTAAATAAGTTCATTTGTGTCATTTTTAAAGGTTCTACATATAAGTGATAACATATGATATTTGTCTTTCTCTAACTTACTTCACTTAGTATGATAATCTCTAGGTCCATCCATGTTGCTGCATTATTTCATTCTTTTTTATGACTGAGTAATATTCCATTGTATATATGTACCACATCTTTATCCATTCATCTGTCCATGGACATTTAGGTTGCTTCCATGTCTTGGCTATTGTAAATAGTGCTATTATGAACATATGGGTGCGTGTATCTTTTCGAATCAGAGTTTTCGTCTTTTCCAGATATATGCCCAGGAGTAGGATTGCTAGATCATATGGTAGCTCTATTTTTAGTTTTTAAAGGAAACTCCATAATGTTTTCCATAGTTTCTGCACCAATTTACATTCCCACCAACAGTGTAAGAGGGTTCCCTTTTCTCCACACCTTCTCCAGCATTTATTATTTGTAGACTTTTTAATGATGGTCATTCTGATTGGTGTGAGGGGTTACCTCACTGTAGTTTTGATTTGCATTTCTCTAATAATCAGTGATGTTGAATATCTTTTCATGTGCCTGTTGGCCATTTGTATGTCTTCTTTGGAGAAATGTCTATTTAGGTCTTCTGCCCATTTTTGGATTGGGTTGTTGGTTATTTTGTTTTTTGTTTTGATATTACGCTGTATGAGGTGTTTGTATGTTTTGGAAATTAATCCCTTGTTGGTCACATCATTCACAAATATTTTCTCCTGTTCCATAGGTTGTCTTTTCATTTTGTTTATGGTTTCCTTTGCTGTGCAAAAGCTTTTAAGTTTAATTAGGCTCCATTTGTTTGTAATTTGCATTCTTTTTGCCTCTGTCACATGTCTCTGGTTTCTGGGGGAAGTTCTGCTCTGTCCTTAGTATTCTTCTTTCTCTTTCAAATAGGTGACCCTTTCTCACTGCTGTCTATTAGAAAAGATGACTGTGTTAGTTTTTTCTTAAGGACAAGATGAGTTGTTTTTTTTTAATTTTGTACAGATATTTAGCTTAAGAAGCCTGACTGAAGTATTAAAGCTATAAACTGCAGTAGGTTTTCTTATTTGGTATTGAATTTCCCTTCCTCATGGTTGTAGAGTTTCTTGTACTACTGCCTTTTCTCTGGGCGCTCCGCTTCCTTTAGGTGTGTTTGACACCTAATATACTTTTGCCTTGGTCATGCCCATTTGTTGGTTTGTAATGGAATTCATGATACCTTATCAAGATTTAGTTTGTGGACATGAATGGTGGAATCATATATCTCAACTCCCCCAATACTGACAAGAAGAGATTTCATTTGCTGATCTGACTCCTGTGTCTTAGATGGAGTTAAGGGTCTTTGTCAGTCTTCAGAAACCGTAGACACTGGAAACAACTTTCTTCTGTGTTGGTGAAATGGAAGTATTTTCCGTTTCTGATATCTGAAGCTGATGAAGTTGTAAATTGTAGTGTTGTTTCTTTTTCTTCCTGGTTAAGAGAAGAACAGAATTTTACCAGAGGGTTTTCAAAGTCATTTTGAGTGGCCACTGTCTGTCTTATTTCTTTTTATTCAAGTTAATTTTTAAAAAGTTGTATATTTTAAATATTACTGATACAAATGAGTATCTTGGAGAACAGTCATATCTGGCATGAAATACTGTTTCATTGTTAGGAGATTTATTTATGATTTTTGTTAGGCTTGCCTTCATCATTTGGAGTAATATTTTTAAAGTAACAAAACATTTCATTTTTTAAAATTAGAGGCTAGTTTTTAAAAAGTCACTGAATTTAATTCTGAATTAAAGCAAAGGAATAGAAATACTAGTGTGTTCGTGGTTTATTTAGAGTTACTACTGGGTTACGTTATACTTTGTATTTTAGAAAACACCATTTGTGTACTTCAATAAAAAGGATATATAGGTTACAAGTTTGAGATTAACAGATACACACTACTATATTTAAAATAGATAAACCAAAAGGACCTACTTTATAATACAGGGAACTATATTCAATATCTTGTAAAAAGCTATAATGGAAAAGAGTTTGAGAAAGTATACATGTACATGAAACTGAATCACTTTGCTGTATACCTGAAACTAACACAACATTGTAAATCAACTATATTTCAGTAAAAAGAAAAATTATACATAGGGATACTGTGTTAAAAGGCAACAGATAGTCATTTAAGGAATATTCTTTTCAGTGATGATGTTCTAGGGTTATTTTGTTCATGACAGTCTTTCCTGAGGGTTGGGTAAACAGAGCCTGGGATGGAGTAGATGAAGGTGCCTGTGCCAGTTGAATTCCTCATTGAGAATTCAAAGGTTGGCATATGCTGTAATCATTCATATGTAGGGGAAAATCATATCTTGGCCTAGAGAAATCTAATTTCTAAAAATACTACAGGGCCAGCATTTTCAGTGTGCATTATTGTATGCTCCATAGTATATTAAAAACAAAAACGGAAATGCTGGGTCCCTAAATACAGCCTTGCAATTATAACCAAAAGCTTACAGTGTTGAATACTAAGTAGATCAGAGAAATTCATAACCAGCAAAATTGGGTAGTTTGAACAGCTTGATCAGTAATTTGGCTGCCAGTAGAATGACTTCTCTAAAATATCACTTATCAGACTTAATTATGGCGGGAATTATAATGCAGCTTTCATATTTTTCACTCATGTATACATTAAATTGTATTCTAAAAGTGTCACAATTTTGTGATAACAGTGTATTTTGTATTTGGATGTTTTACACAAAAAATGTGCATTAACGTATTTTAAGAAGAGCAGGTTCTTCTGCTTAGGGCTATAGGGCATCTTTGTGGGCTCTTAAACATTTCTGATTGTAGGCATGTATCTCCTGACCAAGCTGTGAGTACTGTAGATTTTAATAGTTGTGTGTGTGTGTTTTTAATATAGCAACATAAATAGAATATATCAATTAAAGCATTATCAGCTAGAGTAATATAGGTATATCTTGAGTCACAGAATAGATGACTTTCTAAAAAAACTGATTGTAAATGGAAGCGTTTTTAAATGAACTATTCATGAAAATCTGTAGCAAATTCTGTTGTTAAATGAAAAATCATATATAAAGTAATACATAACTCAACCTAGTTTTCATGGTAAAGGTGTTGTATAACCAGCTAGGTAAGATAACTCTTTCTGGAATAGCAGACAAAAGCCAGTGGTTTATCTAAGGGCATAAGCTCCATCAGAAGTTGCTGACAGGGGTCAAAGACAGCCTGCTTTGTTTGCAAGAGGTCCTGGGCCTCGAAATGCTTTGGAAGCCAAAAAGAGACTGACAGTAAGTGTAAGGACTCTCAACTCTACTGAAAGGGAAAAATCTTGGGAAAATGGAGATTTATTTCCATGTTTAAAGAGACAGCTGAGAGCAATTAGGTAGTCTTAAAAAATGGTGGGAAAAACAAGTTTTGGGAAATCTGTATTTGAGAAGAAAACCTCCAAAAGTAATATTTAAAAATCAGAAGGAAAAATTTATACACTAATCCTGTATTCTCTCCAGGCATAAAAGGGCCTGTAGCTTCTATATACAAGGCAATAGGCAAAAGACTGAATATTATATTCCACCTCTGCATGTGTTTCAGTAATGATAGTATTTTTTTTCTATAACATGAAAGGAGTATTAGTACTATATATAAATAGGGAAATAGCTATAGTTACCATATTTTTAAAAAGTATATTCAGGGCTTCACTAGTGGCACAGTGGTTGAGAGTCCGCCTGCCGATGCAGGGGACACGGCTTCGTGTCCCGGTCTGGGAAGATCTCATATGCCGTGGAGCGGCTGGGCCCGTGAGCCATGGCCGCTGAGCCTGTGCATCCGGAGCCTGTGCTCCGCAACGGGAGAGGCTGCACAAGTGAGAGGCCCGCGTACCGCAAAAAAAAAAAAAAAAAAAAAGTATATTCAGGTAGTCTAAATTTGGTATTATCAGAAATTATATACAAATAGTTACCATATTTTTGGCTAAAAAAATTCCACATTTTGTCATTGTGTTATATTGGAACTCACATATTTTGATGAGTTGTCTCAAGCAAGGGTCTCCAGAAATCTGCTGCTGTCAAGTAAACCCCTATAAAATCTGACACAGCAGGTCCTGGAGTGGCTTCGTATCACACCTACATTTACTTGGAGGAGATGTGTGCTTGAATATTTTCAGGATAACTGTTCTCAGCAGCTCTCTGCCAGCCCCTTTCCCTCCTTTCAACTCTATTTTCTTAGGAACTTCATTTCTCTCAACTCCCCCTTCTACATGATGATCTTAGGTCTCAGGGATTTTTTAAAAAAGGGGTCTTTTCTACTCAAAATATTTTGGGGGGATTCCAGTTTCAAAGGAATCATTTGGTTAAAGGTAATTTTCCTGTAGGGTCTGGAGGAATGGAGGAGAATCTAAGGGACCATTTTATATTTTCTTTTTTTAATTTAATTTTATTTTAATTTTATTTTTTTTTGTGGTACGCGGGCCTCTCACTGCCGCGGCCTCTCCCGTTGCGGAGCACAGGCTCCGGACGCACAGGCTCAGCAGCCATGGCTCACGGGACCAGCCGCTCCGCGGCATATGGAATCTTCCCGGACCGGGGCACAAACCCGTGTCCCCTGCATCGGCAGGCGGACTCTCAACCACTGCGCCACCAGGGAAGCCCCATTTTATATTTTCTTGATGGAAGACAAAGGATGTAGAGTGTCCTGAAGGAGTACATGCAAGGTGAGTATAAGAAATGATTAAAGCCTTTCAGGAAGCCTGGAGTAATTGGAGTTGAAGAGAGTAAGTTCAAGTGTAACACAGATAAGTGGTTTATTAGGTACATATGTTTTATACTTGTCAATTTCTATTGAATAAAATGAAAGCTGCCTCATCCAGGGCTCATGCATTTTCCACGTGAGTTCTCTGGCCATGATTACATGTGAGCACAGGAGAGATCAAATAGAGCAATTTGAAGTAGTAAGTGATAGGGAGGAGTAGCCTAGGAGATCCTGAAATGGTATCGATCAAGGAACAACAGGGAGAGGAGAAACCTTTGAAGTAAAGGAGGCCTGTAGCAGCAGGTGAGTGTATGATGGAGTAGCACTTATTTAGTCGGCTTGGCAGAAGAGGAACTAGGGCGTTAAGATCAGCACCTAGGAGGGAATCAGAAAAAGGGTGGGTAGAGGTGGAGTAAATGTAAAATCTGGATTATCAGACATGAACTATCTGGGGGAAATCAGTCAATTCCAGTTCTTTGCATTGTCCCAGCCTCTAAATATAATTGCACCTACAATTTGAACTCTTAACTCCCATATACATTTAAATTGATTCCTGGATTCTGATTGGGCAGTAAAGATACAGTTTATGCTCACTTTCAAATAGTGGAGCTGTTTAAAAAAAACAGGTTTTACACCAAATTAACTGTTCTTGTCATTACTATTATAATTTCCGTTGTGTTTGCCACCAAAAATAAAACTGGCTCTAACACACAAAAATCAAACACAAGAATTCTGAAATTCCTTTTAATTTGGCAGTGAGCAAGTCTGTATACATGTGATTTTTCCCACTAGTCCTTGTGAGAACTTAATCAAATGAATGATCTTCTATGTGTGAAAGAACTTTAAACTCAGAAGGATCCTCATACACAGTGTGGACTTCAAAGTTTTAGAGATTAAAAAAAAAGGTATTAATTGCATTATAACATTAATTTCCTCTTAATTGAGAAATCACTCAGCATGAGACTTATGTTTAAACAGCTGTATAAACTAAGTCATGGTCATTTCTGTTTAGTGCATTCATTCTCTTGCTGCAAGAGGTGTGCTTTCTCAGTGCAAACAATTTAATTTATTCTAACAGTTGTCCTAGTAGTTAAGCAAATTATTCCCCCTTTTTAATGAAGAGTTGCTTATCTATTATTGATTGGCAATAGAGTTTCTAGTCACTTTACTTGATTAGAAGATTGAACTGTTAATTGATATTGGCATCAGATTTCTTAGAACAGAGGATAAATAGGATCAGTGTTCTGCTTTGTTGAACATGGACTTTCAGTGACTTAACTACAAATTTGAAGTTAAATTTTATTAGTACTATGCCTCATTAAAGTGCTTAGAATGCCTCAGAGAGAGGGGACTTGGAATGGATATCATTGTCACCCATAAAATACTCAATAAATATCTCTTATATGCTAGGCACTAGGCCAAGTACAGAGGATGAAGAATGAAGAAGAAAGTCAGGGCCACCAGGATCCAGGTGTCTGGGGAAGAGAGCATTGTTGCTGTACGCTCCTTCTTGGACCATTGTCAGTAATGCAGATACTCTTCTCTGCTGAGCATTTTTCTTAATCCAGTGCACCTAGGCAGTCCATACCAGTTGCTTGGCAGTGAAACCTGTCGGCCCGTTTGTCTACTTATTATTATACTGAAAAGTCCAATTGGTAAAGACAGATTTATTAGGAAAAAATTACAAATTAAGGAGTTAGTTGGATTGAAAAATGCCGAAAGATATTAAACCTTTGGTCTTTGCTTCAGTTGGAATGATTCATTGACTTTCAGAAATATCTGAGTTTAGATAAAAGCAAACTCAGAAGGCAATTTCTCACTTTGGAAAAACTTTAATTTCTAAATTAACAGTAATAGGAATCACTAGAAGAAATTAGAAATATTTGTTTAACCTTTGCATGGGGAGAGCTTTTTAAGCATAAAGATAATGGAAGAAATAAAAAAGAAAGAGATTAGGGCTTCCCTGGTGGCGCAGTGGTAGAGAGTCCGCCTGCTGATGCAGGGTACACGGGTTCGTGCCCCGGTCTGGGAGGATCCGCATGCCACGGAGTGACTGGGCCCGTGAGCCATGGCCGCTGAGCCTGTGCGTCCGGAGCCTGTGCTCCGCAATGGGAGAGGCCACAACAGTGAGAGGCCCGCATACTGCAAAGGAAAAAAAAAAAGAAAGAGATCAAAAGATATATCACATGAAAATTAAAATTTTCTTCATGTCAGAGACATCAAAAACAAAAGCTAAAAGGTAAGCAAAAATTCAGGAGAAAACTTTGTAGCTAATATGGTAAAAGATTTATATCCTTAGTAATAATAATAAAAACTCCACATATAAACACTAAAAAATAACCCAATAGCTCAATGGGGAAAATGCCACAAAGTGGACAGTGCAGTTGGGAATTACAGTTGGCTAATAAACATGTGAAAAATGTTCACTTCACCTTCATTCATAAGCAAAAAACTATAAATTAAAATGAGATGCCAGGTATTATGATTTAAGTTAGCAAAAACTAAAAAATAATTCTCAATTATGGTAAGAATACACTGAGTAAAAGTTTAAATTGGTGCAGTCCTTTTTGAAAAGATTGGCAAGTTTATTCCTAGTTCACTCTCCCAAGGAAATGATTAAAAATACAGGAAAATAATATTTATACTAAGGTGTTCATTAGAACATTATTTATAAGAGTGAAAAAATTAAGCTTATATATAAAATAGAAGAATGGTTAAGTAAATTACGGTATGTCAGAAGATAGAATAATAGAGTTAATCATGTATACAAGGATCTGATAATTTGAAAGATAATTTTATAAAAATTTAAATGTGTATTATAATCTGAACTATAGAAAAATATCAAAAGATACACTAATTTCCTGTGACTGCTGTTGTTACCACAAACTTGGTAGTTTAAAACAACAAGCATTTATTCTCTCATAGTTCTGGAGGCCAGAGGTCCAAAATTAGTATCACTGGGCTGAAATCAAGGTGTTGACAAGGCTGTATCTCCCTCCAGAGGCTCTAGGGGAGAATCTGTTCCTTGCCTCTGCCAGCTTCTCGAGGCTGCAAGCATTCCTTAGCTTGTGGCTGCATCACTACAGTCTCAGTTACGCTGCCTTCTCTTCTGTGTGTAACCTCTCTTGCCTCTGTTGTATAAAGACACTTGTGATTGCATTTAGGGCCCACTTGGATAATTCAAAATGATCTCCTGAATTTAATTTAACTTAATCAATCTTATAAAGACCTTTTCCAAATAAAGTAACATTTTCAGGGATTAGAAATGATATCTTTGGGGGCAATTATTCAGCCTATTACAGAAGGTTATACATCAAAATTTTGATGGTTATTATCTCTGGGTGTTGTGATTATGGAGGATTTAAATTTTATATCTTATATCCTTGTCTGCCAGGAAGACTCAGGGAAGTAATATTAACTCCATGAGCTTCTCTCAAACTGTATCAGATATGATTTAAACCTTTTTGAAATCTTTGACTATCAGGTCACTCTGCTTGGAGGTTCAGAAGGGATTTAAAACATTAGAAATATGACTTTTTTCCCCTTCAGTTTTATGATGGTTATTTGATTTAGAAGTTGTACCCTATCAGGACAGATAAACAGAACTCCATTATTATTTGTCCTCCTATGGATTGCTTTTCAAAGACTTTTAACCACTAAACTATATTTACTAATAATTAAATTTTCCCATTTTAATTAATGAAGGACATATATACATGCCAACTAGAATTTCTGATCATTATGAATAGCCAAATACAAAGAAATCTTGAGTCAATATAGAATTTTCACTGGGCTATTTGAAATATTGAAAATACCTCATAGATTATCACTATTATTCTCTTTACTGGTAGTGGCTTTAATGGACATCTTTATTCCTAAATGTTCTGAGAACTCTGGGTTGGGAGCACCCTTAGAATTTATTTCTTAAAATATTTTAAATAAATATTTTAAGTTATTCTCCTCTTAGGGAAGTATAGTATGACTATAATCTACAAAATTCATCATTGAATCAAAAGTTAAACTTGTAAATTCCTCCATCATCTTTGATAAAACCATCTCTGCTTTTGTCAGCGTACTTTAACTTTTGGACATCGTTCAGAATTTGTTTTTATATTATTAGCTACCCCAATCTACCTTTCATCTTCAACTCACTTTCTACTTTGCTTAAACTGTCTTCTAACTTTAGAAAGAAGCAAGTGTTCCATTTCATTTTGATGGACAGATAGCAATGTGGTGAAATTTTAAGATGTAAAGACAAGAAAGCTTAGCTGTGTTTGTAACTGTAGATGCAAATAAGATCTCATCCGTTCATTTCTGCTCAAATTTGGTAGTTCTTGAAGTATCTTCATTCATTTCCAGAGCCATGCTGGAGTTGGGTACCCCAGGTTGCTGGAAGGTTGAAATTATTCCCATCCAGCTGAAGATTTCTATCATTAACATTGCTGCAGTTGCTACTATTATGAAACCCTGTTATTCTCTACTCCTTTGAATTCCCCAAGTCCTTTCTTTAAGAAGTAAAGAAAATGAGGGGGAACTTGAATATTAGGTTTGAGACTATATAAAAAATGGTTAGCTTGTGGGGTAGAGAGTGGATTTCAATTCCTTAGTTTACTTTGTTTTGTTAAAGGTCAAGGTGGCCTTTGATAAGTCACATATAACAAATATAAAACAAAATATAGCAAATACATGTTACATTTTACAGTAGAATTGTAACATGGCAGGAAGATTTCCTGCCTCAAGTAGTAAGTGTGATATAACCAAGTTCAAGATCTCATTTCTGTGGTTTATTGAATGCTGCAGTATCTAGCTTTCCCTGATTTTATACATATTGGATAATATCTCCATAATTTATCCAGAATAGTATTATTTCACCAATACTAGTTATTTTAAGTGAAATAAATTGACTTGCCTTAGTATGGGTATAAATATGTACCCTGATTACCTGGGGATTTTAATTTTATTATTTTTAACCTTAAGTTACATTTAATTATGATCAATGTCTTTGACTGGAATCCATGTGCTTGGGAAATATGTTTGCAAAATGACCACAAAATAATAGGGTTAAGCAAATCTATAATTTTGAAAATCTCAAAAAGCCTTCCAAGACATATTAGAATCTTGACAAGTCTTGACAAGGATGCTTATTTTTAGTATGACCAGAGGGAAGTAAAAGTGGAGAGGTCAGCGTTTATGTCCAAACCGCATCAGCAGAATTAGGGTTAGAATTCTTTGTTTCACATAGAAGTGTTAAGATTTTTTTTCTGAGCCAGTATTTCTTCTACATATTGAAACGTATATTAACTGTATCTGTTTTAATACTTAGGGGTCAAATGGATTGTAACAGCCTTAGGCCATATGTTCATAAACTTGAGAGTCATGAAGATAGATTAGGAGAATGATTTTTCTCCTATAGGATGAATTACCACAAGATGAAAACAGCCTTGGAATTGCTGTCGAGTTAGGAACCTAGTTAATTTAAGAGAGAAGGTGTTACTGAAGTAGCATTCTGCTTTTTATTGCATCCTGCTATAATGATACTGCTAGGCATAGGAGAAACAAAAATGTACATATATATATTTGTTGAATTTTTTCCCCTGAAGAATTTTTCTTATAATTTTCTTGGAAATTGGGAGGGATGCTGTCTTTATTTTCATAAATGTGCCAAAAGGAGATATTTGAAGAAAAATATATACATCTGAGCATATATCAGTTTTAAAAATAGAACGTTTTATACTAGAGAAAATACCATATTTCCTCTGTTTTGTCCTAAGATTCCCGCCATTTAAGCTTCCAGAAGGTAGAGTATAACTATTTTGATAAATTTCTATGTTTCAAAAAAGGTCGCTGTAGGAGAGAGCTCAGATATCCATCAACTGGCGAATGGATAACCAAACTGTGGAACAGCCATAAAATGGAATAGTACTCAGCAATAGAAAGGAACAAACCATTGATTTATGCAACAACATGATGAATTTCAAATGCCTTTTGCTAAGTAATAGAAGCCAGACACGAAAGGGTTTTGGACTATATAATTCTATGATATGACATTCTGGAAAAAGCAAAAATATAGGGACAGAAATCACATCAGTGATTATCAGGGGCTGGGGCCTGGGAGAAGGAATTGACTAAAAACGTACAAGGCAGCTTTTCTAGATGGTGGAAACATTCTGTATGTTCATTGTGATAGTGGTTATATGATTGTAACATTTGTCAAAGCACATTACTTAAAAAAGGTGAATTTTACTTTTTGTAAATTGTACTCCACTAAATCTGACCAAAAAAGTGTAAGGTATACTGAGAGGGTCCTCAACAAATATTAATTTACGGGAATTAGATTAATATCTGCTACCTGCCAGCCATTAGCCCATTGTATCAAAGTTCTTACTTGCAAGCAACAGAACTGACTTTGGCTGATTTTAACAGGAGAGAAATTTATTGATAAGACATTACACAGCTCAGAAAACTTATAAGGAGGATACAAAGCAGGTTTGGAAAATGGACAACAGCAAGGGAAGCTAGAGAGCACCCAGAACCAAGAATAACACTGTAGAGCCTGTCTGGAAAAGACACTGCTGTCTCTGTCTCTGATGCCACAACTTGCCTCACTGTCACCAAGGATACCAGAAACTAGGTACCAGTGTCACATTCCTGCCACTTCTGCCCCTGTACACTTGATATTGGTGCTGCAACTGTCTTAGCTGCCTGTGTCTGCCACCAGCATGTATTCTCTTTGGTCCCTCCTTCTTCACTGTCACAGCTTCAGAGTAAAGATCCAGGGTAGAAGTGTTTGGTTGGCCAAGCCAGAGTCATATGCTGTATTCCAGCTGCAAGGAAGGCTAGGAAAGTGAGTGTCTGATGTTTTCAGTTTCTACAGTATCTCCCACCAAGACCCAGAAAGTTAGAAGGCAGTTATGCTGGGCAGAAAAATCCATTATTTTTATGCATCCATCAAAATATGAACTAAATTTTAAACTTTACTTTTTGTAGCCCTTATCCTGCTAGTGAATAGGCTAGCATTCTGTTAATTTTTATTATTGTATGATGCTGTTTATGATTGTCACAGTCGACTTTCATATATGATCTTTGATCTTTAGGCTAATTTTTGAAAGACTTTTCTTTTTTTCTTAGAGCAGTTTTAGATTTATAGCAAAATTGAGAGGAAGGTAGAGGGATTTCCCATACACATGCATAGCTTTCTCCATTATTAAGGCTGCTTTTTTTCTTTTAAAATTTTATTTATTGAGGCAACATTGGTTTGTAATATTATATTTCAACACTACAGCGTGCCTACCACCAAAAGTTTAGTTTCCATCTGTCACCATACTGTTGATCCCCTTTACCCATTTCTCTCACCTCCTCACCTCCCTTCCCCTCTGGTAACTAATACTCTGTTCTCTGTATCTATGTGTTTGTTTTTTCACTTATTTTCATTTATTTGTTTGTTTTTTATATTCCATGTACAAGTGAAATCACATGATATTTGTATTTTTCCATCTGATTTCTCTCAGCATCATACCCTCAGGCTTTATTCATATTGTCACAAGTGGCAAGATTTTATCTTTTTTATGGCTGAGTAGTATTCTATTGTATATATATACCACATCTTTATTCTATTTTATTTTTTAACATCTTTATTGGAGTATAATTGCTTTACAATGGTGTGTTAGTTTCTGCTTTATAACAAAGTGAATCAGTTATACATATGTTCCCATATCTCTTCCCTCTTGCATCTCCCTCCCTCCCACCCTCCCTGTCCCACCCCCCAGGTGGCCACAGAGCACCGAGGTGATCTCCCTGTGCTATGCGGCTGCTTCCCACTAGCTATCTATTTTATGTTTGGTAGTGTATATATGCCCATGCCACTCTCTCACTTTGTCCCAGCTTACCCTTCCCCCTCCCTGTATCCTCAACTCCATTCTCTAGTAGGTCTGCATCTTTATTCCCGTCTTGCCCCTAGGTTCTTCATGACTATTTTTTTTTTTTTAGATTCCATATATATGTGTTAGCATATGGTATTTGTTTTTCTCTTTCTGACTTATTTCATTCTGTATGACAGTCTCTAGGTCCATCCACCTCACTACAAATAACTGTTTTGTTCCTTTTTATGGCTGAGTAATATTCCATTGATATATACCACATCTTATTTATCCATCATAAATGGATAAATTTATCCATTCATATGGTTGTTTCCATATCTTGGCTATTGTAAATAATGCTGCCAATGAACATAGGGGTGCATATTTTTGAATATTTTTTTGTATTCTTCAGATAAATATCCAGAAGTGGAATAGCTGGGTCATATGGTAGTTCTGCTCTTAATGTTTTGTGGAGTCTCCATATTGTTTTCCATAGTGGCTACTTCAGTTTACATTCCCACCAACAGTGCATGAAGGGACATTCCCTTTTCTCCACATCCTCACCAGCACTTATTTCTTGCTTTTTCAATAATGTAGGCTGATTTTAGTTTAAAGAATAATTCTGAATCTGCAAAGAATGACCAATAATATGTGCTTCAAACATGGTGAGTAGTCAGTGAGTGCTGTTAAACAAATCCATAAAAGTTAGAAAAAGTATATTTTTCTATAACCAAAAAAGTGTGATTAAAGATACAAAAATAATCAGTACACGAAGAGAGTGTACCGTGATCAAGTGCTGGAATCTCAGGCTAGATCATCACTTGGAAGTGCATTGGTAGACTATTATATCAGACGATGAAATGAGAAAAATCTTGGACTTGTCTTCTCGCAATCTGCTAAGATGACCACCACATACATGCACTAGTAAGGAAGGATGTTCCGGGAAACCAAAGAAAACATGATGGGGGTGGGTAGACATTGTGTGGAAGGAAGTGAGGCTGTAGAAATGAAAGGTGGAGAGGATAGTGAGGAGCAGGAGATAGAGAAGCCTCTCGTCTTGCTCTCCTAAGAGACGGTGCCCAGGTTAAGGAGCAGCATAAAATGGAGCATGCAGATTTGAAAGACTTCTTGCTGGAAGAAAGGCAGAGATAGAGAATGTGGGGTTAAAAATGGATAATGATGTCTGTCGACATTTAATTTGGCTCTTATGACATGAAGTGGAGGCACTTGACTAGGCAACCTTCAGGGCCTCTGATCAGGTGCACATTCACTCCCTGCAACAAGAGAGGAGGCCTTGTTAAAAGTCTTAGCACAGTGGAGAAGGAGAGGGAGGCAGCAGCTTTTGACCCTAACGTGAGACCCTGCAAAAGTTCTGTTCATGAGACATTCACTTTCTTCTCTTTCAGATCTGGTTAAGAATGAACACTTGGACGTTTCACTTCATGTGGATTTAGTTAGCATCTTGGCAATCTTACTTTTTTTCTGAACAATGTGTTTGTTGTTAGTTTCATGATGTTGGTCGTGTTTGTGCTTTGTAACTTATTGCTGTTTTCCCATATACAAATAGATATTTATGCACTTTCTGAGGTCTTACCTTAATCCTGACTTTCTAAATGTTCTTAAATGTCCCAGATATATATCAGCACACTTTGTTTACTAGCATTTGCCTTTTAAAAAGTGAAATATAAAAGATGTAATTTAGTTACCATACAATTCACCCTTTTACAGAGTACAGTTCACTGGTTTTTAGAATATTCACAAAGTTGTGTGTCTATTTCCACTTTATATTTTTATTTTCACCACCCCCAAAAGAAACCCTTTACCTATTAGCAGTCACTCCCCATTCCCTCCTATCACCAGCTCCTGGCAACCACTTATCTACTTTCCATCTCTATGAGTTTGGGAAATTTCATACAAATGGAATCATGTAGTATGTGGCCTTTTGTGAATGACTTCTTTTACTAGCAAAATGTTTCCAAAGTTCACCTGCTTGTAGCATGTATCAGTACTTCATTTCTTTAAAAAAAAAAATTGTGGTAAAACATAAAAAATACAAATTTTATCATATTAACAATTTTTAAGTGTACAGTTCTGTGGCATTAGGTACATTCACATTGTTGTACTTCATTCCTTTTTATTGCTGAATAATATTCCATTGTATGGATATACTACATCTTGTTCATCTACTCATCGTTTGGCAGACACTGGATCGTTTCCACTTTTTGGCTGTTATGTTCTGCTATGAACATTTGTGTACCAGAATTTACTTTCAATCTGAAATATTTCAATCATGGTGAAGAAGATTGAACTTTGGACTTGTATTTTAAGTGCATCTCTTAGACTGATGAGGTAATGTTAATGTATTCCTGGGCAATCACCTAACTTCTCTTGGTCTGAGAGCAGGTGGTATTGTCCCCATTTTCTTTCTGGTTTTTTTTTTTTTTTTTTTGGCGTGCCATGCGGCATGTGGGATATTAGCTCCCCAACCAGGGATCGAACCTGTGCCCCCTGCAGTGGAAGTGCAGAGTCCTAACCACTGGACCACCAGGGAATTCCTGGAAGTTGGCTTTTAGAAAAGAGGGAAAGAAAGGAGGGATGCTTGGGCAGCTGTAGACTGAAATTCGAAGTGAATCTTTGGGCTCCACACAGTTTCCTTCCTCTTTCTGTTGTCATCCCTTATTCTCTCATCGCCAGCGCTCTCTTGCCGCCTCATTACAAGAGTTCCATATGACCCAGCAGTCTCACTACTGTGCATATACCCTGAGAAAACCATAATTCAAAAAGAGTCATGTACCAAAATGTTCATTGCAGCTCTATTTACAATAGCCTGGAGATGGAAACAACCTAAGTGCCCATCATTGGATGAATGGATAAAGAAGATGTGGCACATATATACAATGGAATGTTACTCAGCCATAAAAAGAAACGAAATTGAGCTATTTGTAATGAGGTGGATAGACCTAGAGTCTGTCATACAGAGTGAAGTAAGTCAGAAAGAGAAAAACAAATACCGTATGCTAACACATATATATGGAATTTAAGAAAAAGAATGTCATGAAGAACCTAGGGGTAAGACAGGAATAAAGACACAGACCTACTAGAGAATGGACTTGAGGATATGGGGAGGGGGAAGGGTGAGCTGTGACAAAGTGAGAGAGAGGCATGGACATATATACACTACCAAACGTAAGGTAGATAGCTAGTGGGAAGCCGCTGCATAGCACAGGGAGATCAGCTCGGTGGTTTGTGACTGCCTGGAGGGGTGGGATAGGGAGGGTGGGAGGGAGAGAGATGCAAGAGGGAAGAGATATGGGAACATATGTATATGTATAACTGATTCACTTTGTTATAAAGCAGAAACTAACACACCATTGTAAAGCAACTATACTCCAATAAAAATGTAAAAAAAAAAAGTTCCCACTGCTCCTCCTCTTCCTCACTTTCCCTCGAAACTCTCCCCCAGTATGATTGTCAGCTTCTTTCAACCACCTAAGTGACCAATAAACCTATTTTGCTTAGTTTGTTTGCTTTTGGTGGCAGGAGGTGTGTGTATATGTGTTTATTTGTTAACTTAAATGAAGGTGTAAATGATGGAAATGCTTTGTAATCTAAGGGAGAGATTTTGAGGCAGGACAGGTTTTCTTCATTCATACCACTCAACCTATTGCACCTATTTACTAAAAAAAGACGCTTCAAGTAGGGAAGGAAAAGAGGAGTCTGAGGTTCTTATAACCCTTTAAGAAAGTGTCTCTACCTAAAAATCCCAGGAAGGAATGGCAGAACGTGAGGCTCGTAAAGGTGACAGACAGTTCATTACAGATTCACAGAAAGCAGTCTCTCAGCTGAATCCCATTTCCAGAGAAAATAATCATTGTAGTGGAGAGTGTGTAGAAGGAGGGGAAGGTATGGTGGAGTAGAGGGCAGTTTTGGAGTTTGGGACATTTAAATAGAAGCAGAACTAGTTAAGATCAGTCCCATCTTTGATGGAGAAAGAAGTTGATCACTGTATGCCATCCCAGTTTCTTCCTGGAAATTACCAGTGGTAGTAATTTATACAATCACTTATTGTTTGCTTAATTACCATGCATCACAGCAATGATTATGCATTGTAAAATTATTGTGTTTTATTTTATTAGAAAACTGTACATAACCTTTTTAGCTAGGCATGTTGCTCAATTACTCTCAATAGAAAGCATTACTGGTGGGTAAGAGTATTGATATGCAGGTGAAACTTTGTGGTGCTCTTTAAGTCATAACATGTTTTTTGGCAATCATTTAATGAAGCAATGTGCTAGACCCTGAGGGTGTTACAGTGAAAGCCAAGGTCTTAGCCTAAACAGGCTTATGATTAGGTGGGCGAATATCAAATCACCATAATAAACTGTGCTAAGTATTCAGAGGTATAGACAGGATACTTTGGGACACTTGGCTCAGCATGAGAGTGGTCAGGGTAGACTTTCTAGAGGAAGTAACAGTTGAACTGTCTTGAATAATAAGTAGGAGCTGTTTGGGCACAGAAATTGGGGGAGGGCTTCCCTGGTGGCACAGTGGTTAAGAATCTGCCTGCCAATGCAGGGGACGGGTTAAAGCCCTGGTCCGGGAAGATCCCACATGCCACGGAGCAACTAAGCCCGTGCACCACAACTACTGAGCCTGCGCTCTAGAGCCCGGGAGCCACAACTACTGAGCCTGCGTGCCACAACTACTGAAGCCCGTGGGCCTAGAGCCTGTGCTCTGCAACGAGAGAAGCCACCGCAATGAGAAGCCCACGCACCTCAACGAAGAGTAGCCCCCACTCGCAGCAACTAGAGAAAGCACAGGTGCAGCAATGAAGACCCAACGCAGCCAAAAATAAATTTAAAAAAAAAGAAAAGAAAAGAAATCGGGGGAGCCTTGGGACATTACAGGTAGAAGGAATAGCATGGGCACAGGTAGAGGCGTCTTTGCCTACATGTGTTGCCAACTCAGGAAGGGACCAATAAACATCCATGGGGTGGTAAAGGAGATAAAAAACAATACATTTGATCCTGCTGACAAAGAGCACATGGTTTACTTACTAGAGATGTATTTATTCTTTTGTGCCACCAGGGTGTCCTTTAGCAAATTACCTGCCTCTTCCATTGTGCAATATGGTACGCTAGTGGCTTGATAAAATTAACACCCCCTCCACAAGTGAGCAATTTACTTTCTTCTTATAAAATCAGGGCTGGTAAATTGCTTTGTATTCTTTTCGCTGGTTATATAGGGTTTTTTTTTTACAAGTTGTTTTTTTTTTAAACAAAAATCCAAAGAGAATTTTATGGACAAAGAATCTTCAAACAAAATGCTTAGATATTCCTAGTTGTCATGAAAATGTGCTTAATTGGTGATGATGGATTTAATATTTAATAGTTTGAAAAGCTCCATTCAAACCTAAATGTCCAACAATAGGGGACTGATTGAATAAATCATGATATATTCTCAGATACTATTTAGCCTTAAGTATGAAGTTATGGAAGAATGTTATGACATAGATGCTCACCATGTTGCTGAATGTCCAAGAGTGGTCTACAGATGGGTTAGTGAATAACATGGTATCACTTTTCTAAAATGTGTATTAACTGGTAAGCTCCAGGCCTCAGTAGCCTGGAAGAATGAAACAGGTCCTTTTTATGTTCTCCCAATGATAGTAACCCATCTTGCCCTTTCCTTCTTACCAACCTGTCAGATTCTGGTCTATCCTGTAATAGCTCCCAGTTATTTCTGAGAGTCCTAAATGTGCCATATTATTCGTCTTTGGCTCACCCTTGTTGATAGATGCTACCCTTGATGACCTCACTGAAGGTACTGCTGAGAACCTCAGGGCCTTGACAGAGAAGCTGCCTCTATTCAGCATGAGTCTATTAAATCCCTTAATTCTGGTGTGCCAGAGAATTGCTTGTTCTTTTCAGAGGTGGGGAAAAGTGGCTTCCTCCACAGAGCTGGACTTTGTTGCAAAAGTCCACAGACCTACTTAAGAAATCCTGCAATTCCTCTAACTGCTGGTCTTCATCCTTTACTCACAAGGGTTCAAGCTTGGAAGATCACAGCAGAAGTTACCGTGCTGCCCAGTCCACCTGCTCTCGCTCTCTGGGTGAATGGCATCACCATCTGCCTCCTTGTTCCAGTCAGAAGCCTGAGGCATTCCAGACTCATCCCGATCACTCACGTTTAGCCTCCCAATTTTCTTTATTCTTTTGTCTTTCAGTCTTGGAAATCTGTTAATCCTTTTTGTCTCCACTGCCTCTCCAGAGTTCAGGCCTTCATTTCTCATCTGGATTATATTGATAGCCTCCTAATCATTCATGAAGCTTCCAAGTCTTTCTCCCCTTCTGAGTGAGCTTCCACACTCCATGAGCATGGAACACATAGCCCTTTAGGGTCTAGCCTTGATACAGCTCCATCCTTTTCCCTGCCACTCAGTCTCTCTATAGATACCTTATTTGGTGTTTCTACTCTCTCAGACATCTGTGTCTTTTAAAAAATTTTTAATAAAATGTATATACCATAAAATTTACCATTTTTAAATGTACAATTCAGTGGCATGAAGTACCTTCACAATATTATGTAACCATCACCACTGTCTCTTTCCAGAACTCTTTCATCGTCCCAAACAGAACTGCTGTGTCTCTTTTGCCTCACTGCATGGCACGTGGGATCTTAGTTCCCCAACCAGGGATGGAACCCATGCCCCCCGCAGTGGAAACGTGAAGTCCTAACCATGGCACCGCCAGAGAATTCCCTGAACTGCTGTGTCTTTTACATGCTGCTTCCTCTAAGTAGAATGCCGTGTCCCTCCACTCCCACCCCTGTTCCTCCTAAGGATCTCTCCAGTCTTGAATCAAATGCCACCTTGTCTGAGAAACTTTCCACGATTCCTTAGACTTGAGTTTGGTGTATGCTTTTTTGTCTTCCCATGCCACTCTGGACATACACCTATCATGACACATCTACAATATTATGATTGTTGGCTTATGAGGCTCTTTTCCACTAGACTTTGAGGTCTTTGAATGAAAAGTCTGACTTTGAATAAAGAGTCCTTTTTCTCTGCATCCTTAGCTTCTAGCATTGTGCCTGCTGTGAATAAACGATTGGACTCAGCTTCCTGTCAGCTAGGCAAATTAGCACTTGCTCACATGCTAGCATTGAATGAAAATCAGGTAGCAGGTCTAAAAGAAATTTCATAAATATAGGCTCTCTCTCCTTTTCATGAGATATTCATGGAAATTTGTTTTTGAGGGCTGCTTTGAGTATGTAATTTCTCAGGCAGTTAGACATAGTCTCCTATACTTATGATTTTAATGGGTGAGTGATGGGTTGAGTTAGGAGTATACAGTAACTGGGTAAGGGGGGATGAGAATTAGGGAGAGTAAAAATATTACAAAATGCTGAAAGTATAATATGTGTGGTCTTAAGTATCCAGAATAGTGAGTTTCCAAGACTGCTTTTTGTCAGGTTATGAGGTATAAAAGAAGGAAATGGATGTCTTATTTTGGTGCTATTGGATGGAAAATCAGAGAGAAGACACTGGAATGAGTCAAGGTACTAGGCAGGGTTTAAGGGCACAGCAATTTCTTTTTTTCCTTCTGTCCAATTTTTTTTCCGAGAACAGAAAAATAGATAGGGACAATTCTTAAAAGACAGAGCCACTACTAATTCTGTTATGGCGTCCCTAACTTCTCATGGTAGTAGTTCAACGTTTCACTTCCAGTTATACCTCACCCTGATGTGAGATGCTTTGTCAGAAGGAGTGGGACAGAGGCTCCAAAATTCCTAGAATAAGGGCTTCCCTGGTGGCTCAGTGGTTGAGAATCTGCCTGCTAATGCAGGGGACACGGGTTCGAGCCCTGGTCTGGGAGGATCCCACATGCCGCAGAGCAACTAGGCCCGTGAGCCACAACTACTGAGCCTGTGTGTCTGGAGCCTGTGCTCCGCAGCAAGAGAGGCCGCGATAGTGAGAGGCCTGCGCACTGCGATGAAGAGTGGCCCCCGCTTGCCACAACTAGAGAGAGCCCTCGCACAGAAACGAAGACCCAACACAGCAAAAAAATTAATTAATTAATAAAACTCCTACCCCCAACATCTTAAAAAGAAAAATTCCTAGAATAAAACTTAGATATGTGGATCTATCATTCATGCACTTTTATTTCACTTCCTTTTGCCTTAAATTGAGTGGAGTAAAATGCTAAGCATACCATTTAAAATCCTGTTCAGCCAGCTGCTCAGCTAGAAAGGTCAATCTTCATCACTCCATTTACACTGAACAAACATATTTGTGGCAGCAAGAGAAGAGATCTGAATCAAGAAAAAAAAATGAAGTCCAGTAAAGTGATTCAATTGTCTAATCAAGCATCTGACTTGAACATAATTTGAAGGGTCCTTGAAGTTTCTTTTTTTTAAAGGCTTGAAATCAGAAATTTGCAATTGGCACAACATGAGTCATGCAGATCTGATTGAGGTTCCTGCATTTTCTTTTTCTTTCAACTCTTGAGTTGTACTCTTTCATTTTCTTTCCTGTTTGGAGTCCAGTGGAAAAAGGAAGTGAGAGTAATTTAAAGTGAAATTATATGGTACATTTGCATATTGTAGAGCTAGTGGTATTTTGGATTTGCAATTTATGATATAAATGACTTTGCAGTCATTGTTTTTCACACAGTACGTTTAGAAATTTCTGTTTCAGCACATTGAAAAAGTAGTGCCTTGGTAGTGTGACTTACCTGTTTAGGACTTTTAAAGTCATCATTGTTACTTAGATTCTTTCTTTTTCTTTTTTTCTTTTTTAGCTCTCTAACTTAAATACCGATAAAACAACCTGATTGTCGTTGTAAAATGCCTGCGTCTAAGAATTTAGCCTAATTCACCCACTAGTAATTTAGGGCCACATTGTGCATTGATGTAACTGAATGTCTTTTGCTCTCCAAAGATGTCGTTTCAAAAGTAAGTAACAACTCAGAAGAAGGGTGTTCAACATGGATCCTTTCTTCTAGCATGCTTAGCAAAAGCATTTGGTTTAGGGATGTTCTATATTTTCTGAACAAAGCTGATGTTGTAATTTTGTTGATTTATTTATCTGAAAATGTGTATAATTTAGACGAAATGCTTTTCAAGAAAGAAAGCATGTAGGCACTGCTGCCTGCAGGGTACTATAGTGGTACTAGTAATTTAAACATCTATTAGGACTTTGATATAATCAAATGATCCACAGTTATTTAAAGAGGAGTAATTCTGAAGATTTAGTCCTTAATGTGAGGGAACCTCATAGATCACAAATATAGAATATGTCTTACACTGATGCTGATGGATTATTCTTGAACATTTGGCCAGTGGGGAGTGCTTTGGATCCTTTAAGTGTTTGTTGACATGAACTGTGCTTTGTAAATAGAGGTTGAGGATGAGGACTTCTGAAGAAAGGAGGCTTCATGCAGAGACTTAGGAATGAAACGTATCTGAAGGCATTTGAATTCAGCTCAACATAAAAATAATTAATGTGTGCAAAAATTATTGTGTATGTTTAACATGATGTAGAAGATGTAATCATAATGACATTTTAAAATTTGAGAATAGAATGAAAAGTTGATCTCTGTCCCATCCGTGACCTCTCGTCTCCCAGCTTGCTTTCTCAGTGGCAACTAATGTTACTAGTTTCTTGCATATCTAGAAGTGTCAATTTAAAAGATGTTTTCCCAGTGTTTATCACAGTGCCAAACAAAATCCCATTTTCATATTTCCAAATAGCAGGGGAAGAATGTGCCTTAGCTTCAGAAGCAAGAGCCTACCTGGGGCATATAGGTATTCTTCAATTTTAATACATTATGTGTTACTGGAAACACATATAAAAGTCAAATATGTGAACCTCAAAGGAAAGTTCGAGTGCCAAAGCTACTACAAAATCCTGAACTTTGTGCTTACTTTTTAAATTTATTTATTTTTTTATTTTTTGCGGTACGCGGGCCTCTCACTGCCGCGGCCTCTCCCGTTGCGGGGCACAGGCTCCGGATGCGCAGGCCCAGCGGCCATGGCTCACGGGCCCAGCCGCTCCGTGGCATGTGGGATCCTCCCGGACCGGGGCACGAACCCGTGTCCCCTGCATCGGCAGGCGGACCCCCAACCACTGCGCCACCAGGGAAGCCCTGTGCTTACTTTTTAAAGAACAATCTTTGATGACCCATATTTACAGTTTAAAAAATTATTTGTACATGTACTTTTTGTTTTGCTTTGTTTTTGCAGTTGGGCATTTAGTTGACTGGCTTTTGTCCATTGAGACAAAACATAGTCTTTTTCGATACACTTAAGGTTTTCATCTTTGCCTCAGTGGTTCTGCCTTTATGATAGTATACTGTTTATCATTACTATCAACTCTTTTTTTCTCCTTTCCTTTGGAGAACTTTCTGCATATTTCATTACACTCCTTACTGCATCTAGACAATGGTCACTGTAAAAAAGTGGGGGAGGGATTAAGTTAGTGAATTAAAAAAATTTAACCTTTTGAGACCATAGAATGTTATTATGGATGCAGGTTTAGGGATATTTTAAAATTGAGAAGATAATTCTAGGTCAGAGTTTCCCAAACATGTTGACCATGGAACATTTTAAAATGTAAAAATGAAATATATGAGATGTATAATTAATGCATGGATTGACATATAGCAAAACTGTTTTACAGAGGAGTTAGTTATTGCAAGAAATGATCAGAATTTGAATCTTTTGCTGTTTTCTTTGTTATAAATATACAGTGTTAGTCCACAAGCAAAAAGTTTAATTAAGAACAAAAAGAATTAAAATATTGCAAGATAAAAATATTTTATAGTTTTTTTTTGGTTTTGAAATATAACCTAAAAACCACATTAAAAATGAAAACAGTATTTTTGTATTTTATACATACCCACTGTTTACTCTTAGGAACCATGTTGCTCAGTCTGATTCTCATAGCAGATGTAGCATCAAACCTATTCATTAATTTTGTTGGGAGTGTTTTCTTTTTGTAAAATTTATTTTCTTTTATTTTTTGTGGGAATCTTAGTTGCAGCGCGCGGGGTCTTCATTGAGACATGCGAGCTGCTCTCTAGTTGTGGTGCACAGGTATTTTTCTCTCTAGTTGTGGTGTGCGGGCTCCAGGGAGCGTGGGCTCTGTAGTTTGTGGCACGCAGGCTCTCTCATTGAGGCGTGCGACTTCAGTAGTTGTGGCGCGCAGGCTTAGTTGTCCCGTGGCATGTGGGATCTTAGTTCCCCGACCAGGGCTCGAACCCGCGTCCCCTGCATTGGAAGGTGGATTCTTTACCATTGGACCACCAGGGAAATCCCGAGAGTGTTTTCTTTCTTACAGCATAAGAACATTTCAGAAAAGATTTTTATAACAAAGGGGAGAACATGAACTGCAGGTTTACAGTCATCTACTGCTCTTGAAGTATGCAGCTCTGAAAATCATAAATTGTTTCATGTTGGACAGCTCACCTTCCAATTTTTTAGAAACCAAGTGCTATGATTATTACTTTCACATTGAAGGGGTCTGGCTTTTTGCTCGCTTGGGTCATCATGTATGGATTATGAACTAGCCATAGGTCTGTGGGGAATAACTAAGAGTGGTATAAATATTCAATGTAATAAATAAAATATCACAAATATATGCTGAAACAAAATGACAGGATTCACAGCATAGACCAGCATTTATTTAATTGGCAATACATGTCCTGTGTAACTGTTTGTTGGAAAATACTCTGGGTAAATGACAGGTCAAACTTTCTTGGCATTGTCAGGTATTTTGCTATTGTGTACCATTTCTTTTTCTCCCTCACTTTTTAAAAATAAACTTTTAAACCAAAGTACAGTATTTTTTATACATATATATTTATATAGGAAAATACAAATAATAAATATATAACTAGATGAGTTATCACAAAGTAAACATATCCATGTAACTAGCACCCAGATCAAGAAACAAAATATTACCAGTACCCTGAGAAGCCTTCCTCATGACTCATCCTTCTCCCCCATTACTGCCTTTTTTTCCTACCAAAAGGTAATCGCTATCATAATTTCTAATAACACGTCACTTTCGCCCATTTTAAATTATTTTATTATGTGTTCTTTTGTATCTGTTTTTATCCTCAATGTAATATTAGTCCAATTTATCTATGTTGTATATGTCTGTAGTTTATCTTAATTACTGTGTTGTATTGCAGTGTATAAATATACCATAGTTTTCTATGGACTTTTGGGATATTCTCTTTTTAGAGCTATTACAAATAATCCTGCTATGAATATTCTTATACGTATTTTTTGGTGTGTATACATGGTATATATATCTAGGAGTAGAATTGCTAGGTCATACAGTATATTTATATTCAACTTTAATAGATCCTACCAAAGCTTTCCTATGTCGCTTTACAATTTAAGTTCTTTTCAGTGGTGTATGTCTGCTACACTGCATTCTCACCAACACATGTTATTACCCATCTTTTATTTTAGTTGTTCTGGTAGGTCTGTGGTGGTGTCTCATGTTCGTGTTAATTTTATATTTCTCTGATACCTAATAAAATTGGACATCTTTTCATATGTTTATGGATGTCTTTTTAGTGAAGAATCTGTTCAAATACCTATTTTTCTTTTTACATATAGCTTTACTGAGGCATAATTCACATACTACACTATTCACACATTTAAAGTGTACAATTCAGTGACTTTTAGTATATTCACAGAGTTGTATATCCATCACCACATCAATTTTAGAATGTTTTCATTGTGCGAAAAAGAATTGCTCTCCTTAGCTGTCACTACCCAATCCCTCCTCTCAGGACTCTCCTCCCTGACCCATTGGGCCCATGGCAACCACTAATCTACATTCTTTCTCTATAGATTTGCCTATTCTGGACATTTCATCTAAATGGAATCATACAATATGAAGTCCTTTGTGACTGGCTTCTTTCACTTAACATAATGATTTCAAGGTTCCTCCATATTTCAGCATGTATCCTGTACTTCATACATTTTTATTTCTGAATAATATTCTGTTGTATGGATATGCCACATCTTATTTACACTTTCATCAGAAGATGGGCATTTTGGTTGTTTCTGCTTTTTGGCATAATTATGAGTAATGCTGCCATGAACATTTGTGCATCAGTTTTTGTGTGCTAGCATATGTTTTTATTTCTCTTGGCTTGTGCATTGTTTCTTAAAGATTTGTGTACGACAATAACTGTGTAAAGGTGTTTACCGTTTTGCCTAGATATATTTAAAATAAATTTAAAAATAAACATTGCTAACATCTATTATGTTGAACACACATTTTTGTGGAATACCATTGTTCCAAGGAGCACGGTTTGAGAAAGATTTCTAAGTGGTCGTGCTCTTCAGTATGATGGGATGTGAGGACAACAAGGGTGTGAGCCAGGAATCAGAGAGTAGTAAGTACCAAGTATTGGACTCTCATTTCACAGAAGCTATTTTAGTTTGGATTTCATTGTTGAAGGAACCGTAGTCAATACTGTGTGTTATTGTCTTCTCTTGGAATGGGATAGAGGGTAAATAAGGATTTTATAGAGTCCAGAAGATCTAAGAAACAGCCTTTGAAAATAGTTAGGAAAGAGCTGTGTGATTTCTAGAATTTTTCTGTGAGGTATTTAGGGTTTTTCATCTTTCAAAGTTGTCATAAATTTATAGAATTTGCTTCATACAGGCCCTTTCTATAATGCATCAGAGTATGAATTATCAGAATTTCAATGTCAAATAGAAAAGACATTGTATAGTGGTTGCAATAAAGGCTTTATCCATAAAGTGTTGCCTGTTTTGCAATGAAAACAGTTCACTAAAACTTAATTAGCAGTATATACCAAGCAATTTTCACTCAGAAGCATCTTATAAATCTGCTCTGATTATAAATCATAAATACTGTTTTACACTATTGAGTATGATGAAAATCCAAATTAATCTCAAAGAAAAAGCTTTGGTTCCCTAAGTAGCCAAACATGTAAGCAGATAAAGAAGTAACATGGTGATTAGGGAAAACTAAAAACTTGTGTACTGTATTGGTTGGTCTGTTCTTAACACCTGTTTTCTAAGTCATGTTAAAAGACAAAGTTATTTCAAGTTAAGTTCACATCATAGTGAAAATTCAATTCCATTCTCAGTGTGCGAAATCATAATGTATTAATTTTTTACATGGTAATAGAGCATTAAATTTTAAGTTGCCATTTCCGTATGGTAAACTTCTTTAGTATGATGTATTTTTTTTCTAATAGAGATGATTAAAATGAAAGACAAGGAGCCAGTTATATTTTATTAGTGGCCAAATGTGTTCACTAAATTCCATGTGTTAAATATTGAACTTTCTCATTCAGTTTGGCAGAATTATCCTTGGTAACCATGTGTCCCTGCGGCTTATTAAACATAATTGGACTGCTAGTGTGTGATCAGAACTGTAACTGTGAGTAACATGCTGACGAATCCCAGACTCTAAGTAGTGACTTTTAGGGTTGGGTTTCTTAGAACTGAAGTCCTGTTCAGATAAGTTTTACACTGAAATGGATTTCACTCCCAAATTTTGTGTTTTGTAGTGTATGTTTCATCTATGTTTCCACTTACCTTTCCTGCCAAACCTTATTCTAAACCCTTACCAGCAATTAAGCCCTGGTAGTTTTAGTGATATAAGAACACCACGTTTATGAAACTCTTGTTCTAGCAAATGCAATAGTGAAAAGTAATATACTAATTGAAACAGCGATTTTAAAGAGATGCTGGATTTTTTTTTTAACATCTTTATTGGGGTATAATTGCTTTACAATGATGTGTTAGTTTCTGCTTTATAACAAAGTGAATCAGTTATACATATACATATGTTCCCATATCTCTTCCCTCTTGCGTCTCCCTCCCTCCCACCCTCCCTATTCCACCCCTCCAGGCGGTCACAAAGCACCAAGCTGATCTCCCTGTGCTATGCAGCTGCTTCCCACTAGCTATCTACCTTACGTTAGTTAGTGTATATATGTCCATGCCTCTCTCTCGCTTTGTCACAGCTCATCCTTCCCCCTCCCCATAGAGATGCTGGATTTTACAGAGTTAAGTGCTAATGAGCACCCAAGGTGATGGTGCCATAACGGATAATCATTTCTCATTCCCACCTTAGCCTATGGTGAGTAGTTGGTGCGCTCAGTTCTGTACAGCTATCTGCCAGCTCTCTGATGGCCTGGAGCATTAGGACTGCAGGACAGATGTTTGCAGGAGGCCTTTATGGGTAGGTCTATGAACCAAAATCAGTAGTGAAGCAGCAAAAGCAGAGAAGTAAACTGCTGTAGTTTATATATCTTCGTGGGAGTCTACTCCAGATATTTTTATTATAAATCTTAGTAAACTGAAAAGAGTAAGAGTTTTCTGCCTCCAGAACAACTTATTGGGATAAATTCATCAGTCTGTGATGGTGTGACTCTCATCAGGTTTCAACCAAAACTCTTTTCCTCTCTTGCTTTCCAACAAAGATCAGCTTTCTTTGCAGCCTGCCACAGTAAGGGAACAAGCATGGGCTTCCTCAGTCTTCTCACAGTTTGGAAGGCTTGGACATCATATGAACTTGACTCACTCTGTTGCAAGTTCCCCTTCTAAAAGGATTTTGTTTGGAGAAAATGAATGGAATGTCTTAAATATAACAGTGGAATATTTATGAATTATGCAAGCATTCAAATGTCAGTTGCTGGGGACTTCCCTGGTGGCACAGTGGTTGAGAATCCCCCTGCCAACGCAGGGCACACGGGTTCGAGCCCTGGTCTGGGAAGATCCCACATGCTGTGGAGCAGCTAAGCCCGTGTGCCACAACTACTGAGCCTGCTCTCTAGAGCCCACGAGCCACAACTACTGAGCCCATGCGCCACAACTACTGAAGCCTGCACGCCTAGAGTCCGTGCTCCGCAACAAGAGAAGCCACTGCAATGAGAAGCCCATGCACCGCAACGAAGAGTAGCCCCCACTCACTGCAGCTAGAGAAAGCTCGTGCGCAGCAACGAAGACCCAACCCAGCCAACAAAAAGAAAAAAAAGTCAGTTGCTTATGGGAAAATGTGTTTGAAATAGATTTGTGCTAAATGGTGGTTATGTTTTCAATCTAGTCCACAGAAACCATTTAGCTCAGGTTGTACCTGTGAAGAGAAGTTGTTATCATCTAGGATCTTTTAGGGTGCCTGAACCACCAAGTCCTCTGGGCCCAAGACACTTGATAGCTTAAAGCTTTGCATCACATGAAGTCCCATGAGTGAAACAGTGGTGCCTCCTAAGTGCATTCCTTCCTCTGCTCACTGATTCATTGCCAGGCCTTTCTGTCTCCTGTGTCTCAGCCTTGCCCATGTCTAGTTGGATAAGAGGCAGTGAGCAGTCAGTCGAAAGGCTGATAGAATCAGAGGCTGAGTGGGCCTTGTTTATTTACAAGTTCCTTTTCCAGAGGGGTTTTACTTAAAAAAAAAAATTTATAAAAACAACATCTACTCTATAGATATCCTCAACTTACAAAGCTCCTGTTCTTAAGCAGAAGCTATGTTTTTTGGGTTTTTTGGTTTTGTTTTGCCTTTTTTTTTTTTAAGGGAAACAAAGAGAAGAGAAGCCCTGCAATGACGTGTGAAGAACACTGGTCTGGGAATCAGTACAGTCAGTTCTTAATTCTGACTTTGTGCTCCACATTTGGAGCTTGTGCCAACCCCTAACCTCTGTTTGTGCATGTGTAAGAGGCAGAGATGTGAAGGAAGAATCTAAGGACTCTTCCAGTGCCCAAATACTATGACCATAGGGCCCAATGTGTTCTACACCTTCCTAGAGTTTAAGGCTTTTGTGAAATGTCATTGCAGTGTCTGATGATGGCCAGTGAAGCTCGAGGAGGATGAAAAAGAATGAGTCCTACTTACAAGAGTGAGACCTTAGAAAGCTGTGATAGTGGAGCCTCATGGCCTGGTTCTGGTTCCAGTTTCACTATGAAGTAATCATGAGACTTCGGGCTCTTGAACTCTTTGGGTCTGTTTTTTCCTCTTTAATGTTTAAAGTTTAGGTGGTTGCATTAAGTGGCTTCTAGATTATCCTTCAGCTCTCAGATTCTACTGATATCTCCAAGGAAATAGGTATTGAATGGTAATCCTAACATCTAAGTGATTCAGTCTTTTTTGCAAGGCTTCTGGTGTAAAGGAAATCACTGCACAGAAGCAGACAAAGTACAAAATTTTGAACACCTACTGTATTAGACACTGATAGACTCTGGGAGACTTTCATAGTCACACACAGTAGCTGGCTATAATGTTTAGGTTTAGGAGTTCTGTGTTTCCATTTCTCATTTACAATCAAGAAAAAGAGCTTCAGGCAAAGATAATACTGTCTATTATCCAGTATTGCACCAGACCCCTCTCATGTAGTTTGTTGGGAAATATCATGTTTCTTTGGTCTCCAGAATTAGTTTTTACAGTTAATAATTCTCTAATAATATCTTGCTTATTAATGGAACTCTTGGAAAGGTGCTTTAAGTAGCAAAATGTTTATTCTAGCTCATGGTTCTATATGGTTGGTGAAAATTTTGGGCTGTGCGTCCCTCTCTGTATACACAGTATCTTTATAGACAGCTGATTTCTCAGTCCCAGAGTGAACAGTCTGGATTTTTGAGACACTAAGAAAGCTAGATGGAAGTAAATCTTGTAAGTGCTCGTGTGAATTCAACATGAAGATCAAATGAGAAGTGTTTCAAAGTTGGCTGTGTGAGGATGGCAGAGTATTTTCTAATCTCCAGTTTCAGTGTTTGGGGTGTACTGTGCGTGATACTTTCTTTGTGGTCAGGCAGGGCACCTCCTGTTATCTTGGAGCTGAGTTTTATAACTCTTTCTGAACTTGGAACACATTGTTTACCCTCCCCTTAGGAAGAAGTACAGAATTTGTCCAGTTGTATTCCAGTACACCTTCTCCTAATTTAAATAATCAAAGTAATTCTTATTAATTCAGTTAACCTTTTATATTTATCACCCTCCCCATACTCTTTTCCTTTCCCGAGGGGCTCCATTTCTTAGAGTTATCATTACGAGAATGACAGATTTTAAAGAAAATTTCTGGCCTACACATTGTGGAGATGTATATACATATTTTCATAATTGTAAGTCCCCCATAGAGATTCTAGTAATTATGTTATAACTGTGTGGAGTCCTCATAATTTGTTTTTTTGTAATTTATGCTTATTTATAATGAATATACTTATAAAATTCTTAATAAATTGTTGTGAGCACCTAAGAGAAGAAGCACAAGTTATTTATGCTACCATGGATTCACCAAAACCAAGTTATGTCGGACTCATCTCACTTCTTGGAAAGGTTTAGTAGACCGATCATGGAGATGCAAAAAGCAAAGTTTAGCTAGAACTCAGTAGGACATTTACCCACATGTCATAATATTTTTGAAGGCCAGATGGAAAAATATGGACTAACTGCTAATATAATTAGGTAGATTAATATTAATCAATGGAAGACATTTTCTGTTATCATACCTCTAGGGTTCTCTGTTTAGAACTTCTTGATCAACATTTTTATCAGTTCTTCAGATGAAGCCTTCTATCAAAGACATGCTTATTGATTTTGTGAATGATGTAGTGTGGGAAGGGATAATGAATATATTTGATGACGCAGGAAGATATGGAAACGGTCCCCAAGGATAAAGACAACTGGCTTAATTTAATGATAGCATTAAATAGATTTAAGAATAAGGCCCTGCACATGGAGGAAACAAAAAAACCCTATACAGATAAGCCCTATACAGATGAGCTATACAGATGAGCCCAGATGAGAGACTTGCTTAAGTGTAGCAGGCATGAAAATGACTTAGAGGTTTAATAGATGGTGTGTACAGTGTTCATCAGTCCTATATTGTAGTGACCAAGTAAAGCTAATGTGGGCTTAGGTAGACTGTGTTACTAGAAGTCTAATAACAGGACTGGGAAAGTGATGCTCCCACTCTACAGCTTCCAAATTACAAGGAGAATTCAGTTTGAGTACAGAGTGCCCTTGAGGAGAACAATTAGGATTGTTTAGAGCCTAGAAACTGAAGAAAGAAAGAAAGTCAAAGGAACCACAGTGTTATAATTCCTTTGGAAACTTTTACAGTTTTGCTTTCACATTTAGGTTTTTTTTTTTTTTCTTCTCCCATCAATTTTACTTGGCTGTATGGTGGGTATCTAATTTGTCATGTACATAGCCAAGTATCCCACCAACTTTTATTGAATAGTCTATTTCCCCCCTCAGTTTGGAGTATCACCAGTGTCCAATATCCAGTTTCTGTGTGTGCACTTGTCTTTCCATTGGTTTGTTTGTCTATCCTTAGGCCAGTATCTCATGATTTTAATTATTTTACCATTTTCTTCAAAATTATCTTGGCTATTCTTGGCTTTTTATTCTTCTTTGTGAATTTTAAATATTCATTTGGTTGCGCTGGATCTTTTTTTTTTTTTTTTTTTTGCGGTACGCGGGCCTCTCACTGTTGTGGCCTCTCACGTTGCGGAGCACAGGCTCCGGACGCACAGGCTCCGGACTCGTAGGCTCAGCGGCCATGGCTCACGGGCCCAGCCGCTCCGCGGCATGTGGGATCTTCCCAGACCGGGGTATGAACCCGTGTCCTCTGCATCAGCAGGCGGACTCTCAACCACTGCGCCACCAGGGAAGCCCTGCGCCGAGTCTTAGTTGTGGCAGGTGGGCTTCTTAGTTGCAGTAGGAGGGTTCCTTAGTTGCGGCTCGTGGGCTCCTTAATTGTGGCATGCGAACTCTTAGTTGTGACATGCATGTGGGATCTGGGATCTAGTTCCCTGACCAGGGATTGAACCCAGGCCCCCTGCATTGAGAGCACTGAACCTTATCCACTGCGCCCAGGGAAGTCCCTTCTATGTGAATTTTAGAATGAGCTTGGTGAGTTCTATAAAAATTCCTTATTGAATTTTTACTGGAATTGTGTTGATTTTTTTAAATGGAGTAATTTGAGGAAAATTGATATAATTATTCCATCAATTATTCCTGTTTATGAACATGATATATTTCTATCTTTAGCTCCTCTTTGAGTTTTTAATACAGTTTTATACTTTTCTTTAGCAGATTCTTACACATAATTTGTTGAATTTATTTCCATTGCCTTATAGTGTTTGTTGCTTATACTTGATTTCTTTTTTTATTTTTAATTTTTATTTTTTCGGTACTTGGGCCTCTCACTGTTGTGGCCTCTCCTGTCGCGGAGCACAGGGTACGGACGCACAGGCTCAGTGGCCGTGGCTCACGGGCCCAGCAGCTCCGGGCATGGGGGATCTTCCCGGACTGGGGCACGAACCCGTGTCCCCTGCATTGGCAGGCGGACTCTCAACCACTGCGCCACCAGGGAAGCCCTTTGATTTCTTTTTTTTAAATGACATTTTGAATTGGTTACTACTGGTACTTAAGAACACTATTAATATTCACACAACTATAGAATTTTTTCTGTCCCACTTAATTCTGTTTTTAATATTCACACAACTATAGAATTTATAAGTTGATCTTATATCCAGCAACCTTGCTGAATTCTCTTTATTCTGATTGTAGATTCCCTTGGATTTTTTATGAGAGTAATGATAACATGCAAATAATGACAGTTTTGATATATCCTTTTAAATTCTTTTATCTTTATTTTTTTCTTACTTCATTACACTGTCTGGGACCTCCAAAACAATGTTGACTAGGAGTAGTGATGGTGGATATCATCATTCTATTCTTGACTATCCCTCTTTACCACTTTAGTTGCATTTTTACAATGTTTGATATATATTGCTTTCATTATTGTTCGGTTCTAGTATTTCATAATTTCTATTTTGATTTCATCCCTATGAGTTATTTTTTAGTACATTTAAAATTTTCTAAACATATGATGGTTCTCTATTTACTTTTTATTGTTGATTTCTGATTATCTGTATTGTGCTTGAGGAATGTGATTAGTATGGGATTTATTCTTAGAAATTAGTTGATGCTACCTTTGAGACCTAATATGTAGTCAATATTATAAATGTCTTGTGTGTGCTTAAAACCAGTGGTTTTTCTTTTTCTGTTTGGTATTGGGGTTTTTTTGTGTGTGTGAGTGTGTATGTATAACATCAAACTTAGTGTTGTGTTAAATTTGCTATATCCTTAGGGAATTTTTGTCTGCTTGATTTGTCAGTTTCTGATAATGTTAAAATCTCTCACCACAATTGTAGTTTTGTTACTTTCTCTTTGTTAATTGCATAAGTTTCTGTTACCTATACATTTGAGAGCCGATATTATTAATTGTATAAGTTCATTATATCTTCTTTGTAGAGTGTTCTTTTATTATTATATAATGTCTTTTTTGTTCTTATTTTTGTTTTATATCTTAAGTTCTATTTTGTCTGTTAATATTGCTTTGCCAGCTTTCCTTTGTTTAATATTTACCCGATAAATTTTTTCACCATCTATTTTCAAATTTTCTGGATCATTTTGCTTTAGATGTGTCATTAATTGGATTTGTTAACTAGTCTGTCTTTTAATAGATGAGTGTGTCTGTGTTTGTGTGTGTGTGTAGAGAGAGAGAGAGAGAATTGAACTCGTTTTTGCCATTTTTACTTTCTCTTTATTTTCTTTTATATTACTCTTGTAATTTAGATTGATAAAATTGTCAGTATCATTTTATTTTGGTTCCTCCACTGATTTTAGAATCCATAGATGGCATTTCTGTTCTTATCGTGGTTGTTCCTAAGTTTTTAATATTCACACAACTATAGAATTTTATATCAGAGTTTAAAAGGATCTTGGTATACTTGAACATTCCCTTCTTCTTTTCTAGCTCCACTTGTAAAAACTGCTTTATTAAGATATAATTTGCATACCTTACAATTCATACATTTAAATGCACAATTCAGTGTTTTTTAGTTTGCTCATAGGGTTATGCAACCATCTCAACAATCTAATTTTATAACATTTCTGTCCCACTTAATTCTGTACCCTTAAACAGTGTCTGGCCTACTCCCCATTTCCTCTCCTGTCCTCCCAGTCCAGGCAACCACTAACTTCGATTTGCATATTCTGAATATTTCATATAGATGGAATTATATAATATGTGGTTTTGTTTGTTACTGGCTTCTTTCCACTTAGCATAATGTTTCAAAGGTTCATTCATGTTACCACTTTTCTTTTAATCATGAAAAATTAGTTATTTTATTTATAGTCTATAATTAGGTACATTTGATAATACATTTTCTTCTCTTTATTTTTGTGTGTGTCGGGTTTTAGTTGCAGCATGTGGTATCTTTTGTTGCTGTGCGTGGGCTTCTCTCTAGTTGTGGCGTGCGAGTTTTCTCTCTCTAGTTGTGGCACGCGGGCTCCAGAGCACATGGGCTCTGTAGTTTGCAGCACACAGGCTCTCTTGTTGAGGCACGCGAGCTCAGTAGTTGTGGCGCGTGGGCTTAGTTGCCCCGCGGCATGTGGGATCTTAGTTCACCGACTAGGGATCGAACCCGTGTCCTCTGCTTTGGAAGGCAGATTCTTTACCACTGGACCACTAGGGAAGTCCTGGTAATACATTTTATCAGTTTGTGGGAGCATCAGTATATCTTGATTCCTTTTTTGAGCTCTTCTTTCTGAAGTTCATCCTAAAATATATCAATTCCTTACTGAGAATCTGTTAGTGGAAAACTCAGTCTTTGTAGGTCTTAAAATGTCTTTATTTTGTCCTCATTCTTATGAAGATTAACTGGGCATTGAATTCTGGCTTGACAGTTCTTTTCTTTTAACACTTTGAACATATTGAACAATCTAGCTCCATTACCTTCAAGGCATCTATTATTGTTGATAAAGTATCTGCTGTCAGTCTAATTGTTATTTTTTGGGTAGGTAATATTTTTTATGGCACCTTGATCTTCTGCAGTTTCACAATTATAGGTCTCGGTGTGGATTTATTTGTATTTATCCTGATTAGTACTGAGACTGCACTTTGAATGTCTGTGTTTTATGGCTGTTTTCCCTTTATCTCTTTGAGGATCCTAAACACATTTATTTTAAGGTCATTTCAGATTGTTCTATTATTTTCATTTTGGCTTGAGTGAATTGATTTCTCAGTAGCTGACTTTTTTGGTAATTGTGGTGTCAGTTTTCTTCATGTATTTTGGAATTTTGGTTTGAGAGCTTACCTTGAGTGAGAATTATTACCTATCTCACCTTACCCAGTCTTGACTAACAGTTTTGTGGTTGCCTCCATCTCGTTCCACTAGGTAACTCGGATTCCTGATCTTCATAATAGTCATGATAATGCACATCCAGCCATTGAGCTAGCAAGTGGCTGGCTTGGATCCTGCCTTTTTTGGTGTACAGTTTCACATAAACTGATTTTTTTCAGTCTCATTTCTGGAGTTCTGCCCACTCCCTGATTTTAAGCAATGAGCCTGGCTCCAGTTCCATGCCTTAAGTGAGGCACTTTTAATTCTCATTAACCTACAGAAGCTGAATTCCTGGCCCTCTTTGCTTGATTCCAGACCTGGAGCTCATTAGGCCTCACTCACTGCTTTATGTTTCTGTTCCATTTGTAGTCCCTGGAAATATGTGTTTTAACTAATGTATTACAATAGAATTGATATGATTTACTGTCATCTCCTTGTATGGCATTTATGGTAGGTGGAATAACTGAGTATCTGTTTGAACCTCCTTCTAGTATGCCTTCCTTTACCACAGAGACTGAAAAGTAAAAATTACCACATAGGTTTCCTTACATCTAGGGTTCCTGATGTGATTCAGATTCACTAATCATATTCAGTTCTATGAGACTTGAATTCAGAGCTGAGTTAAGTGTAGTATATAGTATAGGGATAGGATATAGTACACTTGGCATCACTTTTGCTGGAGCAGATCCAGTGGCTTAAATTTAGGGCTATTTTTTGTCCCCAAGTTGCAGCCCTTAGTTTGTTACAGCCAGCATTTCTGGCAGCAACTTCCTGATCTCTAACTGAAGCTAAGGCATTGTGTTCTTAGAGCCAACAATCACATTGGTGGCTGCCTAATTCCTGGACTGTGGCTAAGGAGGTGTAATCTGGGCCAGCACTTGGCACAGGAGCACCCTGCTTCCTTAACTTTCTGATGGTGGCAGAGGTGGCAGTTCCCTTGGCAGGCCAGTTCTGTGTGGATTCTAAGACTTGTTCCTTAAAGTTCAGTATAGAGGCTATTCTTCCAACCCTCCCAATTATTGTGTCAGCATCTAAGTATTAAATCTGATTCTGCTTAAAATACTAGAAGATTTTCATACCTGCAACTGAACCCTAGCTAATACAGCAGCTAGGATTTTACATTTTTTACCTTTTATTTTTTGTGTATTGCTGTTATATGAGTAGTGCAGTAATGTGGGGGTCGGGGGAGTGGGGGAGTAGGGAGCAGTGTGGCCTCAAAGTGTGAACTTACACAACTGTCTTATTCAGACTCTCTGTCTCTAATATTTTTCAATTTCAAACACTTTCCTTTAGGTCCTCAACATGTAAAACTCTTTTGATTTGTATAGTTGTCTGAACCATAATATTATGAAACTGAAATAAAATGGTATTTGTTACCCCTAAGGAGAAAGAAGACAGTATGTATTCAAGATTCCAATACAGTCTGATTGGCCTAAAGAAACTTAGAAGATGTAACACATTTTTCTACCACTGGAAGGTAATGGAAGGTTATGCTCTTTGAAGACTATGATGAATTAATATGACCAAAAAGTTAGAAAACACCATATAGGAATAACTAAATCTTACTCTCCCTGTTTTCTTTCTACTTTTATATTTTATCATAGCCAGACTGCTAGTTATATACCTAGAGAAATAAAACTCTTCTCTAGGATTTATAGAATAAAAATAAATATTCACTCTAGCCATCTTTGTGAAAGGGTTCTGGGATTTCTGACATTCTGTTTTTATTAAAATGTTATTTGCATTTGTTAGGAAATCTTCTATTTCATAATTTTCCTGGCATGACTTTGTGGTTACCAAAACTTACCTGTATCAGGTTTGCATTTTAAATAATATTGTGACTCCTGTCCAGGAAATAGGCAGAAGTATCTTTAAAATGTTATGCCTCATCTACAAACACGTCTCATTGTTCCCTTTCATTTGTAGTTATTTAAAAAATTATGCCAGACTCATAACACAGAGACATGTTTATAATACAGTGAAATCTAAAACAATTAGGCCTTAAAAACATGTCTACATTATAATTACAACTTTGAAAAATTATTTATGCATAGGACTAAGGACTGGAAAGAAATATGAAAACAATTGGAAAGAGATGATGCATTCTAGAGGGCTTGTTTTGTTCAGAGTAGGCTTGTTTTGACTCCTAGTTTCTGCAATCTGCCTTTCCGCTCCTCCGTTTGTGAGAACTAGGAAAACATTTATCTCTAGGCTTCTGGCACTCTTTTTTGTCAATTGTAAAAAATTATTGAGAGTAGTTGTGCGAACAACATATCTACATTTTTTTCGATATTCCGAGATGTCATTTATATAGACTTGGGGACTCAGGCTCATTTAGCCACAGTTATCCCTGTTCTGGAGTTCCAGTAGCTCTTCTTAGATGCATAGAAAGTAGGGGGAATAAGGGAAGGAAAGGACCACTGTGTGAGGCAGAGAAAAAAGAAGCTCTCAGTTCCTGTTTGTCTCTCTCCTCATCCAGATTGAAACTCCACTTGGCAAGGATAGAAAAACCTTGATTAGAAAGAAATTAAACAAACGCAAGTAATACATTCCATATATTTGGTAAGGGAGCACTTCATTCATCGAGCACCTACTGTGTCCCGGGTTCTGATCCAGGCACTGAGCATGTAACGGTGAACAAAGCAGACAAAATCTTTGCCCTCATAGTACTTTTGTTCTAGTGGAGTAGATAGACAACAAACAAATAAATATAGAATATAATATTCAGTAGTGATAATACTTTAAAGAAAAATAAAGCAAGGTAAGAGGATAGAAATACTCTTTAGATAATCACTGAAGGCTTTTCTGAGATGGCATTTGAGCAGAGAGACTTGACTGAGATGAGGGTCCGGGCTATGGGGGAGAGGCCCTGCAGCCTGAAGCAACGACAAATGCAAAGGTCCTGAGTTGGCAGGATGCCTAAGTGAGAAACAGCAAGAAGGCTCCTGTGACTATAGAATGAGGGAGCAAGGGAAAGAGCAACAAGAAATGAGGTTAGAAACATTAGACCAGATAGCTTTTTGGATAGACAGAAAGTTTGGGTAGCTTTAAGGCTAAAACCTGGCTTGCATTCATCCTTTGGTCAGTAGAGGTCATCTGTGCCAAAGAAACAAAGCCTTATTTATTTATTTATTTACTTACTTACTTTCTGGTAGTGACATTACTGTGAAATTTGTAGCATAGAAATAAGAATTTCTTTTCAATGTTAACACCAACAAGTTTATGCCAACTGGTTTCCTGCTTGCCTGAGTCAAGGTTGTAAGTAAATCTGTGTATCTGTGTACCCTGTGCTTCGAAGTTCTAATAATGAAAAGCTACACAAGAGATGCTACGTTCTCTCCCTTTTATTTAATTAATTTATTTATTAACATCTTTATTAGAGTATAATTGGTTTACAACGGTGTGTTAGTTTCTGCTTTATAACAAAGTAAATCAGCTATACATATACACATATCCCCATATCTCCTCCCTCTTGTGTCTCCCTCCCACCCTCCCTATCCCACCCCTCTAGGTGGTCACAAAGCACCAAGCTGATCTCCCTGTGCTCTGTGGTTGCTTCCCACTAGCTATCTATTTTACATTTGGTAGTATATATAAGTCCATGCCACTATCTCACTTCGTCCCAGCTTACCCTTCCCCCTCCCCGTGTCCTCAAGTCCATTCTCTATGTCTGCATCTTTATTCCTGTCCTGCCCCTAGGTTCTTCAGAACCATTTTTTTTTAAATTCCATATATACGTGTTAGCATACAGTATTTGTTTTTCTCTTTCTGACTTTCTTCACTCTGTATGACAGACTCTAGGTCCATCCACCTCACTGCAAATAACTCAATTTCATTTCCTTTTATGGCTGAGTAATATTCCATTGTATATATGTACCACATCTTCTTTATCCATTCATCTGTCGATGGACACTTAGGTTGCTTCCACGACCTGGCTGTTGTAAATAGATGTGCAGTGAACATTGTGGTACATGCCTCTTTTTGAATTATCGTTTTCTCAGGGTATATGCCCAGTAGTCGTTCTCTCCTTTTAGTTTATCCTCAGTGGATCCATACAATTATAAACCAGTTTCTATCCTATAACTTGTGTTAGCTACTCAAAGTTTGGAAGAAATAGGTACCTTCTGAAGTGCTAATCTTACAAATTCCCAAATAGGCTTCACAACTCTAACAGATGATACATATATATTATGGAAAGATTTCTTCTAGAGTCATTTGCTGGAATTTTGAACAAGGTTCACTTTGCCTGGACTGCACCAGACTTACCCCTTTTCTTTTTAGTTTCCCAGAGTCACCTGAGAAGAGCTTTCCCTTTGTGGGTGGTATATAAGTCTCACTTGGAACTACCCTGGAGTAGTAAGACTGAAGTATAATCCTTGGAAAAAGAGGTAGACGAGAATGTAATCAGGGTCCTGAGGGAGGGATCTAATCTGCATTGCCCGTTTGGGAAAGAAGGCTACGAAGATGAAGCAGAGCCGTTGAGGTCCAGTGGGCAAGTCCTGTTGCCTCCAGGGATTGACGGGGATGCCAGTCTCTCACGGGTCTCACTTTGCACAGGGGCACAGATGTGGTAATGACAGGTGGTAGCAACCTGCTGGGGCATGATGGATTTACAGGGGAGAGGATGGTTCTGGTAGTAGTGTAGCCCACTTGGAGGTAGTACCATTGGCTGCAGGAGGAGTGATCTTACTAATCACCAAGCAAGGCTCAAGGCATCCCATCATCTTTCAAGGGGAAGGGAGGGATTTGTGTGGGAGAGAGCATCAAGTAAGGGATATCTTAGCTGACATTGTGGATATTGACATTGAGGATCCTTGGTTGAGCTCCCCAAGCTGGGGTTCCTTAAGGAACACCTATTATAAAAGTTACCTGAGTCATTTGTGTCACCCGTGGCTCATTTGTTCCTTGCCAGAAGTCCACGAGAAGGGTCCTATTCACTATTCTGGGGAAATACTGCAAGTCAAAGCTTCTAGACTGACCTTCCTGCTGGAGGAAGAACAGTGCTGTGAAAATCGGACAGCAAAAGGTTCTTCCTTCTGTTCTTGGCTCTAGTTAAGTCTATTTTTGTGGTGTGGACTGTTGTGAGGAGCTTTATTCTTAAAGCTTATCCTGCAGAATCTCTTGATGTCCTTGGAAATGACTTTAAGCTGTCTCTTCTTGTTTGGAGCTAATGGGATATTGAAGCGGAAATTGAGTTATATTGTCATCTGGGGACTGCAGGGAATCTCTAAGGATTACTTTCACTTTTTGTTTATTTTAAATAAAAAAATGCCTTTGAGGTATGGATGGCAGGGTAAAGACACAATTACAGGAATTGCTGTCACTCCTCACTGGATTCTTCAGTCACAGCGCAAAGTTGTTGCTATAGTTCCATAGCCCTGGGGATAATGTCTGTGATTCCTTTGCTTATTACATTTTTGGGACAATGCTTCTTGCACTTGCAAAGTCTGACTTATGGTAAATCAGAATGGTCAGATTCCAAGTGTATGAAATGGTAATTAAAGTGCACAAAAATTGAGGTTTTGACTTTAGAGGCAAAATTCCTTTTTACTAGATGGAGTTTCTTGAATTGACTTTTAAAAATGGCATGTAAGTAGGTATCTCTTGGTTCATGTTACATTGGGGAAAAATGGTCAGCATCTTGAACATTTTTCCAATATAATTGACTTTGATCCTTAAGGGCTATTTGGATTAGGGTTAGCCTGTGGTCTCAGTTGTGTTATCTTTTTCAAAGTAAAACTTGTTTGAGATCTTATAATGTAGAAATATTTTATGCCCAATACTGTTGACTTTTGTTTCTGTAAGAGTGTTAGATCTCGACTAACATTCTGCTTCTATATCTTAATCAACTTCATAATCCTGTTCCTTTTTCACTGATACTTCTTTGTGAAACTTAATTTCTTAACTCTTTAGTACTAAATAATACAGACATAAAAATAGTTGCCCATCTTGGACATTTTTTGATGAGTACCCTTTTTCTCTCAGGAGAATCATTAAAATATGAGTTTCTACAAATTACTGCCATGATCCCATCTGTACGTTGGGGGTGAAATTTTTACCTTTTCTGTTCCTTGGTACAGCTGCTGAAGAAATTAATCAAACATGGAAGTATAAGTAAAAATGGAGGCAGAGTGGGAAAAGCCAGATTCCTCCAGCTGCCTCCTTCATAGTACTAAAAGCTTGTTCTCTTAGAACGACAATAACATCTGGTGGGTTATTTTTATTAACGGGTATCATTAGGGAAATAAGAGCCAACAACAACGATGCTGGGATTGTTTAGTAGTCATGGAAATGGGGGGTGGTAGGGGTTAGTCAGTGCTTTTCCATTTCTGGAATGACCACTGACCACTCCAGATTGAGATTTGGATATTTCTCTCTTATGACTTCCATAATAAAAAAGCATTTATTAAATGACTCTGTGTGAAACATGTTCTGTTTTGTGCTATATAGAGAGAGTGCTCCTTTCTGGTTCTTTGTGATTTGAAGTGAACAGTCACAGAATGAACACTCACTAGGATCAAACATCAAACAGATACTTGAAGTGCTTATAATGTTTGAATGCAATAACCCCCAGTGATTGGTATGAGGGAATTTTATTAATTTAACAATCCAGTGGCTGGATGTTCCCTTCACTTCTTGTTACTTAGGAACATTTTTGTAAAGAAGACTGATTTCCACAACGATTTAAGTAATGGCAGGTTGAAGGATTGGTTGGCTGAGAGTAGGAGGGACACAGTGTGTGAGACTGCCAAGAGACAGGATAGAATGATGGGCTGGCAAAGAGAAAGAGGATTAGAAACATTCTAATGAGGAAAGAGTCTATAGGAGAATAAGAAGAGCTGAGGGTCCTTGAAGTGCAGTGACAGGAGTGTGAAACTCAGATTAAGGAGTTGGTTCCTAGTCAACAGGGTAATGTAATGTTCCTGCAAAAGTTTGTGAAGGGATCTCACCAGTGCAGAGGGAAAAGAATCTGTGTTTTTTTAGACTCCCACATTTTATTAGGAGCTGTATGACACTCTTGAATATATTATAGTCTCTAGAACTGTGGCATTTAGTCTCAGATAGCATGCTCTAATACAGATCACATACAAACTTACACTATTTTAAAGATTTATTGTATCAATTTATGCATTTTAGTTTTTTATCATGAGGTTTAAGAAGAAGGTTAAATCAAAATTTGTAGAAAGTAAAACCCGTCATAGGGGAATGCTAGTATCTCTAACACTCAGCCTGGATTTTGAAGCTGTCAGTTGGAGCCATATTTCTTTTTTTTGTTTGTTTGTTTGTGGTATGCGGTCCTCTCACTGTTGTGGCCACTCCCGTTGCGGAGCACAGGCTCCGGACGCGCAGGCTCAGCGGCCATGGCTTATGGGCCCAGCCACTCCGCGGCATGTGGGATCTTCCCGGACCGGGGCACGAACCCGCGTCCCCTGCATCGGCAGGCGAACTCTCAACCACTGCGCCACCAGGGAAGCCCTGGAGCCATATTTCTCGAGATTTTTTTTTTTTAAGTGACCTAGCTGGATTGTGTCATTTTAATATGGTAACATATATATCAGATAGAAGGACAAAATGAACCTCTTACTGATTATCACTTGGGAGAAGGTTCAGAGAGGTGAACTTTTAATGATACTTTGGTGTACTTATGATACATTTGTCCCACAAAATCATTGAAGTAGCTGACCTGACTTATATTGGTTTTTTGATAGCATCTGATTGCAACTCTGTGGGAATTTCTTCAAGTGAAAGGTAATTTATGGAACTTACTGATAAAACCACTTACAATTGAAAAAGCTTCTTATTGCTTTTAGATACACTCAGGAAAGGCCAAGATGTCCTAGGCTTCACTGTTAATGTTGTGTTTACCCCATAGTCAGTGGTGGCACTGTAGCAGTGAGTCAATTCAAAATGACAGGAAAAAGAGGACTACTATGGCAAGATTGGTGCCGGTGCTTTATTCAGTGATCATTGACACTCAAAAGAGGTCATAAAAATGATGGTGGAATTTTGAAGATTGATGAGAAAGAGTGAGATTTTATCATCTTCATATTCTTTTTTTTTCTTTAGGAGAAAAGAGCTTTTATTTCTTCTGAATGTCAAATCAAAAGTACTTAGTATTCATCAGACCACCCTTCTCCCTTCTAACGTCTAAGAATTTCAGGATCTCAGAAGTTATAGCTGAAACTTTATCCTCAATTCCAAAGGCCTCGAGGTAAAATAAAGGAATTTAAAAATCAGCTTAAGGGCTTCCCTGGTGGCGCAGTGGTTAAGAATCCGGCTGCCAATGCAGGGGACACAGGTTCAAGCCCTGGTCTGGGAAGATCCCATATGCTGCGGAGCAACCAAGCCCGTGCACCACAACTACTGAATCTGCACTCTAGAGCCCGTGAGCCGCAACTACTGAAGCCCACGCGCCTAGAGCCTGTGCTCCGCAGCAAGAGAAGCCACCGCAATGAGAAGCCCGTGCATCGCAACAAAGAGTAGCCCCCGCTCGCCGCAACTAGAGAAAGCCCGTGCACAGCAACGAAGACCCAACGCAGCCAAAAATAAATAATAAATAAATTAATTAATTAAAAAAATCAGCTCAACCTCAGCATTTAGAGAGAAACTGAACAAATCATCTATCATCTACCTTGGAATCACTTAACAAGAGCACAAGGTACTAGGGCAATAATCAAAATGACTCTGTGAAAATCAGTCATATCAGATCCATTTCCTGTTCTATAACAGAACGAAAGACCCATAGACAAGGATGAAATAGTTACTTTCTTTTTTTTAAATAAATTTATTTATTTTATTTATTTTTGGCTGCATTGGGTCTTCGTTGCTGAACACAGGCTTTCTGTAGTTGTGGTGCGCAGGCTTCTGTTGTGGAGCACAGGCTCTAGGCACACGGGCTTCAGTAGTTGTGGCACGTGGGCTCAGTAGTTGTGGCTTGTGGGCTCTGGAGGGCAGGCTCAGTAGTTGTGGCACACAGGCTCAGTTGCTCCGCGGCATGTGGGATCTTCCCGGACCAGGGCTCCAACCTGTGTCTCCTGCATTGGCAGGCGGATTCCTAACAACTGTGCCACCAGGGAAGCCCTAGTTACTGTTTCTTAATTTCAGTAAGCTTTCGATTCTGACTCATGAGACATTTTCATTGAAAAACTAGAAAGCACCCTTTCATGAGTGTAAGAAACTGCACCGAAAAAAAGAATACAGTAAAAACAAAAATTTATTTAGATTTTTCCAAATTAATTGCTGTCCTTTGTCACCAGATGTATTTTTAATTTCTGTGTCAACGTCTGTCTTACTGATATATTGTAGTTTTTATAACCATTCTCCTACTGAGGGGTACTTGTGTGATTTCTAGTTTTTCACTATTCTAAATAGCACATCTAAGAACATCACTATATAGATTACAGTCATCCCTTAGTATCCACAGGGGATTGGTTCCAAGATCCCCATGACACCACAATCTGTGGATGCTCAACTACCTTGTATTAAATGGCATAGTACAGTCGACCCTCTGTTTCTGTGGGTTCCACATCTGTGGATCTGGAGAGCCAACTGTATTTTTCTTTTCCCTTCTTCCTTCTCTCTTCCTCCCTTTCTTTTTTTAGGGTACTGAATATTTCTTTGCATTCCTCATATTGCCAGTTGGAATTACTGAATCAAAAAATATGAACAATTTTATAGTTCTTACTGATTCTGCATTACTGATTATTTTTCAGAAAGATTGAATTGACTAATAATGTCACTAAGTCAAAATACAGTTCATTCAACATCAGATTTTATAATTTCTATTTTGTTAGTTAAGCAGTAGTACTTAAAACCAATTTTAATTAGCATTTCTTTAATTTCTAATGGTGTATTTTCCCACATGATTACTTTCTCATTTGTATTTTCTTTTTCAAAATTTTTTCCTTTGACCACTTGTGAGTGATTTTTAGATGTTGTCCTTATATAATTGTATACTTCTTTTACATTTTTGGACAGCAAATCACATTTTCATTTATCACATTTCATTTATCACATTTTCTCAATTTGTATTCCTTTTTGTTTTTCTTTATTACAATTTAGTAAACTGATGTTTTTATTTTTTTTCTGTGAGATATCTTCTTAATCACCACAAAAGGTTAATTTTCTGGTTTATTTTATTATTTTTAAAAATATTCAGTCATACACATATACAGATATACTAGGCAAAGTATGGATCCAAATAAATTTTTTGTACTAATATTCAGTTATCTCAACATTTCTTAAGTGGTGAGTCCTTCCCCCAAATGTTGGGTTGCTACTGATTTCTCACTTGCTATGTATTAAATAAACAATACCAAATAAATCTATCCCATTCCGTGGGTCACTTATTCTCAAGTCTGTGTCATACAATTTTGATTAATGTTCATTTTATTGTATCCATAAATAATTCTTTTTTTCATAAATAATTATTGCCATCTTATTTTCCATGTTTCATCAGGCTGATAATCAATGAAAATACAAAAATATTTTAACTGGTATTAAATTAAACTTATTTTTACTTTAGGAGTTTTATCTTTACAATACTTAGTCTTATCAGCTTGAAGTATAGCTTTTATTAATTAATGTCTTCTTTTATTCTACCATTAAGTCTCTTTCCTTAAATAAATGTCTTAAATTTTGTTAAAATAATGTCTGTTTCAAGGTTTTTTACCTTTTGTTAATGAATTTTTATTTTTCACTACATCTTTATTAATAGTTACATGTCACTATAATTTAGGAATGCAATTTGAATAAATGTATTTTATATCTTATAGTGAGAAGTATGGTATTGACTAGACTATTTTAACTATCATATAAGGAATATTTTTAAAAAATGTTCTCCCATGAAGCCTGGAAATACCCAAGAAGGGTACAGCAAGTTATAGAATCTACCAAGAAAGGGTCTGACAGAAGGTGAAGAGGGGAGGGAATAGAAGTCAAGAAACAAGCCTTAGAGATTTGGTGATCGGACTCTTGTCTACCTATTAGAGACTCCCCGTCTTAGTTTTACTACATTTAGACCAATGATCATTGGCTTAAAGATTGAAACTAGGTCAATAGTTCAACACTAGTGTGGCAGTACTTTTTTAGTGGTCTTTCTCACTTTGTGAAAGTCCTTTTCTCCCTCTGATAGTTGTTTGTTACTCTTTTTCTTCCATAGCCAACCACCTTCTCTTGCTGTTTTTACTTCCTTGGCATTTATTCACTTCACACTCACCAGAATCGGGCTTTTGCTCCCACCCTACTGAAATGCTGTAGTTAATGTCGCTAGTGATCTTCTAACTACTAGATGCTGGAGATGCTTTTTAGCCCTTATCCTAATTGGCCTTTTTGCAACATTTGACACAGCTAACAATTTCTTCTGTGATGCTTTCCTTTAAATCAATCTAAATATTTCTTTCTCTTTTTCTGTTCATTCTTTTCCACTTCTCTGAGTTTTTTTTGCAAGTTCTTTTTCCTTCCTACATGCTGGGGATTCACAGAGGTCTATACTTGAATTTCTGTTTCTCACTCTATACTTTCTTTCTGGGTAATCTTACCCTTGGCCTCAGTTTCCACTACCACTTAAGACACTGATGACTACTGAACCTATATGTTGATTGAGTTCAGGCTGTGTTCCCAAGCATGAGGCATGTACACTCAAACTCAACACGTCCAAATTGAACTCATCATCATACCTCCAAAATCCTCTGCTCTGACGTAATCCCTATTTTGAGGCAGTGTCTTTATTGTCCATCTAGTTACCTAAGCCAAATCTATTACTTATCCTATAATCCTTCTTCTGTCTCACTTATGCATCAGTCTGTTACCACATTTTGTCAGTTTCATCTTCGAAATCTCTCTTAAATCTGGCCCTCCCACCCTACCTCCTCTGCCACTATCTTATTTCAGGTCTTCATTATTCTTGCCCAAACTACAGTGGCCTCTTACTTAGACTCCTTGCCTCTAGACAGTTCTTTCCTAATTAACCTGTGCAATGATTACAGAGAGATCTTTCTAAAATCCAGTATGCTTATGCCATTCTTTTTCTTGGAATCCTTTAATGGTTTCATTATTGTCAGAATAAAGCCCAGACTCCTTAGCATGATCTATAGGTCCCTTTATGATCTGAGTCCTCTGCACCTGTCCACATTATGTCCTGATCATCCCTGACAGGTGTTCTATGCTCCGGCCATATTGAATTATCTGTACATCTCTTGACCATTCCTACTTTGTGTTTGCACATTCTGTTCCCTTGAGATATGTTCCCTCTTCTTTACTTAGTCACATCCTTTGAGAGGCTCACTCATTCATTCAATAAATACTTTTTACTACTTGCTATGTGTAAAGTACTATTCTAAATGCCAGAGATAGTAATAAATAAAACAGAGAGGAGGGGACTTCCCTGGTGGCACAGTGGTTAAGAGTCCGACTGCCAATGCAGGGCACATGGGTTCAAGCCCTGGCCCCGGAACATCCCATATGCCACAGAGCGACTAAGCCCATGTGCCACAACTACTGAGCCTGTGCTCTCGAGCCTGTGAGCCACAACTACTGAAGCCTGTGCGCCTAGAGCCTGTGCTCTGCAACGAGAGAAGCCACTGCAATGAGAAGCCCACGCACCACAATGAAGAGTAGCCCCCGTTCACCGCAACTAGAGAAAGCCCACGCGCAGCAACGGAGACCCAACGCAGTCAAAAAACAAAACAAAACAAAACAAAACAAAAACTTATAAAAAACCCCCCAAAACAGAGAGGAATCTTTCTGGAGCTTTACATTCTAGTAGAACTAGAACTGGGTTAGGTGCCTTTGTCCTCTCACAGTGCCTTACTCCTCTTACAGTGCCTTACTCTTTTTTTAAAAAAATTTTTCTTAAATTCAGTATGAAGTAGATGAAGTTAGTCTCTGTGATGCTGGCGTTTCTATCAAGGGCCTTTCTTCTCATATCCTTCCCTGGAGATGGCATCACTGCTAATGCATAAAAATTGCCCTCTCTCTCATCCATTATCAAAACGTGTTCTTATGAAAGGACCTTAAATTTATTCCTTTTATAGAAGGTAAAAATGAGAGTTTAAAGTATTGTCTCTCTCAGAGATATTCCATTCCAAAAGGCCAGAGAAACCTTACGCTTGCATCAAATTGCTTAAGATCAAGTTTAAATTTTGGAGCAATCTGCATTTTTCAATACTGTTAAAACTGAAAAAAAGAGAAAGAAAGAAAGAAAAAGGCATCCTGATATAGAACCAGTTAGGTTATGGTGGGTAGTCACTCTGAGTCTGAAGTCAGTGGCCTTCAGTTTTTTACATTGTGACGATTTCATGAGGAACCTTGAGCCCATTCATACTATTTTTTTTATCCCTAGTTGTCAGCTAGGGAGAAAAATACTGTTTACTTCCTTTTCTTGGATCTTGGGAAGGTTGGTGAGCCATTTTGGAGGAAAAGTGCCATATAAATCTAATAAATCAACGATAATTTAAAACTATTCCTAGAGGAGAGGCTGTATACAAAGTTCTCTGTAACACCTTTGTGAATCACGTTGGGGATCTGATTGAATCTGAGTTTGTGACTGCCTAGTTTATGAAGATTATCTGCTTGGGGCTTGGGTTTGAATTGTATTTTGAATGAGAGAAGGAAATAATCTGATAAATTGAGATAAGAATTCAGTGAAGTGAAAAATATAAGGGTAGGAAAGGAAGAAGAGATAGGTTCTTGGAAAAGTGAATATGGGCAAAAGTGATTGAATATGGATCTAAGATATTGCAGAAATGGTAAATGGGGTTCCTATGATAAAATAATAGAGAGTATTAAGCAAGGTTGGCCTTGTAGTGGTCAGAGGAGGAGACTATCAACATGTTTTGGATTTTTAGGAGCACCAGAAAGACACCTCCCTCTGCCCTAAAGTATATTTTCCATTTACTAGGCTAAACATTCTTTGAAAGATGTCTTTGACCTTGTGCAATGCAAATGTGTGTAGAAAGAAAAACACCTTATGCTCTCTATAAATTAACTTGGTCTGCTTTGAAATTTGGCTTAGATGCTGCCCTGGAGTTATGTACTAATATGGAGTTGCCTGTGACCTATTAAAGAAATTTAGGTACCAGAGTTTTCATAATTGCTTCTTTAGTTTCTTCCTCATAGTTTTATTCTAAATCACAAGTGGAGAATTACTAGAATATATGAACCCGCCTCAATCACTACCCCTAGTAAACTTCGTTAACCTTTGAGATATTTGTTTCTGCAAAAAACAGTGACAAAAAATGAAATGGAATCCAGGTTAACTAATTTTTATTTATTCCTTCCTGTAATTCCTCAAAGCAGACTGTTAAGGCTGTGTGTACGTTTTAGAGAGAGGGTAGAAGACATATTAATGATTGAAAGCTGCTGCTATATTTAGAAATGCCTTTTATTGTTTGGAACATACGTATCTTAGACAAGGGAAGAAGTACATATAGCTGCTAGAACCCCTGACTATACCTACACCCTGTTCCCTTCTACCTCTCCTGGCCACCCCAAGTCCCTCACCTTCATGAAATACTAAGGCCCTGCTGGATCATCTCTGCAGAGTTGCATACAGAGAAGCACAATCCAGCAACCAGGAGGAATTTAAAAGGGATCTCAGTCTTGACTTGCTTCTCTCAAAGAATATGAAATAAAAGTCTAGTTATGTTTCTCGCAATCCTCTTTATTCTTTTCTCCAGATTCTTTACCTTAGGGCTGCTCAGACACCCCTCCCTCACTAAAAGACTGAGCTATTTCTAGCACCTCAACCTGATTTTTTTGTTCTCAGCTACTCTCTCCAACTCTTTATTAGATGGGCAAACTTAGTCTTTCTGGCTTCTTTAATTATTTTTCTCCATTCCTTGCCCATTATATTACATTCTCTACATTACATTGTCTGCAACAAAGGTGAATCCAGAAACTGACAGAATAAGCAGGAATTCTTCCTTCTTCCCTCTCTGGTTCTGCCCTTCTCTGTCCATTCTCTGGATTCTGAACCACAATAAGTCCTGGGAAACCGGGCAGTACAAAACAGAACTTTCCTTAGAGGGCTGTGAAAAGGGTTAGGGCAAGTTGAATGTGTGGAGACAAAATGCATTTTAGTTTTCTCCTCCTTCTCCGAGGAGGAGTACATTCACACTTTAATAAATCTTGTTGTGGTCATATAAGGTTGCTTTGAGGATCCCGGAATTCTATTTTCTGGGTCCAAGAGAGCAAGGATGCAGACAGAAAAGAAGAGAGCAGTAACCAGCAGCAGGGGAGGGGGGAGCATAAAGGAGATAGTGCTGACCTTTTCTCCCTCTCTCCCAACCTTATTCAGTTGCAAGCAACAGATTCCTTCTTTAATCCTTTAGCTGTTTAATGGAAGTCTTTTATGCTGGCAGCATCACGTCTAACTGGCACATTCAGATCCTCCGGCTGTTATAGCCTCATAGTCAGGGTGGAGGCTCTGCCAGTTGTTAAGCAAAAAAAATATCTATATCTGTATCTCTGTATATATCTATATATCCTGAAACATTGTTCCATATCCCCAAATAAATCATCTTTCCTTCTCTTCCTTATGCCTGCCACTTCCTCTGGTTAGCACATATTATAAGACGCTGTCATATTGGAGAAGGCTGGCCGTCAGATAGGGGTGATGGGAGAGGGCCTGAATTGTCAACAAGGGATAGCTTAGACTCCTATGCTAATATTAGATGCTTTGATCAGTCATCTTATTAGCATAATCTGGAGAAGAAATGACCCTGTCTTACTGTACCTGGTGTACCTTTTCATCCTGACGATTGCCTCAGAACCTCCATATGCTCCTCATTCAACTGACTCTAAATTTGAAGCCCCCTGAAACTGCACCTACCTTCACAGCAGTTTTTTCCTACAAGTGTTTAGAACTCAGTTTTCCTCTGATCTTGTTTCTCTGATCTGAATCCACCTGCTTCCTATCCTTTGAGAAATTCTCAAAATTTATGATCTGCTTAGCAGCACTCTTCCTTGCTTTCACTGAAATTCTGAATTTATTCTTTTAAAGTATTTTCTTTCATCTCATTGGTTTTAGGATAGGAAGGTGTTTAGATGTGTGTAAAGCCTATCATCTCGATCCAGTCTTAGTTTTTATTATTTTACATATATTTCTGTGGTTTTGCTTAATGTCACCCTTCTATGTGTGATTGACTCAAAACATTATTAAAAATCTGAACATTATTTATAGTTTTCTTTGCTAGAAAGAAACACATTTCCAGCTCAAGCTTATTAAAATGTATAGAATATGTTAAGTTGATTTTGTAAGTCAATCCCAGATTTAAAAGAATAAAGTGCATAAATGTGTGAGTAATACAAATGACTACTGTTTTCATGGAGATAAAAGTTGACATTGATAACAAACTTTCTTACTGCTTTATATTACATGTGACTCGTGGACAGTTTTGATAGATCTCTGATATGATAAGAGTGCATTGCATTTGTATAATTTGACTTATGTCCCAGTATTTTTTGTTTTTAAACATTATAACACAAGCATTTTTCAGAGTTGCAGAGCAGAGTTCAAACTGGCAGACTCCAGGCCAAATCCAGGCTATACTCATGTTTTGTTTGACTCTCATAATATTGGCTCACTCGGTGTTGTTGTTGTTGTTTTAGATTGAATTAATTGCCAATGTGTGAATGTCAAAATATTTCACAAAGAGATCCTGACTTCCAGATGCTTTTCAGAAATCAGAAGATTTGGCAGCACTGGGTCCACCTTCCCCCATGGCAGTAAATGACTGGAGCTGAGTAGTGGCTGCCCTTGTTAGCTAGGAGTTCACCATAGTCGTCATCATTCCCTGTTGTCTCTTAAACCAGTCTGCTTCTATCTTTATTCTTTCTTTCCTGATCCTGTGGGCATATGAGTTTGTGACCCCTGCTCTGTGTAGTCTTTATAACCATTGTTTTAAATTATTATGAAACATCTATAGAGTAAGTATACTATTATAACGATCAGTTTCCTTTTTTTTTTAAAGTGTATATAATTCTGTGATTTTCAACTTTGTAAACATATTTTTCCACATTGGCATTATACCCTAGATGCAGAAGTATAGATTCAGAAGAATGAGAACAGTTATATGGTTCTTGATAAATATGCAAGTACCTCCTCAATAAAGATCGCTAAGGCTGGCTTCCCACCCACGCTGTCCTGGTGGGGATCACATCAGTTTAGTTCTGGTTTTTACTTTTGTTGATCCAATTAGTAATCAAAAGATGGCTTGATGAACATAGAATCAGAATAAAGGGCTCCAAGTAGTCTTCTTTTTTAAATTTGATTTTTATTTTATATTGGGGTATAGTTGATTTACAATATCATGTTAGTTTCAGGTGTACAGCAAAGTGATTCAGTTATACATATACATATATCCACTCTTTTTAAGATTCTTTTCCCATATAGGTTATTACAGAGTATTGAATAGAGTTCCCTCATTTATATATGTATATATAGTATATGTTAATCCCAAACTCCTAATTTATCCCTCCCCACCGCCTTTCCCCTTTGGTAACCATAAGTTTGTTTTTGAAGTCTGTGAGTCTCCAAGTAGTCCTGAAAGTACGTTTCATTATACTTCAGTGGAGACTGATATGTTAAAGTTGCTTTTATAATACAGAACATCTGTCTCTCAAAATCACAATGCCTGCTGAGTCAGTATCCGTTTCCCTTGGACACAGCAGGGTAAATAGCACCAAATTCTTCTTTGTAACACCTTTCTCACCTTTCTAAAATATCTACTTATACTGTTATCTTCTTTTAACACATTCTTGCTTCATATAAATTTCAATAACATTAGGTTACAACTTTGTTTTAAATAAATCATTTTTGCTGAGATGCCAAATCATCTTATTGGACTTGGGGTAGAGGAACCCAAATGGCCTTTTTATGATCGATGACTTTTACAGAGAACTAATGCCATCCATTATGTTTACCCTTTGTAGATTCATGTTCAGTTTTATCTTCCAAGCTTTGGGTAATCTTTATACTGGCATTTGTTTAATACTTCACAAATAAAGTTCACAAATATTATTTTATCCCTTTCAGTCCCTTTGTCAGTCCTCTGAGACAGAGTATCATGATCCCTATTTTTGAAAATGAAGAAACTGATGATCAGAGCATGTAAGTGACTTGCTTAAGGTCAAAAAGACAGTATGTAATGGAGTTGAGAATTAAACCATGATTTTCTGACTTCAAGTCCCTGTATCCAAAGTAAGCAGTAGTCTGGAGTCCAGGAGATCAAGTAGAACCCGACAGTGATCTCAGTGGTTCAGAAACTAGAAGGAGGCATGATCCTAAGGTGCAGATTGTTCATTTGAAGGTCTTCTGTGCTCCTGCTGTGACAGCAGGGTTGTCTGGATATAAGTGGTGGAGAACTCTACAAGAGGGTTTCTCAGGGAGGTGAGAGTCCTGCAAATTTGGTATGTTTTGGTCCTGTTGGGGCAGCTGCAGGGCAAAAGCTGAAGAGAGATTTTCTTACAGAACCATTCCTAGAAAGCCCCTCTTCTCATCTGGCTAGACACAAAGATACTCGCTAGTAAAGCTTAACTTGTCCCTGAAGCATTTTTATTTTAAAAGATGATTTAGAGATAAGACAGAAGGGAAAAATCAGAGAGGGTGGGATGGTAGATAGGGGATTCTTTGCTCATTAAGGTTTTTTTCAATATTTTTTCAAGATACTGAGAAGATAGAGTTATGAATTTTAAAATAATGAACAAAATGCCTAATATAAGGAATTCCTATATTCCCTTTAGGCTTTTATTCTCTTAAAATTATTTCTAAAAGCATATAATAGATTTTTGTATAAAACTAATTTTATTATAAGTTCATTCTAATTCCTGTACACTTAAGATAGTCATTACAGCAAAACTGTTAAATATAAAAATGAGATCTATTTCTGTCTCCAGGGACCTCTGGCATTTTCATATGAAGAGGGAGGGAGAAGTATTCAACAAATAATTTTTCTGGCATATGGGTCTCCAAGTTGGTGAATATATTTCCTACCTTGTTATTACACCCCAAATGACTGAGAATGGAGGCAGGGGGGATGAAGTGCATCCATTTCTTTTGTAGAGATTAGAAACAAGATGCTTATTGTCCTACTTCTTCAAAATGTTCAGAATATGTGATTAAGAACAACTCGAAAGAAAGTTGGAATCTGGCTCCTGTAGGCCTAGTGACCTTGAGATTTACAAAGAAGCTTAAAGAAACCATATGTCTCTATTGAATGGTATGTTTTTGAAATCTTTCAAATGTATCCGTACATTTTAGCTGAATTAGTTTATATTCAGAGCATATATAAATCATAATTAGAACTCAACTAATCTCTATTGCAGCAAAATCATCATTCTAATCTTGGTGGTTGAAACCTTTGTAGGGATGGAAAATTGTTTTCCATGAAGTCTGAAGTGATTACTAGATTTGTATTTAGCTTTAGTAAAAATTTGAGACTACCTTCAAACCTATGGAACTTTTCAACATGCAAGTTATTCTAAGGGAAAAAACCTTCACATGATCTGCAAATGGTACCAAATGCATTTCCAAATGCTACCAAGACACACAGACATGTCTTCATAAATAAGAAGTGTCCTATGGACATAAAAAATTCTTTATATTTTTAGATCTAGAGGTCTTCTTCCTATGAGTCTTTTTTAGCCTTAGGGTAACTATCATGAAAGGATGCATACACAGTCAGTATCTCAAGGATACTGCTAGCAGTTGCATCAAAATATTCTTAGGGATTTTGTTTATTGACAGGATAAAACCTGAAGATCAAGAGAAATAAATTGATCAGGGCCTTGCAGGAGCAATTTATCACTCTGCAATACCTTAGGCAGTTTCTGAAAATGCATGCTGGCCGGAAGTTTTTTAATTACCAAAACCATCAGATCATTTGCTTGGTTCTTGTAGAGTCAGTGAAATATGTGACTGGGTAATGGAGTCTGTCCAAGAAAAAATGAGCTAAGCACTGTGCCTGGCCCTGTCCCTGTTGCAGATGGAAGGCCAGATGAGCAGGGGCAGTCAGTCGCCAATCATCAGGCTCATATATATAGAAACACATGCACATACATACACATATATATGCTACATATATATATATATATATGTATACATGAGAGTTAAAATAAGAAAGAAAAGATATTTTGTAGTGCATAACAAGACCTTATATTTTCAGTGGGTTGCATTCCTGGAAAAGGCATTCTAAGTGGAAATGATTTTTAATTCTAATTTGGTTTTCCTTTCAAAGTAACATTATTATAGGGGTTATGTTCTTGACTAGAGGAGAGATACCTGAGTCTCTATACAATTGGCTATAACTCTAATATATAATCAGCTATTAATGATAGAAAAGCATAATAATAATAGCCAAGCACTTTTCGAAGATAATATATTTTCTCATTTAACTTCTCACGTTGTTATCTTCATTTTGCAAATGAGGAAAGTAAAGTTTGGAGAGATTCACTAATCTGAGGAAGATCATAGGGCCAGGAAGTACTACAGCATGGATTCATTAAAGGGATTAGAAAATGCTTATTCCTTGAGAGTTTCAGGGATAGAGATATAAAGAGCAATGAGAAAAATTGAGGCTAGGTGGATTATAATGGAAAAGAAGGCATGCTCTGTGCTTTTGCTGAATTGAAAGCAATAATGGGACGTCTTTGCCAGAGGGTTGTATGAGTGATTTACTTTGCTGAATGGCAGTAAATTGAGGACTGTCTGTACTATAGTTGTAAAATATATGAAATTCTGCAAAACGTAGCTAACAGGAAAGAATGTGTTTTGCCTGGGTAACAATGGTAGCATCTTAAAAATAGCTTGGGGCATCATAATGGATAAATACCTGCTTATTATTGCAATAGGATGTGTACTCTATGGTGCAGATTTGTTCTTGGTGCATGATGACATCAGGCATATCTATAAAATAGATTAGAAGATTGAAGGTAATTATGAAATGTCTATGAGCTATTCTATGAGCTGGAGGATTCTAGAATAGTCAGGATGGGACAGACTTATGCCTAGTATGTAGAAAACTGGATAGAGTGTTACTCTTATACCACCAACAAGAAAAAGATAATATAAAACCCATAACTTTTCTTGAACCTATCAGATAACTGAGGTTGCAAGGCAATCAACTAGCCTAAAAGCTAGGAATATATAGGTACCTCCAAGGAGAGACAGGATGCAACCACTGTCTTACCTGTGGCAGAGCATGGGAGGAAGATGGGACCACTACATAAGTGAATAAGAACTCAGCAATAAATTTTAACAAATTATTAAAGGTGGAGTGTGGGCTAGGATGAGAGTATAGAACACCTAAGAGTTGCAGACACAAAGGGTATTTGTACCTACTTATAGTTCATATCCAAGGTCTTCTGCTGTATATTCTTTGGAAAGTTTTGGAAAAGGGGTGGGAGACCAGGGAAATCCTCCCTCAGTTCTGCAGGACTGGGGAGGGGAGTAGTTGCTGCAGTGGAAAAGATACAAAGCTCTACCCATACCCTTCTCTAAGAAAAAAAAAGCCTTCATTTGTTTGGAGAAAACAGCAAACCCTGTTGCACCCCAGGGGACATATATATACCTACTGTGGCTGGGGAAAAAGGAAATAAAGTACCCTCTACCTGTGGGGGAATAAGCGGAAACCATCTGGGGCCCAGACCATTAAAGGTCTCCTACATGATGTATTCAATAAAAAATATTATGAAACACACAAAAAAGCAAGAAAAAAGCAGCCCACTGTCAAGAGACAAAGAAACAGAAGAAGACTTAGAGATGAGCAAGATGTTGGAATACTTATAGAGGGAATTTAAAACAACTACGATTAGTATGTTAAAGGATCTAGTGGAAAATATGGACAACATAAGTGAACAAGCAGGGGGTTTCAGCAGAGAGATGGAAACTTCAAGAAAGAATTAAATGGCAATGGTAAACATAAAAAACACAGTAATATTAATGAAGAATGCTTTTCATGAGCTCATCAGTAGACTTGCCATAGCTGAGGAAAGAATCAGTGACCTTGAAGATAATAGAAATTACCCAAACCAAAAATACCAAGAGAAAAAAGAACGGGAGAAAAGCACTCCAAAACAGAACAGAGCATCCAGGAGCTCAGGGGCAATATCACATGGTCTAACATTCTAATGTACCATATAATTGGAATCCCAGGAAAAAAAAGACAGAATGGGCAGAAGAAATATTGGAAGGCACATGATTGAGAGTTTTCCACAACTGGTGAAATGGAGGATGTTAAACCATGGATCCAAAAAGCTCAGAAATCCCAAGTAGGATAAATGCCAAACACAATACACATATCCTACCTAGCCATATCATACTCAAATTTCTGAAAACCAAAGATGAAGTGAAAATCTTGAAGGCAGCCAAAGAAAAAGGGCACATTATATACAGAAGCAGAGATATTAATTAGAGCAGACTTCTAGTCAGAAACCTGGCAAGCCAGAAGACAATAACATCTTTAAAGTGCTGAAAGAAAAAAAAGTCTGTCAATTCAGAATAGACTTTAAGTGAAAAACTGACACAAGAAACAAAGAAGGATATTAAATAATGATAAAGGGTCAGTCATCTAGGAAGATAGAACAATTGTTTATGCACCTAATAACATCAGAGCACCTAAATATATAAAGCAAACATTGACAGAACTGAAGGGAGAAATAGACAGCAATACAAAAATAGTGGAAGATTCAGTACTCCACTTTCAATAATGGACAGAACATCCAGACAGAAAATCAATAAGGAAACGTTGGACTTGGATTATACTTTAGACCAAATGGAACTAAAGTCATATACAGAACATTCCATCCAACAGCAGCAGAATACACATTCTTATCAAGTGTGCACAGAACTTTCTCCAGGACAGATCACATGTTAGGTTACAAATCAAGTCTTACAAAACTTAAGAAGACTGAAATCATACTGAGTATTTATTCTGATCAAATGGAATGAAACTGGAAATCAATAGCAGAAGGAAAACTGGAAAATTCACAAATATGTGGAAATTAAACAACATACTCTTCAACAACCAAAGGGTGAAGAAAAAATTTAAAAAGGAAATTAGAAAATATCCCAATACAAATGAAAACAAAATGCAACGTACCAAAACGTATTGGATGCAGCAAAAGCAGTACTAAGAGGGAAATTTATTGTGATACATGCCTACATTAAAAAAGAAGAAAGATCTCAAACAATGCAACTTTACACCTTATTATGGAGCTAGAAAACTTCTTAGATTCCTTAGTCTTTAGAACAGACTAAACTCAAAGTTAGCAGAAGGAAGAAAATTATACAGATTAGAGCAGAAATAAGTGAAATAGAAAACAGAAAAACAATAGAAAATCAGTGAAACCAAGAGTAGTTTTTTTCTAAAAAAAATTAACAAACGCTTAGCTAGCTAAGAAAAAAGGAGAGAAGGGTAAATTAATAAAATCAGAAATGAAAGAGGAGACATTATAATTGATGCCACAGAAATAAAAAGAATAATGAGATTACTATGAAAAACTATATGCCAAAAAACCCAGATAACCTAGAATAATTGGATAAATTCCTAGAAACATGCAGCCTATCAAGACTAAATCATGAAGACGTAGAAAGTCTGAACAAGCCTATAACTAGTATGGAGATTGAATCAGGAATCAAAAACCTCCCAACAAGGAAAAGCCTAGGATCAGATGCCTTCACTGGTGAATTCTACCGAATTAAAGAAGAATTAATGCCAAGCCTTTTCAAACTTTTCCAAAAAATTGAAGAGGAGAGAATATTTCCAAACTTATTTTTTGAGGCCAGTATTACCCTGATACCACAGCCAGACAAAGACACCATAAGAAAAAACTACAGGCCAATATCCCTGATGAATATAGGAGGAAAATCCTCAACAAAATACCAGCAAACTAAATCCAACAGTACATTAAAAGGATCATACAGCATGAACAAGTGGGATTTATCCCTGGGATGCCAGGATGGTTCAACATACAAAAATCAATGTGGTGCAGTACATTAACAGAATACATCTCAATAGATGCAGAAAAAGCATATAACGAAATTCAACACCCTTATGCAAATACAACACAAAATGGTTTAAAGTCTTAAACATAAGATATGAAACTGTAAAACTCCTAGAAAAAACATAGGGGAAGAGTTTTATGACATTGGTCTTGGCAATGATTTCATGGATATGACACCAAGAGCACAGGCAGCAAAAGCAAAAATAGACAAGTAGAACTATATCAAACTTAAAAAAAAAAGCTTCTGCACGGCAAATGAAACAATCAACATATTGAAAAGGAAACCTATGGAATGGCAGAAAATATTTGCAAACCATATATCTGATAAGAGTTTAATCTCCAAAATATGTAAGAAACTCCTACAACTCAATAGCAAAACAAACAAACAAACAAAACCCCACCTAGTAACCCAATTAAAAATTAGTTAAGGGGCTTCCCTGGTGGCGCGATGGTTAAGAATCCGCCTGCCAATGCAGGGGACACGGGTTCGAGCCCCGGCCTGGGAAGATCCCACATGCCACGGAGCAACTAAGCCCATGTGCCTGCACTAAAGCCTGCACGCCTAGAGCCCATGCTTCGCAACAAGAGAAGCCCCGCAACGAAGAACAGCCCCCGCTTGCCGCAACTAGAGAAAGCCTGTGTGTATCAACAAAGATCCAGTGCAGCCAAAAATAAATAAATAAAATTTATAAAAAAAACAGTTAAGGACTTAAATAGACATTGCTCCAAAGACTACAAATGGCTAACAGATACAAAGACTACAACTGGCTAACAGATACAAAGACTACAAATGGCTAACAGATACATGAAAAAATGTACACCATCACTAATTATCAGAGAAATGCAAATCAAAACTATAATAAGATATCATTTCACACCTGTCAGGATGGCTATTATAAAAAATAACAAAAGACAACAAGTGCTGATGAGACTGTGAAAAAAATTGGAACCCTTGTGCACTGTTGGTGGGAATGCAAAATGGTGCAGTCACTATGGAAAACAATATGGAGGTTCTTTGAAAAATTAAAAATAGAACTACTGTATTATTTAACAGTCCCACTTCCGGGTATTTATTCAGAAGAATTGAAATCAGGATTTCAAAGAAATGTTAGCACTCCTGTGTTCATTACAGCACTATTTCCAATAGCTGTGATACAATCTAAATATGCATCAACAGATGAATGGGTAAAGAAAATGTATTATATACGTACAATGAATTATTCAGACTTTAAAACGAGGAAATTCTGCAATATGCAACAACATGGATGAATCTTGAAGACATTATGCTGAGTGAAATAAGCCAGTGACAGAAAGACAAATACTGCAAGATTACACTTATATGAGATATTTAAAATAGTAAAATTCATAGAAACAAAGATTGGAATGGTGGTTGCCAGTGGCTGAGAGAAAGGAGGCTTGGGGAGTTACTAATCAACGGACATACAGTTGCATTAAGCAAGATGAATACGTTTTAGAGATCTTTTGAACAACATTGTACCTGTGGTCAACAATATTGTACACTTAAAAATTTAAGAGGGTAGTTAAAAAAAATTTAACAGGGTAGATTTCATGTTGAGTGTTCTTACGACAATTAAATAAAAGTTAGAAAAGGGGAAAAAGATAACTTCTTTGTTATGTATATTTTACCACAGTATAAGATAAAAGAGGAAATCAAGATTTTTCAAGAGGATACAAAATAAATGGACAGAAATCTCTGGCATTCTTATACACTAATGATGAAAAATCTGAAAGTGAAATTAAGAAAACACTCCCATTTACCATGGCAACAAAAAGAATAAAATATCTAGGAATAAATCTACATAAGGAGATAAAAGACCTGTATGCAGAAAATAAGACACTGATGAAAGAAATTAAAGATGATACAAATAGATGGAGAGATATACCATGTTCTTGGATTGGAAGAATCAACATTGTGAAAATGAGTCTACTACCCAAAGCAATCTACAGATCCAATGCAATCCCTATCAAACTACCACTGGTATTTTTCACAGAGCTAGAACAAAAAATGTCACACTTTGTATGGAAACACAAAAGACCCCGAATAGCCAAAGAAATCTTGAGAATGAAAAACGGAGCTGGAGGAATCATGCTCCCTGACTTCAGACTATATTTCAAAGTTACAGTAATCAAGACAGTATGGTACTGGCACAAAAACAGAAATATAGATCAATGGAACAGGATAGAAAGCCCAGAGATAAACCCATGCACATATGGTCATCTTATCTTTGATAAAGGAGGCAAGAATACACAGTGGAGAAAAGACAGCCTCTTTAATAAGTGGTGCTGGGAAAACTGGACAGCTACATGTAAAAGAATGAAATTAGAACACTCCCTAACACCATACACAAAAATAAACTCAAAATGGATTAAAGACCTAAATGTAAGGCCAGACACCATCACACTCTTAGAGGAAAACATAGGCAGAACACTCTGACAGAAATCACAGCAAGATCCTTTTTGACCCACCTCCTAGAGAAATGGAAATAAAAACAAAAATAAACAATTGGGACCTAATGAAATTTCAAAGCTTTTGCACAGCAAAGGAAACCATAAACAAGACCAAAACACAACCCTCAGAATGGGAGAAAATATTTGCAAATGAAGCAACTGACAAAAGATTAATCTCCAAGATTTACAAGCAGCTCATGCAGCTCAATAACAAAAAAAAAAACCCAATCCAAAAATAGGCAGAAGAGCTAAATAGACATTTCTCCAAAGAAGATATACAGATTGCCAACAAACACATGAAAGGATGCTCAACATCATTAATCATTAGAGAAATGCAAATCAAAACTACAATGAGATATCGTCTCACACCAGTCAGAATGGCCATCATCAAAAAATCTACAAACAATAAATGCTGGAGAGGGTATGGAGAAAAGGGAACCCTCTTGCACTGCTGGTGGGAATGTAAATTGATACAGCCACTATGGAGAACAGTATGGAGGTTCCTTAAAAAACTAAAAATAGAACTACCATATGACCCAGCAATCCCACTACTGGGCATATACCCTGAGAAAACCATAATGCAAAAAGAGTCATGTACCACAATGTTCATTGCAGCTCTATTTACAATAGCCAGGACATGGAAGCAACCTAAGTGCCCATCGACAGATGAATGGATAAAGAAGATGTGGCACATATATACAATGGCATATTACTCAGCCATAAAAAGAAACGAAATTGTGTTATTTGTAGTGAGGTGGATGGACCTAGAGTTTGTCATACAGAGTGAAGTAAGTCAGAAAGATAAAAACAAATACCGTATGCTAACACATATATATGGAATCTAAGAAAAAAAAAAAAAAGGTCAGGAAGAACCTAGGGGTAAGATGGGAATAAAGACACAAACCTACTAGAGAATGGACTTGAGGATATGGGGAGGGAGAAGGGTAAGCTGTGACAAAGTGAGAGAGTGGCATGGACATATATACACTACCAAATGTAAATTAAGTAGCTAGTGGGAAGCAGCCGCATAGCACAGGGAGGTCAGCTAGGTGGTTTTTGACCACCTAGAGGGCTGGGATAGGGCGGGTGGGAGGGAGGGAGACGCAAGTGGGAAGAGATATGAGAACATATGTATATGTATAACTGATTCACTTTGTTATAAAGCAGAAACTAACACACCATTGTAAAGCAATTATACTCCAATAAAGATGTTTTTAAAAAAAAGAATAATCAGGATGAAAAGAATGAAAAAAAATAGTGACAGCAATACTTCATAGTTAATGTGATTAGACAAGGTTCAAGCCATGTCCTCAGAGTTTAGAAATTAAAATTATTCAAGGAGCATAATCATTAAGGATAATCACATACAGGAATAATAATATCAAAATTAATAACAATAGTAGCTAACATTTATTTAGTATATGTTATGGACCCAACACTATGATGAATGCATTAGCAAACACTTTTTTGTAAGGGACAGTAAATATTTTTGGCTTTGCAGGCCACATACACTTTCTTTTGCATATTACTCTTAGTTTTTTGGTTTGTTTGATGGTTTGGTTTTGTTTTTACATACTTTTTAAAGTGTAAAAACTATTCTTAGCCTGAGGACTATACAAAAAGCGTCTGCAGGCTGAATTTGGCCTTGGCCTGTAGTTTGCCTATGCCTGGTCTTAACGTTGAGTTTTTGACCCAGCACATATGACTACTTAACAAAATTCAAACCAGTTGTATATCCCTGAAAAGTTTGTAGAAAAGACCAAAGCCAAATGTAAGTTGAAATTTAATTGTCATATTTCCATGGCTTTTGTGGCTGTAGAAAGGATACTATCACAACATTAATGAAATAATTTAAATCATCTACCGCTCTAGCACTGTAACCAAGTTCGTATTACTTTCCAATCCTGGCCTTCATGCAGCATATTTTAAGGACACTAACTTTTAATGTATTTTCAGCATGTAAAAATAACTTCAGCATTCCTATTTTTAAAATCTTATCATTTTTTATGATCTAATAGAATGTTAAAATTTTTATCAGTTGGATTCCAATCATGCAGCTTCATCAGAGCTGTCACTTTTTTTTTTTCTTCTCTAATCACATAACATTTGAGCAGCTTTTTTCAGCCAATGATTATAAGGCAAGAGAGAATAGAGTTCCACAGAGGAGAGTCCTGTAAAAAAAGAGCACGTGAGGATTGAGAATGTCAAAAAAGGTGGGAATGGGGTGGGATAGAATAGTCAAAATGGTGCACTTCATACCTAAAAGATCAATTTCTGTTTAAGATTTTGTTCAACTTTTGGCCTTCCGTGTCTTTCTTGTTTTTGGTTTTGTTTGTGCAGTTACTTGTAGCTTCTTTATTATTTCTCCTAAGACTGGTGCTGATGTACTTTATTACCACTCTTCCTTTTCTTTACCTTCCTGTCTCCAGCAGTTTTCTCTAGCTATGGCAAGGTTGTATCTCCCTTCCCGTCTTAGATCTTTTCATTTGCCCATTACCCTTCCCAAATACTTTAACTATTTTATGAATGAAGATACATTTTCTAATTTAAGAAACAAATGAAAACTCCACTATACCCTATGTTGTGGTCTGGGGCTCTTGGGGGTCCCTGAGACCCTTTCAGAGAGTCCTTGGAGTCACAGCTATTTTCATAATAATGCTAAGAATATTTACCTTTCTAACTTTCTTGAATTAATACATGTTTTATTACAAGTTTATCCATTTTAATTTCTAATATGGTAGATATTTATTGATATCCCATATAAACAAAAGCTTTTAAAATCCTTAATTATTTTTAGCAGTGTAAAGGCATCCTGAGACCAAAAAGTTTGAGAATGGCTGATGTATCCTATCCTATCAGCAAACATTGATTAACCACCTTTGTATTTTCAGGCAGAGTTCTAGTCCCTTGGAATAAGTGGCAGAACTTTCCCTCAAACATCTCACAGTTTAAAAAGGGAGAGGTTGGTAAAAAGGTACAAACTTTCATGTATAAGATGAGGGACTTCCCTGGTGGGGCAGTGGTTAAGAATCCGCCTGTCAATGCAGGGGACACGGGTTCAAGCCCTGGTCCGGGAAGATCCCACATGCCACGGAGCAACTAAGCCCGTGTGCCACAACTACTGAGGCTGCTCTCTGGAGCCCGCGAGCCACAACTGCTGAGCTTGCAAGCCACAACTACTGAAGCCCGTGAGCCTAGAGCCCGTGCTCCGCAACATGAGGAAGCCACTACAATGAGAAGCCTGCACACCTCAATAAAGAGTAGCCCCTGCTCACCACAACTAGAGAAAGCCTGCACGCAGCAACAAAGACCCAACACAGCCAAAAATAAATAATAAATTAATTAATTAATAAAAAAAGATGAATAAGGTCTGAAGATCTAATGCAAAACATGGTGACTGTAGTTGATAACACTGTACTGTATAATTAAATTTGCTAAGAGAGTAGTACTTACATTTTCTCTCTCATACACACTCAAAAAGTGAGGTGGTAGATATGTTAATTAGGTGGGGACCTCCTTTCATAATGTATATGTATATCAAACCAACCCTATGTACACTTTAAATATCTTACAATTTCATATATCAGTTATACTTCAGTGAAGCTGAAAAAAAGAAGCACCTCACAGTTTAGTGGAGAAGACAGATTCCTCAAGGAATAAGTATAGTTGGAGGCAGTAAGTGCAGAGATAATCATATATCATGGGAATCCAGAGGGAAGGACACTTAACTAATCATAATTATGGTGATGGTTGTAGAAGGGATCAGTGAGAAGCTGGAACCATATCTGTTAAGCCTTCCCAGAGGAGTTGACCACTAAACCACTGATTTTAGAAGTCAGAATGAGTTAGCTAGGTGGAGGACTGTGATAGGCATTCTCAAGGAAGCAGCAGGAGCCAAGGAATGGAAACAAAGAAGAGTGCAGTGTGTGCCGGCAAACACAGCCAGTCTGTGTTATTGTGTGTTGGGTGGGTCTCAGGGAAGAGTGGAGCAGAGGCTAGAGGTGGCAGTTAGAGGCTAGAGAGATCTTAGCCATTTTTGGCCTGTTAGGAGTTTGGATTCCATCTTTAGAAGGAAAGGACCTTTTTAATTTTTTTAAGCACATACTCAGTTTTAATGCTTCTTTCTATACTTGAAGAGTTTGGTTTATTAAAACAATATTAGCTAATTATTGAGCGTCAGGTTAACTTCTGAATATTTCACATATATCAACACTTTACAGTCATCCTCATTTTACATATGAGAAAATGAAAGCTCAAAGAGGTTAAGGATACATAGCCATCTAGAGGGTGAAATGATAAATTTAAGTCCAGGCAGCCTTGCTCCAGAATCGGCACTCTTCACCGGTATGCTGTCGCACCTCTCGTATAAAAGAAAAGGAGAAAGGGTAAAGTTCTGAGAGGTGAACAGCTGGTTACAAAACTGTTCTCAAAAATGAAAACTAGCTCTGTGAATGTGCTAAAAACTACTGAAGTGTGCAGTTTGAAGGGGTGAAATTTATAGTTGTGTGAGTTATATCTCAATAAAGGAAGATCCTTATGTTGAGATGCATAGAGCTTTTATAGATACAACTCAGATAATAAGTCTCTGGCTTGTATTCTAATAATAAAGCCCTTTTATTAACATTCGTTGATAGACATTTAGCAAATGGGATCTTAATAGGCTTCTGTGAAAATAACCCCTTGGGAGCTTCAAATGCAGGTTATGAGGTATATGTGTAAATTGGGTCACAGCCCCTACTTGGTTATATGTGGAAATTCAAAGGTTTCTGCAGTGAATGTGTATGAAATAAGCTTGTTCCATATTGTGAGTTTGTCTTTCTGCTTACTTTTATACTACTAACCTTCCAGTGCGTTCTCTGCCTTGTGTTGTCCATATATGGATTTATGTTTTTGCTTTAAAATCAACGGCTAATGTCTTTTGATGTTTGCTTGTAAATATTGGTTTCTCATAGGCTCTGTGATACCTTGAAACAATAGGCGGAAAAATAAGCTTTAGTACCTACTTGTTTTACTACAAATTGAAAAACATTTTTGCAAGTTTACTGTCTTTCTTTGGCAAGCACTTAACTTAATTTTTCTGTGGAACAAGTTTAACCATAACTTTAAAAAACACAGTAATAAGCTTAATAGGAAGGAATTGTGTGGTAAATATTCACCATCCATTTAGTTCTAATGGGCAGTAATGTTAACATATTTTCTTGTTAAAGCTAATGAATGTAAAAAGTATTTCCATTTTTTGAAAGGCTAAATTGAGAACTGCTAGAGCTAAGTAGGGTAGCCAGGAAAGCAGAATGACAGGCAACACATAAATAGTGGAAAGATGAACCAATCTTAAATTCCTCAACTCAGTAATAAATGACAAAACATGTTAGCAAATCTGCATCTTTTTAAAATTTTTGCAGCCATTTAAATCTAACTCTAACAGTTTCTTACAACTAGCACATTTGTTTTTTAAGACATCTTGCTCTTCAGACCTTTGAAATAATTTGAGTGATAGGCTCTTGCCTAATGTATATCATAGTAATAGTGGTATTGATATGAATGTTTTAGCAACATTATTCATAATAGCCAAAAAGTAGAAACAACCCGAAGTCCATCAACTGAGAAACTGGGTAAATAAAATGTAGCATATCCATACAATGGAGTACTATTTGGCAATATAAAGAAATATACGTTGCAACATGGATGAGCCTTGAAAGCATCGTGCTAAATGAGAGAAACCAGTCACAAAAGACTACATACTGTATGATTCCATTTGTATGAAATGTCCAGTATAGGCAAATCCATGGAGACAGGAAGTAGATTAATGGTTGTCTGGGGCTGAGGGAGAGTGGAGCTGGGAAATGGGTATGACTGCTGATGGGTGTGGGGCTTCTTCTTGGGATGGTGAAACTGTTCTAAAACTGATGGTGGTAAAGGTTGCACAACCCTGTGTATATACTTAAACCCACTGAATTATATACACTTTAAATGAGCGAATTAGTCTGAGTTATATCTAAATAAAGCTGTTTGATCTGTCTATTCATCTCTCTCTATCTCAACAGTTAGAGCGATAACTTGAAGACTGAAAAGTTTGAAAATACATGTTGTGAGGGGAGGTAGAAAGCCACAGACTATAAAGTACAGAATATGTCTAATCAAAATTATTCCATAAAACTGCTTCATAATTTGAATTAGAAGGACGTTTTTCCCCTTGGAAGGTAAAAAACCCCTATATCTTGTGGTCATTTTATTACTATTTAATTCCTATTTTCTCTCTTTCTGGGGGAACTTTGGACTCTGACAGGTCTATGTTGATCTGACAAGGTCTCAGGGACTAGCACTGTTGCAGCAGTGGATACCCGAGCTGGCTCTTTTCCTAAGGCTATACTGGCGTTTGGGCAAGTGACATGTGGACAATGAATGCAATATATCAGCCACAGAGAGGTTTTTCTTTCTGAGTGACCATATGCGTCTTCTTGCCCTAGCCAGGTCTCTCTTTCTTGGACAACAGAAGGAAAGCCTCCCAACCATAACTGCTGGGATTCTCTTCTATCCCTCTCCCAGTGTCCCAGGGTATGAGGGTAGGCACAGCATTTGTTCCAAAGTCATCATCTCCTTTTGTCCATTTCCCTTCATTCCTTTTAGGTCTCCAAGCCTTGGACCAAAAGATTGTGATTGATGAGCTTTCTGACTTTTTTACTCTTTCAGGCACACACAGTGGACAGCTGGGAGCCCAGCCAGGTTCTCTGTCCAGTTGCTTGTCTAAGTGATCCCCAAGTGAGTCAGTGAGCCCTTAAGTCCAACTCTAACCATCCATTTGATTAGTGGGGTGGGTAGGCTGTGGACTGGAAATGCTTTTCAACTCTTACAAAGTACCTTTAAATTCTTTTTTGTCCTCAAGACAGAATGAAAGTTTGCTTGGGAGTTTCTGGAAAGTCTCTTATCTTCAAACAAACAAGCAAATAAATAAAAACTACGTTTCATTTCAAGCTAGGTAAATTTCTTCCTTCCCTTTTCCTATCAAAAAGTAGTCTTCATTTTCTTACCCTGATTTCTCCATGGGTCTTTCAATTTAGCTTTTATTTCTATTGATTTGCTAGATCTGTTTACCAGAAATAACATTCTTATAAATTGAGGACCTCCTTCACGCCAAAATCCCCAATCTGCATTCTACTTGACATTAGTGATAACATCCAGACGACTCCCTCCTTCTCAGAACTCTCTCTTCCTTTGACTGGAACTCAACTGATGCTTATTGGATTCAATAACATTTCCTCACACTGAAGCATCGAGGCTTACTTCTTACTTTTCAGCTGATCCATCTTTGTCTCTTGCAATGAACTATGTATTTCTCTCATCCCCTAACTGGAGTATTCTCTTAAGGCTCTACATGTGGGTGCATGACCAACTGCATCTGATTTAAATCTAGACCTTGTGGTCCAGGGTAGTGGGTGTGTCCAACAGGTTAAAGGTACCTGCAAAGGACGGATAATGGTGCCAAGTGGACTGCTTCTTCCATTGAGTGTGATGTGGCAAGCACTATAAAGATCGATTAACAAGGCTTTTCAACAAGTCAGTATCACAAAGCTTTTCAGCCCTAAAGTACCTTAAGCCAGGGTTCTCTAGACTTTAGAGAGCTCAGAATCACTAAGGGTAATGGTTTAAAATAGAATTCTGGACCCTCTCCAAACCTGTGATTCATGCTCTCTTGAAGTGGCTCCCAGGAATCTGCATTTTTAAAAAAAGCATCCAAATGATTCTGATGCACTTGTTCCATTCATCATTCTCAGAGCAAGCAATGCCACAACCCCCTTTCCTTTAGTTATAGGCTACATCCCTAGAGAATAAGGAGGAGCTAATAGTAATTTGCAAAATATGGTATAAGTTGCCTAGGACCTGGAATATATCTATTTCTGAAATAACACAGTATTCACCACCTTATATTTCTTCATCCTCACCCTGGGAACAAGTACATTCATTACCATTCTTTATAGTGAAGATCTAAAGAGAGCAGGCATACCAGTTCTATCAGTCTATTTCTACCTTCACAGGAGTTTCAGAATCATCTGTAAAAGGCCTGGAATCCAGAAGCACCCAAGAGAATTAGCAACAAGAAATATATAGTAAGTAGGTTAGTTAATGAGGTTATGGTGTTAGTGTTGTTTCACATCGTTTAAGATACTCCACTATGCCTATATTTGGGGGAAAACATGTATATCTTCTAACATTCTCACTTGATTTGGTTTGATTTCCTACACTGCCCACTATCTACAAGATTTCTCTGTGCTCCCCTTCCTGGGGGAAAGCCCCACGGAGTTATATGTATAGCTGTTTGGTCACAAAGCTGGCTTCTCCACCTTGGCAGTGCAAGGCCTGAAGAACTAGTTTATTTACAGCTGCAGGAACTAGTTCTCTGGTCTAGACCCTTTAGTCTAACAAGTAGAAAGAATCCAGAAATATCAGGGTTCTGTCCCTTCAGCAAATTCTTTGGGAGGTAGACTCTCAACGTCAGAAGTCAAAGTGCCTGTGGTTCACATCTGCCTTAGGAGATACCAGCTCCTCACCGTGGTGTCTCATTGACATCGTTGTCACTTTCTTTTGTTACAAGAGACCTTGGGTGTGATGTGAGGTCACTAAGATGAATAATGTAGGAGTGGTTTTTAGTTCAGAGGAGCAACTTGTCAACAGCTTGTATTTTTATTATTTTATTTTTTAACATCTTTATTGGAGAATAATTGCTTTACAATGGTGTGTTACTTTCTGCTGTATAACAAAGTGAATCAGCTATAAGTATGCATATATCCCCATATCTCCTCCCTCTTGCATCTCCCTCTCACCCTCCCTATCCCACCGCTCTAGGTGGTCACAAAGCACTGAGCCGATCAACCTGTGCTATGCGGCTGCTTCCCACTAGCTATTAATTTTTTTTTTTTGGTAGTACGCGGGCCGCTCACCGCTATGGCCTCTCCCGTTGCGGAGCACAGGCTGCGGACGCGCAGGCTCAGCAGCCATGGCTCACGGGCCCAGCCGCTCCGCGGCATGTGGGATCTTCCCAGACCGGGGCACGAACCCGTGTCCCCTGCATCGGCAGGCGGACTCTCAACCACTGCGCCACCAGGGAAGCCCCTAGCTATCTATTTTATGTTTGGTAGTGTATATATGTCCATGCCACTCTCTCACTTTGTCCTAGCTTACCCTTTCCCCTCTCCGTATCCTCAAGTCCATTCTCTAGTAGGTCTGCGTCTTTATTCCCGTCTTGCCCCTAGATTCTTCATGACTGTTCTTTGTTTTTTTTAGATTCCATATATATGTGTTAGCATACAGTATTTGTTTTTCTCTTTCTGACTTACTTCCCTCTGTATGACAGACTCTAGGTCCATCCACCTCCCTACAGATAACACAATTTCGTTTCTTTTTATGGCTAATATTCCATTGTATATATTGCCACATCTTCATTATCCATTCATCTGTCGATAGACACTTAGGTTGCTTCCGTGTCCTGGCTATTGTAAGTAGAGCTGCAAATGAACATTTTGGTACATGACTCTTTTTGAATTATGGTTTTCTCAGGGTATATGGCCAGTAGTGGGATTGCTGGGTCATATGGTAGTTCTATTTTTAGTTTTTTAAGGAACCTCCATACTGTTCTCCATAGTGGCTGTATCATTTTACATTCCCACCAACAGTGCAAGAGTGTTCCCTTTTCTCCACACCCTCTCCAGCATTTATTGTTTGTAGATTTTCTGATGATGGCCATTCTGACTGGTGTGAGATGATATCTCATTGTAGTTTTGATTAGCATTTCTCTAATAATTACTGATGTTGAGCATTCTTTCATGTGTTTGTTGGCAATCTGTATATCTTCTTTGGAGAAATGTCTGTTTAGGTCTTCGTACCATTTTGGATCGGGTTGTTTTTTTTTTTTTTTTTGATATTGAGCTGCATGAGCTGTTTGTAAATTTTGGAGATTAATCCTTTGTCAGTTGCTTCATTTGCAAATATCTTCTCCCATTCTGAGGGTTGTGTTTTGGTCTTGTTTATGGTTTCCTTTGCTGTGCAAAAGCTTTGAAATTTCATTAGGTCCCATTTGTTTATTTTTATTTCCATTTCTCTGGGAGGTGGGTCAAAAAGGATCTTGCTGTGATTTCTGTCATAGAGTGTTCTGCCTATGTTTTCCTCTAAGAGTGTGATGGTGTCTGGCCTTACATTTAGGTCTTTAATCCATTTTGAGCTTATTTTTGTGTATGGTGTTAGGGAGTGATCTAATCCCATACTTTTACATGTCCCTGTCCAGTTTTCCTAGCACCACTTATTGAAGAGGCTGTCCTTTCTCCACTGTACATTCCTGCCTCCTTTATCAAAGAAAAGGTGACCATATGTGCGTGGGTTTATCTCTCGGCTTTCTATCCTGTTCCATTGATCTATCTTTCTGTTTTTGTGCCAGTACCATACTGTCTTGATTACTGTAGCTTTGTAGTATAGTCTGAAGTCAGGGAGCCTGATTCCTCCAGCTCCATTTTTCGTTCTCAAGATTGCTTTGGCTATTCGGGGTCTTTTGTGTTTCCATACAAATTGTGACATTTTTTGTTCTAGTTCTGTGAAAAATACCAGTGGTAGTTTGATAGGGATTGCATTGAATCTGTAGATTGCTTTGGGTAGTAGAGTCATTTTCACAATGTTGATTCTTCCAATCCAAGAACATGGTATATCTCTCCAGCTATTTGTATCATCTTTAATTTCTTTGATCAGTGTCTTATAATTTTCTGCATACAGGTCTTTTGTCTCCTTAGGTAGGTTTTTTCCTAGATATTTTATTCTTTTTGTTGCAGTGGTAAATGGGAGTGTTTTCTTTATTTCACTTTCAGATTTTTCGTCATTAGTGTATAGGAATGCCAGAGGTTCTGTGCATTAATTTTGTATCCTGCTACTTTACCAAATTCATTGATTAGCTTTAGTAGTTTTCTGGTAGCATCTTTAGGATTCTATATATATAGTATCATGTCATCTGCAAACAGTGACAGCTTTACTTCTTCTTTTCTGATTTGGATTCCTTTTTTTTTCTTTTTCTTCTCTGATTGCTGTGGCTAAAACTTCCAAAGCTATGTTGAATAGGAGTGGTGAGAGTGGGCAACCTTGTCTTGTTCCTGATCTTAATGGAAATGGTTTCAGTTTTTCACCATTGAGGGCAATGTTGGCTGTGGGATTGTCATGTATGGCCTTTGTTATGTTGAGGTTAGTTCCCTCTATGCCTACTTTCTGGAGGGTTTTTATCATAAATGGGTGTTGAATTTTGTCAAAATCTTTCTCTGCATCTATTGAGATGACCATATGGTTTTTCTCCTTTAATTTGTTAATATGGTGTATCACATCAATTGATTTGTGTATATTGAAGAACCCTTGCATTCCTGGGATAAACCCCTCTTGATCATGGTTTATGATCCTTTTAATATGCTGTTGGATTCTGTTTGCTAGTATTTTGTTGAGGATTTTTGCATCTATGTTCATCAGTGATATTGGCCTGTAGTTTTCTTTCTTTGTGACATCTTTGTCTGGTGGTGGTATCAGGGTGATGGTGGCCTCGTAGAATGAGTTTGGGAGTGTTCCTCCCTCTGCTATATTTTGGAAGAGTTTGAGAAGGATAGGTGTTAGCTCTTCTCTAAATGTTTGATAGAATTCTCCTGTGAAGCCATCTGGTCCTGGGCTTTTGTTTGTTGGAAGATTTTTAATCGCGGTTTCAATTTCAATGCTTGGTCTGTTCAGTGATTGGTCTGTTCATATTTTCTATTTCTTCCTGGTTCAGTTTCAGCAGGTTGTGCATTTCTAAGAATTTGTCCATTTCTTCCAGATTGTCCATTTTATTGGCATAGAGTTGCTTGTAGTAATCTCTCATGATCTTTTGTGTTTCTGCAGTGTCAGTTGTTACTTCTCCTTTTTCATTTCTAATTCTATTGATTTGAGTCTTCTCCCTTTTTGTCTTGATGAGTCTGGCTAATGGTTTATCAATTTTGTTTATCTTCTCAAAGAACCAGCTTTTAGTTTTATTGATCTTTGCTATTGTTCCCTTCATTTCTTTTTCATTTATTTCTGATCTGATCTTTATGATTTCTTTCCTTCTGCTAACTTTGGGGTTTTTTTGTTGTTCTTTCTCTAATTGCTTTAGGTGCTAGGTTAGGTTTTTTATTTGAGATGTTTCCTGTTTCTTACGTTAGGTTCGTATTGCTATAAACTTCCCTCTTCGAACTGCTTTTGCTGCATCCCATAGGTTTTGGGTCGTCGTGTCTCCATTGTCATTTGTTTCTAGGTATTTTTTGATTTCCTCTTTGATTTCTTCAGTGATCACTTCGTTATTAAGTAGTTTATTGTTTAGCCTCCATGTGTTTGTATTTTTTACAGATCTTTTCCTGTAATTGATATCTAGTCTCATAGCGTTGTGGTCGGAAAAGATACTTGATACGATTTCAATTTTCTTAAATTTATCAAGGCTTGATTTGTGACCCACAATATGATCTATCCTGGAGAATGTTTCATGAGCACTTGAGAAAAATGTGTATTGTGTTGTTTTTGGATGGAATGTCCTATAAATATCAGTTAAGTCCATCTTGTTTAATGTATCATTTAAAGCTTGTGTTTCCTTATTTATTTCCATTTTGGATGGTCTGTCCATTGGTGAGAGTGGGGTGTTTAAGTCCCCTACTATGAATGTGTTGCTGTCAATTTCCCCTTTATGGCTGTTAGTATTTGCCTTATGTTTTGAGGTGCTCCTATGTTGGGTGCTTAAATATTTACAATTGTTATATCTTCTTCTTGGATTGATCCCTTGATCATTATGTGGTGTCCTTCTTTGTCTCTTGTAATAGTCTTTGTTTTAAAGTCTATTTTGTCTGATATGAGAATTGCTACTCCACCTTTCTTTTGATTTCCATTGCATGGAATATCTTCTTCCATCCCCTCACTTTCAGTCTGTATGTGTCCCTAGGTCTGAAGTGGGTCTGTTGTAGACAGCATATATACGGGTCTTGTTTTTGTATTCATTCAGGCAGTCTGTGTCTCTTGGTTGGAGCATTTAATCCATTTACATTTAAGGTAATTATCGATATGTATGTTCCTATTACCATTTTCTTAATTGTTTTGGGTTTGTTATTGTAGGTCCTTTCCTTCTGTTGTGTTTCCTGCCTAGAGAAGTTCCTTTAGCATTTGTTGTAATAACGTCATATTTTTGTTATCTGACTACTGTCCTGCTCTACTTTAATAGATACATCAAGGAGGTGGAAAGCAGTCCACTTCTCTTCATTTGCAAAGCAAGCACCTTTACTATAAATAGCAAATAGTTGTTTTAGAAACTCAAAAGATAATTTTTTACCATCTTTATTGGAGTATAATTGCTTTACAATAGTGTGTTAGTTTCTGCAATATACCAAAGTGAATCAGCTATACATATACATATATCCCCATATCTTGTATAAAGTTTTGTTTTGCATGGTTTGTAGACTTGTTGGGAAAAGGTGGCTTTGTCTAATTATGCCTGATATGTAGACTAATTACTCTAATGTGTGATTTTTAAAGGAATTAAATGCATGTACAAAAATATAAGCAGTAAGGTATGGAGTAGGGTCTCCCTTTAAGTCACAGTTGTGACTGGGTCTCTTTATGAGGCATCAGAAATATCAATCAGATGACTGTGGGTGAGGATATGGCACATTTGCAGTTGGGGTTCACAGTCATCCAACTCTGTGAGTGAAGGGAGACCCAAGGCCCTGGCAGAAGCTACCCCCTGGACTGTTTTTCTGTTGTTGTCTCCTTTTGAAGAGAATATGCTTTCTGTTCAGTGAAGAGTCAAGTGACCAGGGAGAGTCACACACATTGGCGTTGAAGCTTAGACTTTTTATTTTGTCTCTCTTTTTTGTTACTCTGAACTTTTGGTAGTGTGACGTTTCTTTTTTTGGCTGCTTTAGGCATCTGGCTCCCGCTGATGCACATACCACAGGGTCAGGCCAGGTCTATACTGCTGCAGGGCCTTTCTCCTGTACTTTAAGAACATGACATTTTACATCAGGATGCAGTATACATGTCATTCAAAGGCCATGCCGCAGCTCCTGGAACACAAAGGCTCACTGAGTTTGCCATGGTTGCATGCAAATATTTGATAAGTCAAATGCCTGTCTGAAACAGTTTGTTAGGCTGTGGTTGGAGGAAAACAAGAACAAGCTAAAATCAGTTGTTTGGGAGGAATATTTGGCATGGTTTCTCTGCAGTTGGGCAAACATAATTTGTCCGTGCACTCAGCTGGGCACACAGTAGCAGTCCTTCTGTCCACAGAAGGAATTTGCACACATTAGACAAGTTACTGGTCTGAATCTCCAGGACATACATAGATCATTCCCATATGTGTATTTGTTTGTACACACACTTGTATATTATCTTAATATATAGCGTTGAAAGCAGAGCCTCCCCTGGGCTGCCTTGCGTTCTTCAGAGAGCCTCCTTGTAGTTGACACTTGCAGCACCTTATACTTCTTCCAGAGTGAGTACACGTGTCAGGCTGCTGGATGCTCTGCTTCTCGTCTGCCTGACCTGGACACTTTCATAGCCATGTCATTCCAGCAGTGCAGATCTGACCTCGAGGAAGTCTTATGGCCCTATCCCTCCCCTTAGGTTTACTGTATGCTCACTCATCAACCTTGGCAAAGTGGATTTTACCATCAGAAGTATCCATTTATTTTAGAGAAGAGGGTAGTTTTATTGGACTTCTTGTTCTCTCATTAGCTTTTGTGGAGAGAAAAAAGAATCCTGTGTTCCATAAACTAAAATGATAGCATTATAATTTTGTATAAAACTGGCCGTGATTTAATTAACGATTGTCAGTAAGTCTGTGAATAAACTCCTCTTTACATCCGTCCTTTACTTTTTGGCGGCTGACTCACCATCACGTTTTTTTGTACTTTCCAAAGCAGACCCCACACTTTGTGGTCTGGAGCCCCATAATCACAAGATGTGACAAGGGTCACTCACTATCATCCCTCCTTCTTACTGTCTCTTTTCTTGCTTCTGACGTTTCCCAGGGAGTAGTGGACGTGTGGAAAACACAGTGCCGACTGTCTGCACAGTGACCTTAAGCACATTTGCGGTTTATGAAACGGGCTGGTCAAGGACTGCCCTTTTGAAAACTCCCTTCTACAAAATTTATTTCAAAGAAATATACGACTAATTAATTCTTCAGTAGTACGCTGGGGAATCTGCTTCAGTATTTTTAAAGTGTACATACAGGAAAAGTGCTGCATGTGTGACCAAATAGATCACCTTGAGTTGGAATCATGAACATGATTTACTCTCACATTTATGGATGGCATGTTGGTCAGCCTTCCTGGGGTCTGTTTTGGGTTGAGGTGGGCTATCAAGGCTGGGCCATACCCCGTCAGGGCTGCTTCTGGGGGCAGCATACAGTTGGAGGGGCTAGGGCAAGAAGGGGAGAACCTAAAGGGGCAGGTCGTTTATTATGGGTTTCCAGTCAGCTACGCCAGGAGGAACAAGGTAGCTGAACTCTGGGAAAGCTCCAGAGCCTTGTTGCAGGAGGGTGCATTTGGAGAGGAGCCAGAGGGTTTAATGACGGTCAGAAAATGTGAGCCAGAGGGACGATGAAGTACAAAGGGGAGTCAAAGCCTGGTTCAGCAACATCTGACAGGGCCTTCCTCTTGAGTGTGAAGCTCAGGGGTCATTCTTAAAGTCTTGCTAAACTGTTTGGGGAAACTGAGTCCTCTGGGGATGTTCATTATACAGAGTCCTCAGCCTGTTTCTCAGAGATTCTGACTCAGTAGGTCTGAGATGGGCTTCTGGAATCTGTGTTTACCAGGGTTCCAGGTGAGTCTTACGATTGGGTAATTTGGGGAAACACTCTGAAGCTAGACCACATTCATTTTGTTAGATGGCTGTGCTGGCTAGCTCCTCAGGGGTCCAACGAGTGATGAACAGTGAATCACTGCATCATGGTAATATGAAATCTGTGGATGTGATAATTCCATTGATGCTTTCTCAAGAGGCCATTTCAATGTGTCCCTCAATGAATTTTCCTACAACTGTTTATCAGCCCACTTGAAATTTGTTAGATGAACTTGGTCTGATTAAAGACAGGAAAAATGGCTTCTCTGAACTCATGGCCCCTTCATGTTCCAAAATGTCTTTCGGAATATTCATGTCCATGTATCAGCAACTCAGAGTGAATACTAGCTGTAAAATGAAACAGGAATCATAGGCTTTGGATTTACATCATGGACATAAAACTTCTAAATATGTGTAGCCTAAAATAATTTGTGCTATAGTCAAAATAAAATGTTGAATGGAATGGAAAATAAACCTCTTAGCGTTCTGTACACTGATGGTGGACAACTTGTGAGTTGTAGGAGCTTGATTAACACTGGAGGGTTTCCAACACACTGGTAAGTGGGAATTTTGTGGCTCAGTACAATGTTTATGTCTTAGTTAGGACTAGCTGGCTATAGGTGTCTGAAAGAAACTTGAGCTAGCCTTAGCAGAAAGAGGGGTTTATTATAAGGATATAGGGGTTGGAAGACCCAAGAACAAGAGAGCAGATACTGCAACTAGGGAACAAATAGGAAGCCAGCACAGACCTAAGGGGTTCTTGTGTTCCTTCTTCCTATGCTTTTATTTGCACATCTGCTTCTTTCTTATCTATGTATAGACCTAATTTCTCTGCACCACTGTCCATTTGGTAGAAAAAGGACTACCTGATAGTACCCAAGTTACTATATTATCCCTGTTACAGTTCCAGCCTCATGGAGACCTTCCTTGACTTTCTCATGGTTCTTACTCCAGAGTCTCAGGAGAGGAAATCTGATTGGCCTGGCTTTAGTCAGTGTGCATCCCTGGGCTCATGGTACATCCAAGGCTGCCGGAGTCCATATATCTCTGGAAATATGGAATGGAATGTGGAAATGCGATCCCTGAGAAAGGAAGATCCTTGTGATGTGACCTGCTCACCCCAAAACACAACTACTGCCAATATATATTGTTGAAGATTTCTGTGATTTTTTTTTCCCAGTGGGGCTGGATTATATTGCTCCATTAAGATATCAGCATGGTGGCAGTGTTTTATCACCAAGGTATTGCTTCTCTTCTGTGCTTTTGCATACGCTAACAAATTTAGTCATTCCTGCCCTTCTTCACCTGACTGACCCCTATTCATGTTCAACTTTCATATTACATAACTCTTTTCAGGAGAAGAACTCATCAGTCAGTTTTCCTTGCTTCCGTAGGCCCCTCCCTTCCCTTATCCCTGATGAGATAAAGTATTTTTGGCCTGAAGGAGGAAAGGAAAAAGTTTAGAAAATGTACATATCCTTGAAAATGAGCCCTAGGCCCTGTACTTCCTATCTAATTTGTGCAAGTTTCCATGATGATAAAAGAGAGCAAGACAGGGCTACAAGTAATACATGATTACTATAACATGAAGCAAAATGGAAGTTCCAGAAGAACAATATAGGAGGAGATAACATTAGGATATAGGGTCAGTGAAAGACTTTATGAAGGAGATTTCACTTGGGACAGGCCTTGAAATACAAGTTGACTTGCTGGAGGTTGAGGTAGGAGGAGAGAGAGGATTCTAGGTACAGAGGTCAGAATAAACAAGAGCATAGATGTAGCAAAATTCAAGGTGTGCAAAGCTCATTTCACTAGAACAAAGGATAAAGGTGCATTAGAGTAATCTAGAAAGGGTCACTTAGAAAGGGTTTCCTTTTTTGGGCAATGGGGAGCCATTGACAGATTTTGGACAGAAGAATTACATCATTAGAATATGTGAGGTCAAAAACCTGTGTGCCTTTTTCTCTGAATCTTTGGAGTCTAGCATTGTATCTGATACAGAGAATGTGTGCTTAATAAATATTTGCGACTACATGAATGATCAGAACCATATTTTAGCAGCATTAATCTAGCAGTACCAGATGGAGTTATAGGGGAAGACTGGGAACTGCAGGAGCAGTTTGGAGGTGAATAAAGTAGTTTGGATGAGAATTAATGAAGACCTCTCAGCTAGAACAGAAAGGATGGAGACTTCCTATGAGATACTGTGGAGGTAGAATCTGAACGACCAGAGATACACACCAGAGGGAAGAGACCCTTTCAATTAAGGGACTGGATTCCTAAAGAGATTGAGGACCACACAAAACCTACATATTACTGTTTTATGAGAGAAAAATATGAAATATTTTATTCACCTGACTTTTTAAATTAAAAGTTGAGAACATTAAACCTAGACCAATCAGAAGCGATTTTTTAAAACTATACACTTCAAGGTCTGCCTCTTTCCCATCCTTGTGTCGTCATACAGTACGGCTCTCTGTTGATGTTCCATGGAGGAGGCCTGAACTTCATCCTAAAAATCTTTCATACATGGGCCCTCTTTGTATTTTCCCCTTCTCCTGTTGACTGAGGGGGAACAGGAGAGAGGGGAGGAGGGGCTCAGGCCGCACACTGTTCTAAAGAAAAATAGCACAAAAACTGCCAGTTAAAAGAGAAAACTTCCTGTGGGCAGAAGGAAATTAAGAGTTGGAGCTGGCCTAGGGTTTCCTTTCTCCAACAACAGCAACAAAGTTTGTGGAAAAATGAGTCTTTACTGAAACAGCCACCCTTTTTATAGGGGTAGAGGTTGTAAACCTCCTAAAGATACCCATCTGGAGTTTAGCACTGTAGGGCGCTTTCAGTCACCGATTCCCATTTTTTCCCCCTCTTAAAGTCTTGTTCACATTCATGTGCTGTGATTTATCTTCTTCCAGAGCCACTTGTGTTCAGGAAGGAGGAGGTAAATTACTAAGAGAAGCATTCATTAAGGAGTATCGTAAGCCCTCTGCTAGGTAGTGGTGATGATGAGTCAGTTGTTCTGGTTTCTTGCACTTGAGGAATTTATAACCCTGGTTAAGGAAACAGGGAAAAAAAAAAATATATATATATATATGAAGTAAGTAATATTACAAAGCATATACTAAGTGCCAAATAAGCCTGATTTCATACTGTTTGCTTCCTAAATGGATCAGAACCACCAGTCAAGTACACCGCACCACTTAAGTGGATTTAATTTATCATTTTCTTCTCCTTAAGAAAAACACTTAAGGATTTCCTAAAGATCTCATTGAGAGAGAAAATCATGTTTGACAAATTAAATAGAATACAATTATTAATAGCTTACCGTTGCTGTAAATTGATCTCAATGGCTTGGGACTTGAATTATGAAACAGGTTCTTTGATTTATGTTGTAACTCCATTGCCAAATGTTTCCATAGTTACAGTGCTCTTTGTGCAAGGTCCCGGAGCTGGTTGTGTTAGATAGTCTCAAATTGTCCATTTTCTCAGTTTGCATATTTGCAGTCTGTAGCAATGGAAAGAATTTAGTAGTTGTGCTAGGGATTCATAGTGCTGTTTTTAAAAATTTAAAACAAGGAGGGTAGAGTGATTAAAATATAGCACTTTCTTTGGAAATGAGTACAATAAGACTTAAAGACGCACATCTTCAGGGGAAAATTGCAGTTATTCATCTCTCTGGTAATTCAGAGAAGGCTTCCACTGCATTTTGTCTTTGGTAAAAAAGTATCTTGAGCGGGCTGAGCTGGCTGTTGTGGCTAAATATTGTATGTGATGAAATATAGTTACACGTCAAAGTGTAAAATCTGGCTATGATACACATAATTAATGCTGGTAACACATGTGGGGCATCTAAAGTGAGAAGTACTCATAGTTATTTTTTTTATGTCATCTCAATAATTTTACAGGTGAGCCTTCTGAAGCTCTAAGAGAGGAGTTAACTTGCTTATTTATGGCCTTGCAGCTCAGAGGTGGGATCTAAAAGTGTCCACTGGTGTGTCTGAAGTTCACCAACACCACAGATTTTCAGATTCCTGGCATTGCCATAGTCTGCCTCTGGCTTTAACTCCAGAATAGCTGAGTTTCACGTGGAGACTGGAGTAGTTCCCTAACTCACAAATTTAGTTCAAGTAAAGTAAGTGATGGAGGTGAGTGTTCATGTGAGCCTGTGTGCATGCATACACACACTCATGCGTACACTGCTGAGGGACAGTGTAGGCAGTCTTTGCTGTGCTCTCTCTTTAAGATGAAAGGAAGAAGGTTGGAAGACAAAATTTCATTAGGCCCTTAGGTCTAATCAGCTACTTTCTCATCTCTTTAGACTTATAATATGCACTTCTGATGTCTTGACTTAGCTGGCTGCATGCACTGTGGACATCCTCCAATGAAGGTGTTGCTATTCCTTACATCCCAATTATTTTCCTTCTGCCTGCTCTGACTGCTGAAAGCTACCCCAATAAAATGCCACCTGTTAGGAAGTGATCAACTTTTTAAAGGACAAACAAGAGCATGCCTGTTTATCTCCTGGGATCTCTGGTATTGACAAGGAATGGTCAGTTCCACATTACATATAAACTTATAACCGTTGTAATAGCTTTATGTCGGCTTTTTTCTTTCTTATTTTACATAGAAGAATGGACCCACACAGAAACATTTCAAAGCATGTCTGAAATTGTGAAGTAGGTTAGCTGAGGGCAAAAATAAATGTGGGAAATATAGGTAGATCTGGAGTCCCAGAGGCACTGCCTTTCTTTTCCTTGTTTATACATTTTCTGTTATATCAGACAGCCAGCTTTTATTTTCTCTAGAATTCTATCTCTGAGTTTTTATTATAAGTATACATATAAAAATAGAATTAATATGAAAGTTTATCTACAATATCAGATGGATCAAGTATCCATTTGCTTTTTTACACTAAGGGATTCCTTGAATAAGCCATTTTGATTGGCCATTTTCAGGAGAAAACCACTACTCTACTGAGTGGTAGAGCTTAATGGTTTAAAGGGGTAGGGCCTTGAAGTCAGACAGAACAGGATTCAAATCCCACCTCTGACAGTGCTGCTGTGTGACTTCAGGGAAGCTAGTTAACCTTTCTGAACCTCAGGTTTCTCTTTTGTAAAACAAAGATAATAGTAGATCTTGTTTCCCAGAGTTCCTGTAACAGTGAAAGGTCATGCATGTAAAGTACCTGTCATAGTGCCTGGCCTGTGATATGGAATGAATAAATGGTAGCTGTTAGAGTCATTTTCCCTCCTTAACTCTAGTCCTCAGTACCTCTAGGACTCAGTACCTCTAGTACTCCTTAACTCTAGTCCTCAGTACCTCTCTGGACACATAGGTTTTGAAGAAAGGAAGAAGATAACAAGCTAGAAGGGATGACCTGGAATAGTTGGTGCCACTCAGAGGTGTGCAAGTAGAATCAGACTTGTGGAAGAAGAATCAGGGCATCATTTCTCTCTTTCAAGTCCCAATATTGAACCGAAAAATATTTAGGTAAGGGAGTATTATACTTATCCTGGAGTGGCCTTAAAATGATTGAATTCTTACCACGTATTTATGATTCCACTTATATGAAATGTCCAGAATAGACAAATCTGTAGAGACAAAAGTAGCTGAGGAGTTGCTTAGGGCTGGTGGAGAGAGGGTTAGAGGGAAGTGGGGAATGACTGCTAGTGGGCGCAAGGTTTCTTTTTGGGGTGATGAAAAATATTCTAGAATTGATTATGGTGATAATTGCACAACTCTGTGAATACACTAAAAATCATTGAATTGTATACTTTAAAATTAATTGTATGGTATGTGAATTGTATCTCAATAAATTTGTTTAAGAAATTGTTAGATTCTTCCCTGTTTTGTCAACTAGAATTCAAGTTCAGGTGGGGAAATTGAGGAAAAGCCACTTGAAAGGTCATACAGGTAGTAGATAGCAGAGTCAAAGTTCAATGTAGCTCCAAAACCTGCACTTAAGTAGAGAATGGACTTGAGGACACGGGGAGGGGGAAGGGTAAGCTGGGACGAAGTGAGAGAATAGTGTTGACATATATACACTACCAAATGTAAAATAGCTAGTGGGAAGCAGCTGCATGGCACAGGGAGATCAGCTTGCTGCTTTGTGACCACCTAGAGGGGTGGGATAGGGAGGGTGGGAGGGAGACACAAGAGGAAGGAGGTATGTGGATGTATATATATGTATAGCTGATTCACTTTGTTATAAAGGAGAAACTAACACACCATTGTAAAGCAATTATACTCCATTAAAGATGTTAAAAAAATCAATAAACTCTATTTTGTCTGATATGAGAATTGCTACTCCAGCTTTCTTTTGACTTGCATTTGCATGGAATATCTTTTTCCATCCCCTCACTTTCAGTCTGTGTCCCTAGGTCTGAAGCGGTTCTATTGTAGACAGCATATATACAGGTCTTGTTTTTGTATCCATTCAACCAGTCTATGTCTTTTGGTTGGAGCATTTAATCCTTTTACATTTAAGGTAATTATCAATATGTATGTTCCTATTACCTTTCTCTTAATTGTTTTGGATTTGTTTTTGTAGGTCTTTTCCTTCTCTTATGTTTCCTGCCTAGAGAAGTTCCTTTAGCATTTGTTGTAAAGCTGGTTTGGTGGTGCTGAATTCTCTTAACTTTTGCTTGTCTGTAAAGGTTTTAATTTCTCTGTCAAATCTGAATGAGGTCCTTGCTGGTAGAGTAATCTTGGTTGTAGGTTTTTCCCTTTCATCACTTTAAATATGTCCTGCCACTCCCTTGTGGCTTGCAGAGTTTCTGCTGAAAGGTCAGCTGTTAACCTTATGGGGATTCCCTTGTATGTTATTTGTTGCTTTACCCTTGCTGCTTTTAATATTTTTTCTTTGTATTTAGTTTTTGATAGTTTGATTAATATGTGTCTTGGTGTGTTTCTCCTTAGATTTATCCTGTATGAGACTCTCTGTGCTTCCTGGACTTGACTGACTATTTCTTTTCCCATGTTAGGGAAGTTTTCAACTATAATCTCTTCAAATATTTTCTCAGACCCTTTCTTTTTCTCTTCTTCTTCTGGGACCTCCATAATTCAAATGTTAGTGTGTTTAATGTTGTCCCAGAGAGCTCAGACTGTCCTCAGTTCTTTTCATTCTTTTTTCTTTATTCTGCTCTGTGGTAGTTATTTCCACTATTTTATCTTCCAGGTCATTTATCCTTTCTTCTGCCTCAGTTATTCTGCTATTGATTCCTTCTAGAGAATTTTTAATTTCATTTATTGTGTTGTTCATCATTGTCTGTTTGCTCTTTAGTTCTCCTAGGTCCTTGTTAAGGGTTTCTTGTATTTTCTCCATTGTATTTCCAAGATTTTGGATCATCTATACTATCATTACTCTGAATTCTTTTTCAGGTAGACTGCCTGTATCCTCTTCATTTGTTTTGTATGGTGGGTTTTTACCTTGCTCCTTCATCTGCTGCATATTTCTCTGTCTTCTCATTTTTTTTTAACTTACTGTGTTTGGTGTCTCCTTTTCGCAGGCTGCAGGTTCATAGTTCCCATTGTTTTTGGTTCTGCCCACAGTGGGTGAGGTTGGTTCAGTGGCTTGTGCAGGGGACTGGTGCCTGTGTTCTGGTGGATGAGGCTGGATCTTGTCTTTCTGGTGTGCAGGGCCTTGTCTGGTGGTGTGTTTGGGGGTGTCTGTGAGCTTAGTATGATTTTAGGCAGCCTCTCTACTAATGGGTGGGGTTGTGTTCCTGACTGGCTAGTTGTTTGGCATAGCGTGTCCAGCACTGTACTTACTGGCCGTTGGATGGAGCTGGGTCTTAGTGTTGAGATGGAGATCTCTGGGAGAGCTCTCGCTGATTGATATTACATGGAGCCGGGAGGTCTCTGGTGATCCAATGTCCTGAACTCGGCTCTCCCACCTCAGAGGCTCAGGCCTGACACCCCGCCCGGAGCACCAAGACCCTGTCAGCCACACGGCTCAGAAGAAAACTTTTATTTCCCTTTTCCTTCCTGCTTCATCTAGTTTCACTTGCTCATAGGGTGCAACATAGAGGGCTCGGACCCAGCACTTCAGACCAGAGTTCCTAGTGCAAAACGGCTGCGCCTGGCACCTCAGGTCAGCGGGCGTGTGAGGAAGTGCTGCACATAACACTCTTTAATCATTTTCAAATGTACAATTCAGTGGCATTAAGTACATTTACAGTGTTGTGCAACCACCACCACTATCTAGTTCTAGAACATTTTCATCACCCCCAAAAGGACACTCCGTATTCATTAAGCAGTCACTCCCTGTTCTCTCCGACCCAGGCAACCACTAGTCTGCTTTCTGTCTCTATGGATTCACCCATCCTGGGTATTTCGTATAATGGAATCATACAATATGTAACCTTTGGTATCTGGCATCTTTCACTTTGCATAATGTTTTCAAGATTCATCCACATTGTAGCATGTATTAGTACATTGTTCCTTTTTATAGCTGAATAATATGCCATTATATGAATATACCACATTTTGTTTATCCATTAATCTGTTGATAGGCATTTGGATCCTTTCCACGTTTTGGCTCTTGTGACTATAAGCATTTTTGCACAAGTATTTGTTGGAACACCTCTCTTTAGTTCATTTACGTATACACCTAGGAGTGGAATTGCTGTGTCATATGGTAATGTTATATTTAGTTTATTGAAGAACCTTTAGTATCCCTTTAGTCATATTAAGATATTGTATAACCCATAAAGATATTGCTACTTGTATTATAATTAAACACCTCCCTTTCTTTCCTAGAGCTAATTGGTCAGCAGGGCCTCTCAATTCTACCTCTGAAACTCCTTTTCTCAACTTCACTTAAGCCATCAGACTCAATGTATCTTACCAGACCAACTGATGATTGTGTGACTTGAGCAAGTTATTTATCCTCTCTGTCTCAGTTTCATTATTGATGAAATGTGGAATAATCTCTATATAGAGTTATAATAATTGAGATAATACATGTAAAGCTCTTTATGCTGTCACATTAGGACTCAGTGAATGGTAGCTGTTATCAGTAGTCTTCTGACTTGTCTTTCTTCCTCAAGTTTGGTTTCCTCAGATCCGTTAGCCATATTGCTGCCAGAATAATTTTCCTAAAATGCAAATTTGATCATGTCGCTTCCCTGCTATTTTCAGCTTTATTGAGGTATAATTGATAAATATTACTTTATGTCACAACTCTCTTTGTCTACAAGATAAAGTGCAGACTCCTTAGCTTGATTAAAGACCATATTATTTGGCTTCTCCTGTCCTGTGTGGACCCTTATATTTTCAAGACTATTGACTGCACACCCACCATCCACAGGGTTTCCAGAGCAACAGATCATTTATTTACTCCTCTGTTTTCTTCGCTTAATGTTCTGTTTTGGTCTCTGACGAGTTTCCTTATTTTCTTGAAAACTTAGCTATATATTTAAAAGTATCTTTGCTAAATTTTATTCTGAGTTTCACTGAGCTATGTTGGAGGAAGCTTTTCAGGTTCACTCTATTGTCATAAATAAAAAGTCCTTTTAATAGTTCTAGTCTCATCTCCTATCTCTCCCATTTGCCTTCATAGAGGACTCCTCTGGGACTAGAACTGAGGTTAATTCATCTTTATATGCCTAGGGTCTGGAACACAGTGGTTATATAATATCTCTTTAGTGAATTAATGTGTATTCTCCAGGCTACAATGTTTATTTGGAAGACTTTTTCACTTTTAAAAATTCACAACAAACTAATGGCTGTAGTTGTTAAATAATGATCTATATAAATGCCAGCTGCTAAGTGAAGTTTGTGCATATGGGAACATTTCCCAGTAGCTGTATTAGACTTCGAAGGGTAAATGTCTTCGTACTCAGATCACAGGCATTTATGTATCCTGATCCCGGGACGTGGTTTACGCATGCTGCTTCCCCAGATTGTGTACTGTAGTCACACTCTTTTAGCAGAATTATATTTATAATTTTTATGTGAGTGACGGCCTCTGAGTTTTATAACTCATGGAAGTATTCTTAGTGTTGCTGTCAGTTATTCACTAAGGACATAACAACAATTAATGTCTCAGGTTTCTATAGTTCTTTTTAAAAACTTTATAGAGGTATAACAAATATCATACAATTCATGCATTTAAAGCGTACCATTCAGTGTCTTTTAGTATATTCACTGAGTTGTGCAGCCATCACCACAAGCAATTTTAGAACATTTTTATGCTCCTCTGAAAAGAATCCTTGTACCTATTTTTAGTCTCTTCTTCCCTCAGCCTGGAAACCACTAATCTACTTCCTGTCTGTATTTGCCTATTGTGGACATTTCATAGAAATGAATTCATACAAAATGTGGCTTTTTGTGTCTGGCTTCTTTTACTTAGCATGTTTGAAAGAGTCATCCATGTTGTAGCATGTATCAGTTCACTTTTGAGGCTAAATAATATTCCACTGTATGAATATTCTACATTTTGTTTACCCATTCATCCATTAATGGCTATTTAAGTTGTTTCTACTTTTTATTTTTTTTAATTTTTAAATTTTGGCTGCGTTGGGTCTTCAGTGCTGTGTGTGGGCTTTCTGTAGTTGAGGTGAGCGGGGGCTACTCTTCATTGCAGTGTGGGGGCTTCTCATTGCGGTGGTTTCTCTTGTCATGGAGCATGGGCTCTAAGTGAGTAGGCTTCAGTCGTTGTGGCTCAGGGGCTCAGCAATTGTGGGGGCTGAGCACAGGCTTAACCTGTGGGCTCGGGGGCTCTAGAGCACAGGCTCAGTAGTTGTGGCACATGGGCTCTGTTGCTCCATGCCTGGTGGGATCTTCCCGGACCAGGGATCAAACCCATGTCCCCTGCATTGGCAGGCGGATTCTTAACCACTGTGCCACCAAGGAAGTCCTTGTTTCTACTTTTTAGCTCATATAAATAATGCTGCTGTGAACATTTGTGTAAAGTTTTTTTTTCTGTGTGTGGATATATATTTTCATTTCTCTTGTGTATATACTTGGGAATAGAATTGCTGGGTCATATGATACCTCTTTGTTTAACCATTTTAGGAGCTGCCCGACTGTTTTTCATAGGTCTTTTAACTTAAGAAAATAATAAGTACATCTACTGATTTATCTTTATAATATCTTAGATATTTAAAAAAAATTGTTCTCCTTTCCATTTTAGAAATGAGAAAACCGGGGCACAGGAAATTGAACTTGTTTGCCAAAGGTCACACAGCTAATAAGAGTCATGTCTTCTAACACCTGTAGTGGCCATCTTTCTCTTTGTGTTTCTCAGCTGCTATCTGTATCTGGCTGCAAATATAAGGTGGGGGAAACAGAGCTGGATAGCAATGCATTACAGATATTAAAAAGTATAAACCTCATAAGTTAATATGATCTTAGTTATGTTAATAGAAACATCCAAATACATGTTTGAAAGAAGGGAAGATATAATCCTTTTGTCCTTAGCACTTAACTGTCCCATGGCTAAAATGTTAGTTTCCATCTGGGATGACATACATTAAGACAGGTACTGTCAACCTGGAGTTCGTTCAGAGAAGAGCAGCCAATGAAAGGCTTCAACACTATGATATAGGAATAAAGGCTATATTCTCCAGTGATTGGCATGGAGAAGAGAGAAGACTTATAAGAACATGATAGCTGTGGGAATTCCCTGGCGGTCCAGTGGTTAGGACTCTGCGCTCTCAGTGCCGAGGGCCTGGGTTCATTCCCTGGTCAGGGAACTAAAATCCCACAAGCCACACGGCGTGGCCAAAAACAGCAACAACAAAAATTCTGAAGTGCTGGGGGGTCAGGAACACCATTCAGTCCTCAATAAAGGTCATTATATATATATAAAAAAAAGAATGTGTTAGCTTCTTTCAGATTAGAAGATCTGTCATGTGAAACATTTGGAAAAAGGTTGAGAGCTGTGCTATCTTGCCCCAGAGGGAAGAAGCAGGAAGTTTCAAGGAGATAGATTTATTCCAACATTTATATCTGAATTCATATCAGAATAATTTCTGACAGTTGGAGTTAATTGCAAATGAATTGGGCCGCCTTGGGAGTTCTTGTAATTCTCCATCAATAATAGTATCCAAACAGGAGCAAGATGACTGCTAGTAGGGAATTCTGCGATGGTGATCCAGCATCCTGTGGGTTGTCTTAGATCATTTTTGAGGTTCCTTTCAACCAAGAGAAACTGGTTCTTTTATGTCTGAGAAGACAAAGGTAGAGGAAGTTAACTACAGCCTGGAAAACGGTGGGCAAGTATAAGGTAAAGATGGGTATATTATCATTCTCTTGGAATTTGGTAGCCAAATCATAAAATTTTAGAGCAGTGAAGGACCTCATTGATCAATTTGGCTATGCCTCCTTATTATATAGATGGGGATACAGATACAGAGATTATTCACCATACTCATGGTCAAATAATTACTGGCAGAGTCTGGACTAGAATCCATGTTATTTAAAAATAAATAAAATTTTTTAAATTAAAAATAATAAAATAAATGAGAATTATTCATTTCAACAATTAAAAGAAAACACAAATAACTTGATAGAAATACCAACAAATCCAAGACTAGATTATGACAAGATCCTTAATGTATTATTAATGAAAGCTAGGTATGTTCAGTATGTCTTTCTAACCTTTTGAGGACAAGATCAAAGAGTGAATGACAAGCTTTACCACAAAACTCACCCTGATGCCGCTGTCAGAGAGAAGACATTGAACTGAATGAACCATTGATTTGACACAGTATGGCCCTTTAAACTGTGTTCTATGTCTTTGTGTTTTTTCTCTTTGCCTTTATCATTGTTTTTGAATGTCTTATTATTTTCCTAGTTTGATCCCACCAATCTTGTTTTATTCCAGGTTCACCTTTTTCTGAGTGTCTTGAACGTGTAACACACACAACAAATGCATTAAACAGCAAAGGATTCAAAACTTCTAACATTGATAACAGTAAAGCATTCAAGAACAATGAAATAAAAACAATGGGGAAAAAATCTTGGGCTCAGCTGAAGCCCTGCTAGGAGCGTGCCAGCCAGTTATGAGGCCTGTGCAGGACGACTGAAGTGGTCAGGTTACAGGTAGATGTGGCAGACTATGGATAGACAGCAGTTCTGTCTCCCAAATTTAAACACATAGCCTGAAAGTATTGTAACAATTAGTAACCTTGTAAGACTGTCATGAGAAATGAAATCTAATCTTGATCATTTTTTAAAATATTTTAAGAGGAGTTTATCAAATAAATTTTTTTCCTTAAAATGGATGCTGTTTAGGGTACTGGGGACATCTTGATTCTCTTCTGCTCTTCCCTGTGGGATTTCATATCCTAATCTTTCCCATAGCATCCTAAAGAGAGTATTAGGATAGTTTGCATATTTCCAGGTCTCTTTTCACTGTTTGTTATCACAGGAAATATCCTGTGATACTTATACATGTCCACTGAGGCCCAAAGGTAAAAGAAGGGCATTTTAATCCGTCTTTTAAAGCATATGATCAGAAAGTGTTTGAGAAGCCTGTTATGAATTATGAGCATTTTCAGTAAGTCATTGACAAACTATCTTCAGCCACCAAATCCTGTGAAATTTAGTTTCATAATTGCATCACACTCTTTGATACCCCTGTTGGAGTCAGTATTTACTGGGGAAAACACTAACTTAATTGCCAAACTTTCTCTCGCCTCCTTTCAGCACACCTGCAAAGTGCTTATCATAATGGGGATTACGCTTGTTCCAAACGCTTGTTCCAAGGAGAAGCTCTCCTTTTGAATTAGCCAATTAGCCAGTGTTTCATATCTTATCTTTCATTCCCACACCTATGAATTTTTTCCCTCCAAGTACCGACACTTATCTGTGAGCTTGTAAATTGAAAAGTATGTATTCCTTTGCTAGACATCTCATCACTGCATAATATGACCTTCAGCTATGCTTTCAGGAAGTGATTATTTATGTCTGGGTAAAAAAAATCTGCAGGCTGTATGTGGAAACTGATTTTTAAAAAAATTTTTTTTTACAGAAACCTCCCATCTTACAGTGTTTCTTTTCATATGAAACAACATAATCTTCAACAGAAATAAAAGAACACTGGAATGAGATTTGTGCAAAGCATGTTTCTGAAAAGTCAGCACATTTAGCTGTCAGTTATGGACAAAATCACCAGAGATAAAAGCACTGATCCCTCCAGGGAGGAGGACTGATTGTTACACAGCAAGAATCCTGGCTGACCCAGCATGGTTCAGTGAGGGAATCTCACCACCAGAAAAGTCACCCGAGAGTACTTTTTTATTTTTTTAACATCTTTACTGGAGTATAATTGCTTTACAATGGTGTGTTAGTTTCTGCTTTATAACAAAGTGAATCAGCTATACATATACATATATCCCTATATCCTCTCCCTCTTGTGTCTCCCTCTCACTCTCCCTGTCCCACCCCTCTAGGTGGACACAAAGCACCGAGCTGATCCACCCAAGAGTACTTTTAAAAAATGCACTTGTTTGGTTTTGCCATTTCAGACTTATTCTTGATTGGTGGATAGAGTGTTTTTGAAGGAGATTTGCTGCAACCTTGAAAGTCACTTTCCTTGCCTCTGTTCTGATGTGGGCTCATGGAGGAAGGGGCCCTTGACTTTGTTTTATAGAGTTAACATGAGCAAGAGAAAACTGGATGAAACTTTGATCAGTCTTAAGAATGACCATTTATGAAAATGAATAGTTTTATTGTCCCCATAGTACCAAGAAAATGAAAGAATTAATGGGAAAAGCAGGTTTTAGAGTAATTTCAAAGCCTACTGCCATTTTGCAGATCATGAAAGACCTTAGGATATTGGTGTTGATGTTTTGGGTTCACTTTCCTTCCTCATTGTCCTCTGAGGCTGTATATATGCAGCAGATGGACCAGATTGTGGCACAGCTGACCTATTCATTTTGACCATATTCATTATTGGAAACTTTCATTGGTTGTGCTGCAATTCACATCAGCCACTAAGATGGCCAAAAGTAATGGATTTTTCAATGCCTTATAAGCCATTCAATTATGGCACCAACAGACGGACAAAATGTCAGTTCAGAATTTTATTTGAGAAGGGATATAAATCAGTGTGAGTCATACTAATAATTTTTTTTATTAATCCTCTGAGTTCCTAAGCAAAGAGAAAGAATCTCAAACGATCTTAGTAAATGTGAAATACATTATAAGTAAAGGAATGACCAAGTTCATTTTTGTATGTGAAAGAATATAACTAGTGACTTCTTTGTGTTTATTATTACTGGCTTATTGCTAGATTCCACCTAACAATCTCTTTGTTTCCTGGAACAGATGATCTCAGATCTCTTAAAGAATTACAATACTGACTTGCCTTTTGATGTGTAGAACAGTGAATTTCGAGGTTATACATCCTTTCCCAAGTTCGTAGTTGAGGATTTTAAGCAGTCAGTAAAGGCAGAACATTAAAGGAGAGAAAATCCAGAACAAGCTGTTCAAAACTAATCAGTAGGAAATTATGTAAACTTAATTAACTAGGGCATCAAGGGAAGGGCTATGGAGTATAATGAAATATTTTTGAAATGAGGCAAAGCAACCAAACTAAAACAAGGTTAGCTGAAGTTAGTTGAAGTGTTTCCAAAAGGAAGGGAGGGAATATCCTCTCTGCAAAAGGAGCACTGCTTGACCTTGTGCCTTATTTTTGGCTGTGAAACTCTGTGCCAGGATTCTCAAGAAGGGGTGGATGTACAAGGAGAGTCTGGAGCTGAGTGAACCAAAGAAGGGGAAATTCCTGGCTTGTACTTTTTATTGAATGATATTCATGCAGTAAAATGGGTTCTGAAATATAGACTTTATGGTCCAGCTGTAAACCTCTGACCTTCCATTTACAAATGAGCCAAAATGATTAGCCAGGATGTAGAAGAAATCTGTATATTTCAGGTGTAAGTAGGCCAGATGGAGAAAGACTGAAGGTTCTGTCTACTGCTCAGATTCAGTTCAGTTTTTTTTTTTTTTAAAGGGAAAATTTATTTATTTTTGGCTGTGTTGGGTCTTCGTTTGTGTGCGAGGGCTTTCTCTAGTTGTGGCAAGCGGGGACCACTCTTCATTGCGGTGCGCGGGCCTCTCACTATCGCGGCCTCTCTTGTTGCAGAGCACAGGCTCCAGACGTGCAGGCTCAGTAGTTGTGGCTCACAGGCCTAGTTGCTCCGCAGCATTGGAACTGTGAGGTACCATTGACATGGATGTGCTATAACCTGTCATCCTTGGCTTATAGATCTCCCCAGGGGAAATGTTCCAGGACAGTGAGCAAAAGAAATGTTTTCTGGGGAAAGAATCAGGGCAAGAGCATTGTGATTTCAGACGTCACAATTTTTCCCTCTAGCAGTCTATATCCAAGAGCAAATCTATGCCAGCCAAGCAGATGAATCTGGCATTTCTGAATATATGTGATGGCTGGAATTAAGATTTCTGGTGACAACTATGGGCCTCTATCAGATACCCCTTTCTGGACATCTCAGACTGAGAGATGACTGGAAGAGGGATTGTTTTACACCCAGAGACCAGGAAACTTCTATTCTTATTCATAGAGCTTTTCATTTTTCTGAGTGTTTCCCTCTGCCTGTCAGGCCTTGTGTTCTCACAAATTCCTGCCCTCACACCAGGGGAGGGAATAATTGAATTTAGATAGTTGGTTTTTGAGTTGGACCAATACTTTCCATATGGAACTTCCATAGAAGAAATGGGTCAGATAGAGGACACGCAGGGGAAGCAACTCTGAATGCTCACATGGACACATACATATTTGTTTTGATATGTTAGAACCTATGTAAAAGGAAAGTACTGTCTAAAATAAGAGGATAGTGTTCTATAGTCATATCATCATTTGAGTATTTATCACTGAATGTTTTTTAAAATAAATTTATTATTTCATTTACATATTGTTTCTGGCCTCATTGGGTCTTTGTTGCTGCGCGCGGGCTTTTCTCTGCGTGACAAGTGGGGGCTACTCTTCGTTGCAGCGCGTGGGCTTCTCATTGTGGTGGCTTCCCTTGTTGCAGAGCATGGGCTCTAGGCACGTGGGCTTCAGTAGTTGTGGCACATGGGCTCAGTAGTTGTGGCTCACGGGCTCTAGAGCGCAGGCTCTGTAGTTGTGGCACATGGGCTTAGCTGCTCTGCGGCATGCGGGATCTTCCTGGACCAGGGACCGAGCCCATGTCGCCTGTACTGGCAGGCAGATTCTCAACCACTGCACCACCAGGGAAGCCCTGAATGTTTTTTTATTATAAGTTTCAAAAAGCAGATTGAGTCAGAGCTCACTTAAATTAAGAGGGGAAACACTTGTTCTTTTATGATGCTTAAACTCTATATTTGCAAATAGAGGATTAAGAAACTTATATCCTTTAATATATGTAATAAACTACAACTATTCAAGGGTTGAACAGCATTTTGTTGGAAGCAATTTATTTTCCATTAAAACTGACACCACTTAGAATTTGCATTTTGAGGTCTACTTGTCTAAGACCTCATTTCTATCCTATACTTTAAAATTGTTGCTCTCCAAGCCAGGGAAATGATGTTTTCTGGGCCTGTGTATGATGGCTCTGTACCAAACCAGCAATGTGTAGTAACCTTCCAAGGCCTGTGTGGTTTTTTAGAGATTTATTATATAGAGGGAAGAAACAAGCATGTTCTATTTTATACTATTTAGGAACTAAGAATCACTCTTTTCCCTCAGGATTCACTTGCACTGAGGCCTAGACAGAGAAAATCTGGCTCTTTGTCATCCTGAACTGCCCCAGTCCTTGCTTTAGCTTGTAGCCTACAGCCTCAGGAGGGACCCCAATACTCCGTTTCCTTGGTGTTTGAGGTATAAGTTCTAGATTTCTGAAATGTACACCTAGGAGTTCCTGGTGATGGCATAAAAGCTGACATCATTATGAAAAGTGGGCAGGAGGTATTGTGCCCTTTGTGAGGAAGTTTAAAATTTCTTATATCCTACCTACAGTTAAGGGGGGAATCATAAATTAAAACACCACACCACCAACAACCAACTTCCCCATTAACAAATAAATAGACTTCCTATACCACAATTGGAAGGCACCTAATAGATCATCCCCTTTATTAGACTGTGGCCGTGGGCTTCTCAATGTTATCCTTGTAATACTAAGGCCTAGAGGAAAACCTGGTACAGGTAAATAAACAATAAATATTAGCTGAAAGAATAATTCAGTGACCTAGCTCTGTGATTTGCACTTTTTTCTTTGCAAAGATCTTTTAAATTAATTTTGTTTCCCATGGCCTCCAAATTTTGAAAGATTTCCTGCTCTGCATTAGGTAATAATTTATTTGTTTTCTAATTTTATTGACCAAAGCCAGCCAGGATTTCTGGTCAACGTGAGAAAATCATGGTTAGTTAGGACTGTAATTCCAGCTCAGAAAAAAAGAAATTTGACATTTTAGTTAGATGATGTAACAAATAAGCTTTTTGAAATAAAAGTAACTTCCAGCCCAGTATTACTTTTTGGAAGTCTCCTCTGAGTCTGAGCATGCAGACTGAAAATTAATGATTTAGTTTAACCTACTCATTTTATAGATAAACTTGCTAAAGTGTAAGGAGTTAGGGTGAAATGATTTATTGGTAAAGCCAGACTAATTGATTCCCATTTCGCAGTTTAAAGAGTCTGGTTAAGATGGGTATATAGGCTAAGGCTTAGAGAGGATATTTAGAATGAGGCCTTAAGCACCTGGCTCTTTTTTTTTTTTTAACATCTTTATTGGAGTATAATTGCTTTACAATGGTGTGTTAGTTTCTGCTTTATAACAAAGTGAATCAGCTGTACATATACATTTATCCCCATATCTCCTCCCTCTTGCGTCTCCCTCCCATCCTCCGTATCCCACCCCTCTAGGTGGTCACAAAGCACCGAGCTGATCTCCCTGTGCTATACAGCTGCTTCCCACTACACTTGGCTCTTTTTTATGAATAATTTTTGGATTGTGCTGATTAAAATAGGTTACAGATAGAATCTCATTTTAATACACACTTTATTATCTCACATCTAGTTACATATAATATAATTGCATATTTCAGTGATCTAGCTCATAGTTCATACTAATGTTTTATTGTTATGGATCACAAAGTTCTTCCAGGTTAAAATAATTCATATGAATAGATGTCATAGAGCAGCGGTCCCCAGCCTTTTTGGCATCAGGGACTGGTTTCATGAAAGACAATTTTTCCACAGACCAGGGGGAGGGATGGTTTCGGGATGATTCAAGCACATTACATTTATTGTGCACTTTATTTCTGTTATTATTACATTGTAATATATAATGAAATAATTATACAACTCACCATAATGCAGGATCAGTGCAAGCCCTGAGCTTGTTTTCCTGCAACTAGATGGTCCGATCTGGGGGTGATGGGAGACAGTGACACCCAAAGTGTGTTGCTTATGTCCAGTCTACTCCGTAAGATGCGGCTTAATTGTCACTTGCCACTCACTGATAGGGTTTTGATATGAGTCTGCAAGCAATTGATTTATTATGGTCTCTGTTCAGTCAAACCTCCCTGCTAATGATAATCTGTATTTGCAGCCACTGCCCAGCGCTAGCATCACCACCTCAGCTCCTAGATCCCTTGCATGTGCAGTTCACAGTAGGGCTTGAGCTCCTATGAGAATCTAAAGCTGCCACTGATCTGACAGGAGGTGGAGCTCAGGCGGAAATGCAAGCAATGGGGAGCGACTGTAAATACAGATGAAACTTCACTCGCTCACCCACCACTCACCACCTGCTGTGTGGCCCGGTTCCTAACAGGCCACAGACCAGTACCGGGAGTTGGGGAACCCTGTCATAGAGGACCCATTTTGTCCAAGAAGGATGTGGGAACACCCTCCTTATGGCCCCAGGAGAGGGAATTGCTTGAGGGTACATGTCATCAACTTGAGATCAGGCCAATGGCAGCCACAACATATAGACTCTTGAGAACAGTGGCATCAACCTTTGTAAAGCCTACAGAGAAAACCAGGGGTGAAACTATGCAGCGAAGCAAGGTCAAGGATTTGAAGTGGGTCAAGATTCTAGTGTCTATGTTGTTTTGCATTTTTGCTGTTATTAGCATGTCAACATGATAATAGATGGTCAGTTAAGTTTGAGTGTCAAAATTATTATTATTATTTTTGCGGTACGCGGGCCTCTCACTGTTGTGGCCTCTCCCGTTGCGGAGCACAGGCTCCGGACGCGCAGGCTCAGCGGCCATGGCTCACGGGCCCAGCCGCTCCACGGCATGTGGGATCCTCCCGGACCGGGGCACGAACCTGTGTCCCCCGCATCGTCAGGAGGACTCCCAACCACTGCGCCACCAGGGAAGCCCCTAGTGTCAAAATTATTAATCACAAATCCCTATTCATGCAGAGAATATGAGGAAGTCATACAATGGGGAGAGAAATACCAAAATTTACCTGAAAGATGAACTCTTTACAATTTTCATGTTTTAAAATGTTATTGAGGTATAATTTATAGATAATAAAAAGCACAGATTATTATTTTTTTTGCTAGCAAAAATTTGGGACAGTTTTATCTTTGAAAGAGGCAGCATCTAGCATCCAGAATCATAGTCCAATTAATGGAATGAACATCTTCCAACCTGAACACAGTCTTTTTTTTTTTTTTTAAGGAATTCCTTTATTATTTATTTATTTTTGGCTGTGTTGGGTCTTTGTTTCTGTGCAAGGGCTTTCTCTAGTTGCGGCAAGCGGGGGCCACCCACTGTTGTGGCCTCTCTTGTTGCGGAGCATAGGCTCCAGACGCGCAGGCTCAGTAGCTGTGGCTCACGGGCCCTGTTGCTCCGCGGCATGTGGGATCTTCCCAGACCAGTGCTCGAACCCGTGTCCCCTGCATTGGCAGGCAGATTCTCAACTACTGCGCCACCAGAAAAGCCCTGAACACAGTCATTTTGACGTTAGTATGACATAAAGGAATATAACACAGCAAATTCTGGAGCCCTACAAAAGCAAAAATAATGAGTGCTTGTCACTGGAAGTTTTTATAATGCAGGTAAGCAGTAACCAATTCTGAAGTTGATTAAATTGTCTGTGACAACATTTCTTTAATAAATTTTACCTTTTTCACTTCTGAAGGACAGGATAGTCTAGCGATGTTTCAAAATCCCTTATTTAATTAACAAAGGAGAATCATGCAGGCACTATTGTGACAGACAAGTAGCAGGAAGGTGCAAACATTTGCAAGGTGGTGTGGATTGCTCTCTTCTTCCACCAGGCAGTCACAACACATAAGAGGCATACTCTGCTCTTTGTTTTGAGTGTTTTATGTCACACATAGGTTTTAGAATTATTAAAAGAGAACTGATGAGGTTGATAGGTCCAAAACATGTTTTTTATCTGTTTGTACAATAAGAACTCTTAAGAAATATCTTAAAGTTAAAAAGAAAATCCAGCATTAATAGTAAGGAAGCAGTTTTTGCATATAAGCACTTGTGTGTAGTGGAATATGAAAAGATTTTTTTAAAAAGTTTTCCTAATTGTTAAGAATATGATTAGTGTACCTTCATTAAGATAATGAGTGACACAATTAAGATTCAAATAAAGCTTTATGTCCTGAAATGATGGAACAAAGCTTAAAGAGATGACATTAAACAAGTAAATATAAAATCCTGAGCTTGAATTCCAAAAGTCAACTCTGTGTATACAAGATGGAGACGATAGCATTTTATGGCAAAACCCCCAGAGATTTTAGTTAATTATAAGCTCACCTAAAGCAAAGTGGTAAGACAGTAGCCCCAAATGCTTATATTAAGTTACATCTAATATGGAGGAGAGAGTTTTACAGTACACTTGACTATTGTTGCCAGAACTTTAGTTTTGTGTTCCCTTCTGGGGGTTACATTTTAAGAAGGATGTCAACCAACTGAGGCATACTGGACAGATGGTGGCAAGGTAATGAGGGGACTGAAAAGTTCCCGAGAGGCCAAAGCAGAGTAACTGGGGGAAAGCATAAGTAAAATCATAGTTCTTGCCTCTGGGGAAAAAAACCTTAGAGATTATTTAATCTGGAGCTCTTACTTTTGACCCGAGGAAACTGGTTCAGAGAGCTGTGTCCTGAGTCATAGGACAAGACAGGAGCAGACTAGTTTCCAAAAGTGCTACGTGATGAGAGAGCAGGTGCCAAATATGTGACATGCTGTGTGGAAGAGGGCCCAGATGTCTTTCATAGCTTGAAAAGGCAGAACCAAGACTAATGTTTGGAAGTTGAAGGAAAGATTTGAAATAAAAATAGAAGCAACAACTTCCTAGTGATTACAGATGCCTAAAATTGGAATAGATTGCCTTGAAAAGCAGTGAGCTGCCCATCACTGGATATGTTCAAGTAAAGGCTGAGAATGTTGTTGAGGTGATTCCTTCTGTGCAGGAAAGGTTGGATTACACTAGTTTATTATTATAGCCCCTTTTAATTGCTAATAAGAGCTAACATTTATTGAGTACTTATGGATTGCTATGCTAAAGTAGTGTATATGTATTATCTCGTTGAGTCTTATAATACTGATGATACATGAGGAGGCTGAGGCCCAGAGAACCACTTATTTTTGCCTATGGTCACATGGTTAGTAATTGATGAGGTGGGATTCATATCCAGGCAGTTGGGCTACAGAGCCAGTTTTGGTAATTTCTGTGCTGCAGCTGACCCTTAACTGCAGTTCTCTGACTCACATAAATATGTATTAGATTTATTTAGATCCTTTCTTTCATGACTTACAACATTTTTGAACGGAAGGAATCTCTCAATGAGAGGGCCCAGCTTGCATTCGGGGGTCTGGTTTCTTATGGGATTTAGTGTTATGAATGTGCCCTGCAAGCCTGTGTGCATTCACAGTCCTTGATAATAAATCCTCTGGAAACAGCCAGCCGTTTGCAGTTCCTGAGCCATTTCTGTAATGGTAGAAGTTATATTAAAGTACCATTTATCATTAAGAGAACTCATGTTCCCAAATCTACTCACTTTACATATATTTTTAAAAATTCTCCTTAGTAGGTATTCTGATCCCTGTATTATAAATGTGAAAACTGTATGTTAGATTTTGATCAACCTGACTCCAGCCCAAACTGAACTATTTTTTAATTGAACTTTTTATTTTGAGATAATTGTAGATTCACATGCAGTTTTAAGAATTAATACAGAGATATCCAGTGTACTCATCCAATTTCCCCCAATAATACTTTGCGAACCTATAGCACAATATCACAAGGAGGATATTGACATGGATACAGTCAAGATACAGAACATTTCCATTACCACGGGGATCCCTCTTATTGCCCCTTTATTGCCACCTTCCTCTCGTCCACCCTCCTGTCCCTCACCCTGACGACCACTAATCTATTCTCCATGTGTATAATTTTTGTCATTTTAAGAATCTCATATAAATGAAATCATACCTCATATAACCTTTTGGGATTGTTTCTCTTCACTCAGCATAATTCCTTAGAGATTCATCTAGGTTGTTGTAGTTAACAATAGTTTTCTTTTTATTGCCCAGAAATATCCATGGTGTAATGCAGTTTGTTTAACCATTACCTGTTAAAGGACATCTGGGTTGTTTCCAGTTTTCAGTACTATGAATAAAGCTGTTATAAACATTTGTGTAAAGGTTTTTGTGTGAACAGAGGTTTTCATTTCTCTGAGATAAATGTCCAGGAGTGAAATTGCTAGGTTATATGGTAGGTTGGTGTTTAGTTTTATAAGAAACTGCCAAACTGTTTCTTAGAGTGGCTGTACCATTTTACAATCCTACCAACAGTGTATAAATAACCCAGTTTCTTTGCACCCTTACCAGCATTTGGTGTTGTCATTATTTTTTATTTCATTCTGAGAGATGTGTAGTGATATCTCATTGTGGTTTTAATTTACGTTTCCCTGGTGGCTAATGATGTTGAACATCCTTTCATATGCTTATTTGCCACATGTGTATTCTCTTCAGTGAAATGTCTGTTCTTTTTTTTTTTGCCTGTGTCCTCATTGGATTGTTTGCATTTTTACTGTTAGGTTTTGAAAGAGCCTGAACTTTTATAGATATCCATTTCAACAATGTGCTCTTCATTACCTCTGTCATACCTGTCTTGCCAATACCCTGCTCAGAGTAACTCCCATAGCCTGACTTGTGTGACTTCTTATAGCCTGGAAAAGTTGTGGTTCCATTCTGAATATATGTAGAACAAAATACAGGTTGTCTGAACTTACAGCTGCCTAACAATCTTTTTTTCTTAGATATAATTCACATGTCATAAAATTCACCTGTTTAAATTGTACAAATCATTGATTTCTAGTATATTCACAAAGTTGTACAACTATCACACTGTGTAATTCCAGAATATTTTCATCACTGCAAAAAAGAAACCTTGTTTCTATTAGCAGTCACTCTGAATTTCCCCATTCTCCCTTTCCTCCAGTCCCTGGAAACCACTAATCTACTCTCTGACCCTGTGGATTTATGTGTTTTGAACATTTAATATAAATTGAATCATATAGTATGTGCCCTTTGTGTCTGGCTTCTCTCAATTAGCATAATGTTTTCCAGGTTCATTTTTAAGGTTCATCCATGTTCTAGCAGGTATCAGTACTTCATTCCTTTTCAGGACTGAATAATACTCTACGGACACATCCCACATTTTGTTTATCCATTCATCAGTTAATAGATATTTATTTCCACTTTTCAGCTATTATGAAGAATGCTGCTGTGGACATTTGTGTACAAGTTTTTGTGTGGACATACAATTTCATTTCTTTTGAGATATACCTAGGAATGAAACTGCTATGTCATATGGTAACCCTATGTTTAACTGTTTGAGAAAATGCCAAACTCAAAATGGCTGCACCGTTTGGCATTCCCACCAGCAATGTATGAGAGTTCCAAGTTCTCTACACCTTCACCAACACTTGTTATTTTTATTACAGCCATTTGTTTTTGATTATGATCATTCTAGTGGGTGTGAGATGATACCACATTGTGATTTGCATTTCCCTAATGACTAGTGATATTGCGTATTTTCACATAGGCTTATTGGCTATTCGTAATTCTTTGGAGAAATGTCTATTCACCTCGTTTGCCCAATTTTAAATTGTTGAGTTGTAAGAGTGTTTTTTTATATATTTTGGATGCAAGACCTTTATCAGATATAGGATTTGCAAATATTTTCTCCCGTTCTGTGGCCTGTATTTTCGCTTTCTTAATGGTGTCCTTTGAAGCACAAACGTTGTTAATTTGGAATAAGACCATTTTAACTATTTCTCCTTTGGTCGCTTTTGCTTTTAGGTATCTTAGCAATTTTTAAACTATGTTCTTTTACTCTTTGTTATGGCCCCTTTGATCTTTTCCAAGTGCCCCCCATTCACAGCAAGTACCCTGTCTCCCTAGTTCCTTTAAGCAGATGAACTTGCCTCCTTCTTTCTGAGAAGGCTGCGATTATTGGCCATAATTTCCCCAACTTCCTTTGTCTCAACTTCATAAGTTTCTATGTATTTTCACTCTCCCTCCTCTTGTCACATCCTCCTTTGAAATACAAAGTTTTGCTTTTCCTTGTTAAGATGAACACCTCCACTTGGGCTATTTCATCCTCTCCTCTCAGACTTTGATTCAATGATTGGACTCTCTCTCCCTCCTAGCGTCAATAATCTCTCCTTCTCTACTCATCTTTCTTTTATGCCTTCATATAATCTCAGGTCTCTGTTTCCCCTTTAAAGAAAAATAAGGGGGGGGGACGTTCCCCAGTTTTATTTTTCCTTTAACCTAACAACCTCTTTGACTTTTCCCTTTACTTTTAATCTTGAAGATGTTTCACCTCATCTAAAATATTGCAGTAACCTTCTCAATGGTCTCCAAGTCCCCAGTCTCCCGCTTTGACTCATCTTACGCACTTTCCATCAGATAAATCTTCCCAAAATGAAGTTCTTAATCACCTAACTCTCCAGCCTAAAAACTTTTGATGACTCATTTAATACCAAGTTATCTACAGGACTCCCCAGACTAATTTAATTCAAAGTCTTTATAACATCCTCTCAACTCTGACACATCTGGACAACTCACTCTGCCCTGAACACAGCCCCTTAGCTTCCTGCCTAATGTCTGCTCCCCAGAATACCTGTTTTCCTTACTCTTTTCCTATGAAAATTCTGTCTTTACCCAGAGGCCCCTGTCTTTTTTCACCATCTCCTCCCCCTTCCACCAGAGGGCACTCTCTAATCTGTATACCCCTACCACATTGCAAACTTCTATGTGGCCCTGATTATTCTGCCTTGTATTATAGCTCTTTAAAATAGATTGTAAGCTCTCTGAAGGGAAAGCGACTAATAGCTTGTCCGTCTCTGGACCTTCTCTAGTAACCAGACAGGGCTTTAGATCTGTAGGTACTGAATAAGCATCTCTGAATTGATGAAATTTGAATTGAAAACAAGAACCAGGGCACCCCACATCCTTGGAGAAAAATCTGGAAAAGATAAGGCAGAAAACATGAGGTAGACAGGGAGTGGTGAAGCTGGGCAAGTAATTTATGCTTTAGCTTTACAGTGAATCAGAATATAAGCTCAAAACCTCATTTTTCTGAATGTCAGTTTTAAAACTGATCATTGCATAGCAGATGTATTCTTTATTTTCAAAACACCAAGGGTAAAAATCCATATATATATGTGCATATATAAATATGCACACACATATACACACATATATATATATGTAGCAGAACCAGTTGAGTAAAATGATGTAGAGTCACTTTATGTGACAAGTTGAATAATCTGTTCAGAATCATGGCCCTAGAATTGTTAGGAAGGGTGTCATGTTCATCTCCCAATTACGGAGAAAGGAAGTAGCGAATTGCAGGAACTTTTATTCTAAGTTATTAATCTACTTATGCCTCTCTAAAGGGAGAGGTAGAGGTAACTTTCACATTTTCTTTATATCAAATTTATTGGATGAGAGAAAAAATAAATATAATTTAAAAGACTTTTAAGGAACCTTTGCTTTATCTTCAGGTAAGAGTGCTTTCCAATTTTCTACTGCTACTTTTAAGTACATTATGAGTATCCATACAGTGAAATACTATGTAGCAATTAGATATGTTTTCACAAGGAAAGATGTCCACAATATATTGTGTAAAAAGAGCAAGTCCCAGAAATATATTCAGTATTCTCCCCCTTTAGAGCCTATTAATATATAGAAGATATATTTGTAAATGTATAGAAAATTATTTGGAATAATATACACCAAGCTCTCAACCATGGTTAACTCTGGGGAAAAGACTGAGATTGACGGAAGGAATGAAGTAGGACTTTTTGTTCTACATATTTCTGTTTAATTTAAAATTATATGTGCTTTTATTTCTGTTTTGGTTGGGTTGGGTTTGTTTTTCTTGAAAAAAAACTTCCTAAATACAAAAATGTACAAAGATAATAAAACATACTCCCATGCACCAATCACCCAAAATGAAGAAATGTACTTTTTTTAATATTTGCTTTAGGAATTTTTAAAAATTAAAACTATATGGTTGAAATCACCTATATTCTCTTCCCAATTCTATTCCTTTATTTCCCTCCCTGAGGTCAATAACTAGCCTCAATATCTGGCCATGTCAGTATCTTCAGATCTAGTTCAAACATTTTTAGTACTACAGTGGGCCCTCCATATCTGTGGGTTTCATATGTGCACATTCAACCAACTGCAGATCAAAAATATTTGCAGGGGGGAGTCCCCTGGTGGCCTAGTGGTTAGGATTCTGGACTTTCACTGCTGTGGCCTGGGTCCAATCCCTCTCAGGGAACTGAGATCCCACAAGCAATGCAGCATGGCAAAAAAAAAAGGGAGGGGGGAATTCCAGAAAGTTTCAAAAAGTAAAACTTGAATTTGCCTCGTGCCAGCAACTATTGAAATAGCATTTACAGTGTATTTACAACTATTTGTATATCATTTACATTGTATTAGGTGTTACAAGCAATCTAGAGATGATTTAAAGTATATGAAAGGGTGTGCGTAGATTATATGCAAATACTATGTCATTTTATATAAGGGAAATGAGCATCCACAGATTTTGGTATTCATATGGTCCTGGAATCAATCCCCCACAGATACTGAGGGAGGAATATATATAGTATCCAGTAATATGAATATATCACAATTTATGTCACCTTCCACAGGTGGATACTTGGGTTCTTCCCATATTTTTTTTTGTCTTATGGATGGTTCTTCAATGGACATCCCTGTACATGTCTCTTTACATACCTGTGTGAGAGGTTTTCTAGGGCAGGGCTTCCCAAAGTTTTTGTCTAAGTCAAAGACAGAAAAGGATTTTTGCATGGCAGACTGTGGTAAACAGATGAGAGGTAAATGGCAGGGTCTCTGTCTAAGCCCCACTGCCATCCTGAGGGCTGAAGGAGTCATTATTTAAGTACACCAGGACCATCTTGCCACATCACACCTTTTGAGAAATTCTGCTCTTGGGCCTTGTCTCTCAAACTTTTATTTTATTAAAAAATTTTTATTGGAGTATAGTTGATTTACGCTGTTGTGTTAGTTTCAGCTGTACAGCAAAGTGAATCAGTTATACATATACATATATCCACTCTTTTTTAGATATTTTCCCATATAGGTCATTAAAGAGTATTGAGTAGAGCTCCCTGTGCTATACATTAGGTCCTTATTAGTTACCTATTTTATATATAGTAATGTGTATATGTCAATTCCAATCTCCCAGTTTATCCCCCCCCTTTACCCCCTGATAACCATAAGCTTGTTTTTTACATCTGTGACTCTATTTCTGTTTTGTAAATAAGTTCATTTGTACCATTATTTTAGATTCCACATAAAAGTGATATCATATGATATTTGTCTTTCTCTGTATGACTTCGCTCAGTTATGACAATCTCTAGGTCCATCCATGTTGCTGCAAATCTCAAAGTTTTAAATGTGATCTTGTTAAAATGGAGATTTTGATTCTGTAGGACTGGGGTTGGGTCTGGGATTCTGTGTTTTAGGTAGTGCTAACGCTTTGAGTAACAAAGCTCTATTGTTGTGTTGTCCAGTATGATAACCACTAACCACACGTGGCTATTGAACACTTGAAATGCGGTTAGTCTGAATTGAGACATGTTGTAAGTATAAAATACACACTTTTAGTATGAAAATAACATATCTCATTTGTATTTTTATATTATTACACATTGATTATTAATTTCATATTGAAATGATACTATTGTGAAATGTATTGAGTTAAAGAAAATATATTATTAAAATTAATTTTCCCTATTTCTTTTACTTTAGTTTGGCTGCTGAAACATTTTGAATTACATGTGTGGTTTGGTTTACATTTCTTTTTTGTTTCTTCCCCCCCACCCCCCACAAAAAAAACAAAACAAAAAACAACTAATGCCCAGGACCTACCCCCAGAAACATGGACTCATGTTTTCTTTCTTTCTCTCTTTCTTTCTTTCTTCCTTCCTTCTTTCCTTACCTTCTCTCTTTCTTTTTATTTAAAAATTTTTAAATTTAATTTTATTTTTTTATACAGCAGGTTCTTCTTAGTCATCAGTTTTATACACATCAGTGTACACATGTCAACCCCAATCACCCAATTCATCACACCGCCATCCCCACCCCCCCGCGGCTTTCCCCCCGCTTGGTGTCCATACGTTTATTCTCTACATCTGTGTCTCAACTTCTGCCTTGCAAACCAGTTCATTTGTACCATTTTTCTAGGTTCCACATACATGCCTTAATATAAGGTACTTGTTTTTCTCTTTCTGACTTACTTCACTCTGTGTGACAGTCTCTAGACCCATCCACGTCTCAACAAATTACCCAATTTCATTCCTTTTTATGGCTGAGTAACATTCCATTGTATATATGTACCACAACTTCTTTATCCATTCATCTGTCAATAGGCATTTAGGTTGCTTCCATGACCTGGCTATTGTAAATAGTGCTGCAATGAACATTGGGGTACATGTGTCTTTTTGAATTATGGTTTTCTCTGGGTATATGCCCAGTAGTGGGATTGCTGGATCATATGGTAATTCTATTTTTAGTGTTTTAAGGAACCTCCATACTGTTCTCCATAGTGGCTGTATCAATTTACATCCCCACCAACAGTGCAAGAGGGTTCCCTTTTCTCCACACCCTCTCCAGCATTTGTTGTTTGTAGATTTTCTGATGATGCCCATTTTAACTGGTGTGAGGTGATACCTCATTGTAGTTTTGATTTGCATTTCTCTAATAATTAGGATGTTGAGCAGATTTTCATATGCTTCTTGGCCATCCATATGTCTTCTATTTATGTCTTCTGCCCATTTTTGGATTGGGTTGTTTGTTTCTTTAATATTGAGCTGCATGAGCTGTTTATATATTTTGGAGATTAATCCTTTGTCCCTTGATTCGTTTGCAAATATTTTCTCCCATTCTGAGGGTTGTCTTTTTGTCTTGTTTATGGTTTCCTTTGCTGTGTAAAAGCTTTGAAGTTTCATTAGGTCCCATTTGTTTATTTTTGTTTTTATTTCCTTTACTCTAGGAGATGGATAAAAAAAGATCTTGCTGTGATTTATGTCAAAGAGTGTTCTTCCTATGCTTTCCTCTAAGAGTTTTATAGTGTCCAGTCTTAAATTTAGGTCTCGAATCCATTTTGAGTTTATTTTTGTGTATGTTGTTAGGGAGTGTTCTAATTTCATTCTTTTACATGTAGCTGTCCAGTTTTCCCAGCACCACTTATTGAAGAGACTGTCTTTTCTCCATTGTATATCCTTGCCTCCTTTGTCACAGATTAGTTGACCATAGGTGCGTGGGTTTATCTCTGGGCTTTCTATCTTGTTCCATTGATCTATCTTTCTGTTTTTGTGCCAGTACCATATTGTCATGATTACTGCAGCTTTGTAGTATATTCTGAAGTCAGGGAGTCTGATTCCTCCAGCTCTGTTTTTTTCCCTCAGAACTGCTTTGGCTATTCGGGGTCTTTTGTGTCTCCATACAAATTGTAGGATGGTTTGTTCTAGTTCCTTAAAAAATGCCATTGGTAATTTGATAGGGATTGCATTGAATCTGTAGATTGCTTTGGGTAGTATAGTCATTTTCACAATATTGATTCTTCCAATCGAAGAACATGGTATATCTATTCCTCTGTTGGTATCATCTTTAATTTCTTTCATCAGTGTCTTATAGTTTTCTGCATACAGGTCTTTTGTCTCCCTAGGTAGGTTTATTCCTAGATATTTTATTCTTTTTGTTGCAGTGGTAAATGGGAGTGTTTCCTTAATTTCCCTTTCAGATTTTTCATCATTAGTGTATAGGAATGCAAAAGATTTCTGTGCAATAGTTTTGTATCCTGCAACTTTACCAAATTCATTGATTAGCTCTAGTAGTTTTCTGGTGGCATTTCTCTATGTATACATCATGTCATCTGCAAACAGTGACAGTTTTACTTCTTCTTTTCCATTTTGTATTCCTTTTATTTCTTTTCCTTCTCTGATTGCTGTGGCTAGGACTTCCAAAACTATGTTGAATAATAGTGGTGAGAGTGGACATCCTTGTCTTGTTCCTGATCTTAGAGGAAATGCTTTCAGTTTTTCACCATTGAGAATGATGTTTGCTGTGGGTTTTTCGTATATGGCCTTTATTATGTTCCCTCTGTGCCCACTTTCTGGAGAGTTTTTATCATAAATGAGTGTTGAATTTTGTCAAAAGCTTTTTCTGCATCTATTGAGATGATCATATGGTTTTTATTCTTCAATTTGTTAATATGGTGTATCACATTGATTGATTTGCGTATATTGAAGAATCCTTGCATCCCTGGGATAAATCCCACTTGATCATGGTGTATGATCCTTTTAATGTGTTGTTGGATTCTGTTTGCTACTGTTTTGCTGAGGATTTTTATATCTCTATTCATCATTGATACTGGTCTGTAATTTTCTTTTCTTGTGGTATCTTTGTCTGGTTTTGGTATCAGGGTGATGGTGGCCTCATAGAATGAGTTTTGGAGTGTTCCTTCCTCTGCAGTTTTTTGGAAGAGTTTGAGAAGGATGGGTGTTAGCTCTTCTCTAAATGTTTGATAGAAATCACCTGTGAAGCCATCTGGTCCTGGACTTTTGTTTGTTGGAAGGTTTTTAATCACAGTTTCAATTTCATTACCTGTGATTGGTCTCTTCATATTTTCTATTTCTTCCTGGTTCAGTCTTGGAAGGTTATACCTTTCTAGCAATTTGTCCATTTCTTCCAGGTTGTCCATTTTATTGTCATAGAGTTGCTTGTAGTAGGCTCTTAGGATGCTTTGTTATTTCTGCGGTGTCTGTTGTATCTTCTCCTTTTTCATTTCTAATTTTATTGATTTGAGTCCTCTCCCTCTTTTTCTTGATGAGTCTGGCTAATGGTTATCAATTTTATTTATCTTCTCAAAGAACCAGCTTTTAGTTTTATTGATCTTTGCTACTGTTTCTTTGTTTCTATTTATTTCTGCTCTGATCTTTATGATTTCTCTCCTTCTGCTAACTTTGGGTTTTGTTTGTTCTTCTTTCTCTAGTTTCTTTAGGTGTAAGGTTAGATTGTTTATTTGAGATTTTTCTTGTTTCTTGAGGTAGGCTTGTATAGCTATAAACTTCCCTCTTAGAACTGCTTTTGCTGCATCCCATAGGTTTTGGATGGTTGTGTTTTCATTGTCATTTGTCTCTAGGTATTTTTTGATTTCCTCTTTGATTTCTTCAGTGATGTCTTGGTTATTTAGTAACACATTGTTTAGTCTCCATCAGTTTGGGTTTTTTACATTCTTTTCCCTGTAATTCATTTCTAATCTCATAGCATTGTGGTCAGAAAAGATGCTTGATATGATTTCAATTTTCTTAAATTTACAGAGGCTCGATTTGTGACCCAGGATGTGATCTATCCTGGAGAATGTTCTGTGCACACTTGAGAGGAAAGTGTAATCTGCTGTTTTTGGATGGAATGTCCTATAAATATCAGTTAAATCTGTCTGGTCTATTGTGTCATTTAAAGCTTCTGTTTCCTTATTTATTTTCATTTTAGATGATCTGTCCATTGGTGTAAGTGAGGTGTTAAAGTCCCCCACTATTATTGTGTTACTGTCGATTTCCTCTATTATAGCTGTTAGCAGCTGCCTTATGTATTGAGGTGCTCCTTTGTTGGGTGCATATGTATTTATAATTGTTATATCTTCTTCTTGGGTTGATCCCTTGATCATTATGTAGTGTCCTTCCTTGTCTCTTGTAACGTTCTTTATTTTAAAGTCGATTGTATCTGATATGAGTATTGCTACTTCAGCTTTCTTTTGGTTTCCATTTGTATGGAATATCTTTTTCCATCCCCTCACTTTCAGTCTGTATGTGTGCCTAGGTCTGAAGTGGGTCTCTTGTAGACAGCATATATATGGGTCTTGTTTTTGTATCCATTCAGCAAGCCTGTGTCTTTTGGTTGGAGCATTTAATCCATTCACGTTGAAGGTAATTATTGATATGTATGTTCCTATGTCCATTTTCTTAATTGTTTTGGGTTTGTTTTTGTAGGTCCTTTTCTTCTCTTGTGTTTCCCACTTAGAGAAGTTCCTTTAGCATTTCTTGTAGAGCTGGTTTGGTGATGCTGAATTCTCTTAGCTTTTGCTTGTCCATAAAGCTTTTGATTTCTTCTTCAAATCTGAATGAGATTCTTGCTAGGTAGAGTAATCTTGGTTGTAGGTTCTTCCCTTTCATCACTTTAAGTATATCATGCCACTGCCTTCTGGCTTGGAGAGTTTCTGCTGAGAAATCAGCTGTTAACCTTATGGGAGTTCCCTTGTATGTTATTTGTCATTTTTCCCTTGCTGCTTTCAATAATTTTTCTTTGTCTTTAATTTTTGCCAATTTGGTTACTATGTGTCTCGGCATGTTTCTCCTTAGGTTTATCCTATATGGGACTTGCTGCGCTTTCTGGTCTTGGGTGGCTATTTCCTTTCCTATGTTAGGGAAGTTTTCGACTATAATCTCTTCAAATATTTTCTCTGGTCCTTTCTCTCCTTCTTCTCCTTCTGGGACCCCTATAATGCGAATGTTGTTGCGTTTAATGTTGTCCCAGAGGTCTCTTCAGCTGTCTTCATTTCTTTTCATTCATTTTTCTTTAGTCTGTTCCACAGCAGTGAATTCCACCATTCTGTCTTCCAGGTCACTTATCCGTTCTTCTGCCTCATTTATTCTGCTATTGATTCCTTCTAGTGTAGTTTTCATTTCACTTATTGTATTGTTCATCTCTGTTTGTTTGTTCTTTAATTCTTCTAGGTCTTTGTTAAACATTTCTTGCATCTTCTCCATCCTTGCCTCCATTCTTTTTCCGAGGTCCTGGATCATCTTCACTGTCATTATTCTGAATTCTTTTTCTGGAAGTTTGCCTATCTCCACTTCATTTAGTTATTTTTCTTGGGTTTTATCTTGTTCCTTCATCTGGTACATAGCCCTCTGCCGTTTCATCTTGTCTATCTTTCTGTGAATGTGGTTTTTGTTCCACAGGCTGCAGGATTGTAGTTCTTCTTGCTTCTGCTGTCTGCCCTCTGGTGGATCAGACTATCCCCATTAAGGAATTTTTGCTGAATAAAGATTGTCTTGTAGTAGTTTTAAAGTTTTACACCTCAAATTTAGACCTTCTACCTAGTTGGTGTTTATTTTTGTATAGAATGTGAGGTAGAGATCAAATTGTAATGCATATAATTTTGCATGTGTGTTTCCAAATGAAAAGCCTGTTAACTCACCCATTTATTGAACAGTCCATCGTTTCCCTGATTCTTTGAAATCTTTCCTCTGTCATATGCCCAGGACCATATCTATTTCTCTGTATTGCTTTTTTTCCCCAAGATAGTTGAAGATAGGCTTTCAAGGTCACTAAAGTGATAGGAAAAGGTTAGAAAGTCATCCTAATAGTGATATGAGCAGTGGATTATGCCTGAGTTGACAATATAATTTTTCCTCCTAATTCACTTTTGAGAATGAAAGTGGATTCTTAAGATAATTAAAATACATAATTTTTAAAGTATTTATTGACTGAAAAATGGTTTTATTACATTAGTGGACTGTAAAATAGCCTGTTCAAAAACTATTTTCCTGAAATATTTTTTTCTAAAACACATATACACATATACATTAAAACAAAATTTTTAAAAAACTGTATATTGATTATCCGAAGTTGCAAAAATTACAGTCAGAACAGTTATTCTTGGCATACTCACATACTCTAATTATTTTCTTAACTATGTCTGTATCTGTTAGCATGTCACTGGTCTTTTTCTGAATTATATATGTCGAAATGAACTTACTGTTTTTAGTATTCTTACAAAATTGCTCAGTTGTCTTCACAGTTACATTTTATGGCTCATAAATATGACCTTATTGACTCTTCTATATAAACCATAATATTATTAATTGAAAAAAATACTTCCTCTAAGATGCTGAGGTACTTGATAAACTCAGAACAAATTCTTTTAAATGGAGAATATTTTCACTTTTCTTTTTATATTAAAATATATAAGTACATGAATAAATTCATGCCAGTAAGTTTGACAGCTTAGATGAGATGACAAATTTCTTGAAAGACACAACCAAAGCTCACTCAGGAAGAAACAGATAACTGGAGTAGCCCCATATCTTTTAAAGGAAGTCAGCTGATAGTTAAAAACCTTGAAACCAAACCAAACAAACAAAAACTCTAGTCCTAGGTCTTCCCTGGTGGCAAAATGGTTGAGAGTCCGCCTGCCGATGCAGGGGACGCGGGTTCGTGTCCCGGTCCGGGAAGATCCCACATGCCGCGGAGTGGCTGGGCCCGTGAGCCATGGCCGCTGAGCCTGCGCGTCCGCAGCCTGTGCTCCGCAACAGGAGAGGCCACAACGGTGAGAGGCCCGCGTACCGCAAAAAAAAAAAAAAAAAAAGAATATGACCCTGCAGTCCCACTCCTAACGTATGTCCACATAAAGACTTATATGTAAATGTGCGTATCAGCTTTAATCATGAAAGCCCCAAAGTGGAAATAGCCCATATGTTTTTCAGTAGGTAAACTGCAGTAAATTCATATAATGAAATGCTACTCAGCAGTACAAAGGCAGAAACTTCTGATACAGTATGGATGAATTGCAAGAGCAGTATGGTAAATGAAAGAAGCCAGAAACAAAGGATTATATACTGTACTATCCAGTTTATGTGAAATTCTAGAAAAGGCAAAACCATAGGGACACAGAACACATTGGTGGTTGCCAGGGCTGGAGAGCGGTAAGGGGATTGACTGCAAAGGATACAGAACTTTTTGGAGTGATGTGAATACTTTATGTCTTAATTGTGGTGATTTTTACATGATTGTACACAGTGAGTCAAAACTCATTGAACTATATATACTTCAGTATTATTATTATTTTATAAATTTATTTATTTTTGGCTGCATTGGGTCTTCTTTGCTGTGCACGGGCTTCCTCTAGTTGCGGTGAGTGGGGGCTACTCTTCGTTGCGGTGCTCAAGCTTCTCATTGCTGTGGCTTCTCTTGTTGCGGAGCGTGGGCTCTAGGCACGCAGGCTTCAGTAGTTGTGACACATGGGCTCAGTAGTTGTGGCTCGTGGGCTTAGTTACTCTGCAGCATGTGGGATCTTCCCGGACCAGGGCTCGAACCCGTGTCCCCTGCATTGGCAGGTGGATTCTTAGCCACTGTGCCACCAGGGAAGTCCGCTACTAACTTTTGTTGAGGTATAATTTACATATAACATTGTATTAAAAATAAACTTTTAATTTTGGAATAATTTTAGATCTACAGAAAAGTTCCAAAGATAGTATAGAGAGTTCTCACTTATCCGTCACCTAGTTTTTCCTGTTGTTTACAGCTTATATTTCCATGGTACATTTGTCAAAATTAAGAAACCACTGTTGCTACATTACTGTTATCTTAACCAAACATTGTTTGGATTTCACCTGTTTTTCCACTATTGTTCTCTTTCTGTCCAAGGATCCAATTCAGGGTACCACACAGCATCCTGTCTCCTCAGTTTCTTCTGGTCTGTGGCAGTTGCTCAGCCTTTCCTTGACTTTTATGACCTTGACAGTTTTGAGGAGTATTGGTCAGGTATTTTGTGAAATATCCCTCAGTTTGGATTTGTTTGACGTTCTTCTCATGATTCAACAGGAGTTATGGTTTTAGGAAAGAATACCAGACATGTATTCAATCATTAAAAAGAATATCCTGCCTTTTGTGACAACATGGATGTACCCTGGAGAGTATTACGCTGAGTGAAATAAGTCAGACAGAGAAAGACAGATACTGTACATTTTTACTTACGTGTGGAATCTAAAAAAGCTGAATTCAGAGAGTAGAATGGTGGTTGCCAGGGTCTTGGGTGTGGGGGAAATAGGGAGATGTTAGTCAAAATATACATACTTCCAGCTATAAGATGAATAAGCTCTGGGGACTTAATGAACAGCATGGTGACTAATTAACAATACTGTATTATATAGTTGAAAGTTGTTAAAGAGAGTGGATCTTAAAAGTTATCACCACACATACACACACACACACACACACACACACACACACACACA
>NW_021703778.1:88086288-88225223 GCF_005190385.1 Monodon monoceros
TGTGTGTGTGTGTGTGTGTGTGTATATATATATATATATATATATATATATATTATATGTCGGTAATATCTCAGTAAAGCTGGGGAGGGGGAAGAACCCCAGAAATGAAGTGTTCTCATTAAATAACATAAAGGGATATACATGCTATCAGCATGACTTATCACTGGTGATGTAAACCTTGTCACCTGGCCAAAGCAGAGTTTGCCCGATTTCTACACTGTACAGTTACTCATACCTGCCCCCCACAGCCTACCACCATACTATTTGCTATACTTCTTTGGAAGCAAGTCACTAAGTCCAGCTCACACTCAAGAGAGAGGAGGGAAGAATTAAGCTCTACCTCCTGCAGTGGGAGTGGCAGTATCTACATAAATTATTTGGAGTTCTTTTATAAAGGAAGATTTATCTTTTCTCCCCCATTCATTTATTTACTCAATAATCTATTTATATCAGCATCAACTCATGCTTATTTACTTCCTACTTTGTGTTGTAAACCAAACTGTGTTATTTATTTTATTGCCCAGACTGTTTCAGCTTTAGCCATTCTTTCAGGTTGGCTCTAAATTCCTTTGACATGCTCCCATCCTTTTGATTTTTTAGTACTTCCTTACCTTGTGGCACTACTGTTTGCTCCAGGCTTATGTTGCATTTTCCCCCAGCCTTAGGATCATTCATTTATCCAAGGAACCCTGGTTTCTTTTACTGTAGAATGGTATTTAGAAACCAAGATCTGGGTGTGCTCACTGCTGCTAGAGTGTGACTGCTTCTAGTCTCTCTCAGCAGACAGAGCCAGGAAATGTCTCCATGCAAACCCATGTAAAAGCACATATCTATAATTATTTCTGCATCTATCTTCATACATATATTAAGCTGATCATGAGTTTATACTCATGTCTTTGACTCTAATAACATCTTTAACTCTAACCCAGTACTCCATGGTTTATTCTGGCCTTCTTCCCTTGCTTCCTCTCTAACAGTAAAAAAACTGGCTCCCACCATCCACCACTCATTTACTTATTTGTTCGACTCCTCTGTATGTGCAACTACTAACTTTTGATGTAAATGCCAATACTTCTTCAAAAGGATTATATCTTCTAGTTTTAGTATGGATGGTGATATCTCTATCCCTCCTATGGTAGATGGAAGATGTCAACAAATACTTTGTGTAGGGTACTTGCTCATAATCCACTTACTTGAGAAAGGAACTTGGGACTTAATTTTTCATTAAGCATGCACATTTTAAACGCTCATTGATGCTGAAAGGGTTTATTACAAATTTAAAAAGCATCACCAAGCAATAAAATACAGTCTTTGTTTACGCCAGTAAAATAAATGACAGAAGCACTGTAGAAGGAATGCTCTACTGTTCAAATATTTTACAGCAGGACTGCTCAGGTTGTATTTTCTTCACGTATTATATCTAACCTGTGACTTAATATATTTCCCACTGACCCTGGAGGCCTGGTAGCTTTGTGCATCTCACAACACATGGATGGCGTGGGTTACAACATGATTGGCTGGTTTATCAGGCAGATGGCAGGGGACAGCAGCATCAAATACTTCTCCTGTGAACACTCAAGACAGGAAAGAATGAGTTGTGCCTAGCCACTTGTGTTCTTGCACACTTCATTTTACCAGCAGGCACCTTGCACGATGTCTTTGAAAGGGCAATGTTAGTTATTTGTATCAGGAAATGGTGGTGGAAAATGATTGCTGGTCATCATGCAGATTTAACAACATATGGGAAATGTGTCTCACCACTAGACAAGACCATGGGAGAGGCTGGAAGTTCAAAGCAAAGAGCCTGCTAAACCTGTCCCAGCCCATCCAAGTATATTTTATTGCAGTGAAAAATACTTTTTGAAAAGTAGATACTCTGATTCAAATGTCAAACTCTATGGAATTCCCTGATTGGCAGCTGTAACCTGGACTGGGTGACAGTCCAGGATGAATGATCACACATTTATGACCTAGCCGAAGTCTTAAACACTTTAAAGTACAGTGGATAATGATAACACTCTAGCCAAAGGGTCAGACTAATAGTGGCAGACCATGGGTATCCTTTACTGCTTTTTTTTAAATAGATCTTTATTGGAGTATAATTGCTTCACAATACTATGTTAGTTTGTGTTGCACAACAAAGAGAATCAGCCATATGCATACACATGTCACCTTATCCCCTCCCTCTTGAGCCTCCCTCTCATCCTCCCTATCCCAACCCTCTAGGTCCTCGCAAAGCACCGAGCTGATCTCCCTGTGCTATGTGGCTGCTTCCCACCAGCCAATTATTTTACATATAGTGCATATATGTTGATGCTACTCTCACTTTGCCCCAGCTTTGCCCTCCCACCCCATGTCCTCAAGTCCATTTTCTATGTCTGCCTCTTTATTCCTGCCCTGCAACTAGGTTCCTGATACCTTTTTTTTTTTTACATTCCATATATATGTGTTAGCATACGTTATTTGTTTTTCTCTTTCTGACTTCACTCCGTATGACAGACTCTAGGTCCATCCACCTCACTACAAATAACTCAATTTCGTTTCTTTTTATGGCTGAGTAATATTCCATTGTATATATGTGCCACATCTTCTTTATCCATTCATGAGTCGATGGACATCTAGGTTGATTCCATATCCTGGCTATTGTAAGTAGTGCTGCAATAAACATTGTGGTACATCTCTTTTTGTTTTTGTTTGTTTGTTTTTTTAAGTGTTTCAGAAAAACATTTTATATACTACAGACAAATTATTTTTATTATCTGCTGAAATAGTTTCCTAAGGCCATTTTCTTTCTTTTTTTTTTTTTTTTTTTGCGGTACACGGGCCTCTCCCGTTGCAGAGCACAAGCTCCGGACGCGCAGGCCCAGCAGCCATGGCTCACGGGCCCAGCCGCTCCACGGCATGTGGGATCCTCCCAGACCGGGGCACGAACCCGTGTTCCATGCATCGGCAGGCAGACTCTCAATCACTGAGCCACCAGGGAAGCCCTTCTTTTTTTTCTCTAACATCTTTATTGGCGTATAACTGCTTTACAATTGTATGTTAGTTTCTGCTTTATAACAAAGTGAATCAGCTATACATATACATATATCCTCATATCTCCTCCCTCTTGCGTCTCTCTCTGCCACCCTCCCTATCCCACCCCTCTAGGTGGTCAGAAAGCACTGAGCTGACCTCCCTGTGCTATACGGCTGCTTCCCACTAGCTATCTATTTTACATTTGGTAGTGTATATATGTCCATGCCACTCTCTCACTTCATCCGAGCTTACCCTTCCCCCTCCCTGTGTCCTCAAGTCCATTCTCTACATCTGCGTCATTATTCCTGTCCTGCCCCTAGGTTCTTCAGAACCTTTTTTTTAGATTCCATATATATATGTTAGCATATGGTATTTGTTTTTCTCTTTCTGACTTACTTCTCTGTGTGACAGACTCTACGTCCATCCACCTCATTACAGATAACTCAATTTCATTTCTTTTTATGGCTGAGTAATATTCCATTGTATATATGTGCCACCTCTTCTTTAGCCATTCATGTGTCGATGGACATTTAGGTTGGTTCCATGTCCTGGCTATTGTAAATAGTGCTGCAATAAACCTTGTGATACATGTCTCTTTTTGAATTATGGTTTTCTCAGGGTATATGTCCAGTAGTGGGATTGCTGTGTCATATGGTAGTTCTATTTTTAGTTTCTTAAGGAACCTCCATAGTGTTTTACATAGTGGTTGTATCAGTTTACATTCCTACCAACAGTGCAGGAGGGTTCCCTTTTCACCACACCCATTCCAGCATTTATTGTTTCTAGATTTTTTGATAATGGCCGTTCTGACTGGCGTGAGGTGATATCTCATTGTAGTTTTGATTTGCATTTCTCTAAAAATTAGTGATGTTGAGCATCTTTTCATGTGCCTCTTGGCCATCTGTATGTCTTCTTTGGTGAAATGTCTATTTAGGTTTTCTGCCCATTTTTTAACAGGATTGTTTGTTTTTTCGATATTGAGCTCCATGAGCTGTTTGTATATTTTGGAGATTAATCCTTTGTTGTTTCATTTGCAAATTTTTTCTCCCATTCTGAGGGTTGTCTTTTTGTCTTGTTTATGGTTTCCTTTGCTGTGCAAAAGCTTTTAAGTTTATTTAAGTCCCATTAGTTTATTTTTGTTTTTATTTCCATTACTCTAGGAGGTGGGTCAAAAAAGATCTTGCTGTGGTTTATGTCAAAGAGTGTTTTTCCGGGCTACCCTGGGGGTGCAGTGGTTGAGAGTCTGCCTGCCAATGCAGGGGACATGGGTTCGTGCCCCAGTCTGGGAAGATCCCACATGCCGTGGAGCGGCTGGACCCATGAGCCATGGCCGCTGAGCCTGCGTGTCCGGAACCTGTGCTCCGCAATGGGAGAGGCCACAACAGTGAGAAGCCCATGTACCGCAAAAAAAAAAGAGTGTTTTTCCTATGTTTTCCTCTAAGAGTTTTACAGTGTCTGGTCTTACATTTAAGTCTTTAATCCATTTGGAGTTTATTTTTGTGTATGGTGTTAGGTAGTGTTCTAATTTCATTCTTTTACATGTAGCTGTCCAGTTTTCCCAGCACCACTTATTGAAGAGGCTGTCTTTTCTCCATTGTATGTTCTTGCCTCCTATGTCGTAAATTAGGTGCCCATATGTGCGTGGGTTTATCTCTGGGCATTCTGTCTTGTACCATTGATCTATATTTCTGTTTTTGTGCCAGTACCATAGTGTCTTGATTACTGTGGCTTTGTGGTATAGTTTGACATCAGGGAGCATGACTCCTCCAACTGCGGTTTTCTTTCTCAAGATTGCTTTGGTTATTCAGGGTCTTTGTGTTTCCATACAAATTGTAAAATTTTTTGTTCTAATTCTGTGAAGAATGCCATTGGTAGTTTGATAGGAATTGCATTGAATCTGTAGATTGCTTTGCATAGTACAGTCATTTTCACAATATTGATTCTTCCAATCTGAGAACATGGTATATTTCTCCATTTGTTTATGTCATCTTTGATTTCTTTCATCATTGTTTTATAGTTTTCTGAGTACAAGTCTTTCACCTCCTTAGGGAGGTTGATTCCTAGGTGTTTCATTCTTTTTGTTGCAGTGGTAAATGGGAGTGTTTCCTTAATTTCTCTTTCAGATTTTTCGTTGTTGGTGTATAGGAATGCCCGAGATATCTGTGCATTAATTTTGTATCCTGAAACCTTACCAAATTCATTGATTAGTTCTGGTAGTTTTCTGGTGGCATCTAGGATTTTCTATGTATAGTATCATGTCATTGGCAAACAGTGACAGTTTTATTTCTTCTTTTCCAGTTTGGATTCCTTTTATTTCTTTTTCTTCTCTGATTGCTATGGCTAGGACTTCCAAAACTATGTTGAATAATAGTGGTGAGATTGGACATCCTTGTCTTGTTCCTGATCTTAGTGGATATGCTTTCACTTTTTCGCCATTGAGTATGATGCTTGCTGTGGGTTTGTCATAATTGGCCTTTATTATGTTGAGGTAAATGTTGCCCAGTTTCTGGAGAGTTTTTATCATAAATGGGTGTTGAATTTTGTCAAAAGCTCTTTCTGCATCTACTGAGATGATCATACGGTTTTTATTCCTTAATTTGTTAATGTGGTGTATCATGTTGCATCACTTGGATAAATCCCACTTGATTATGGTGTATGATCCTTTTAATGTGCTGTTGGATTCTGTTTGCTAGTATTTTGTTGAGGATTTTTGCATCTATGTTCATCAGTGATATTGGTCTATAATTTTTTTTGTGTGTGATATCTTTTTCTGGTTTTGGTATCAGGGTGATGGTGGTTTTGTAGAATGAATTTGGGAGTGTTTCTCCCTCTGCAATTTTTTGGAAGAGTTTGAGAAGGATTGGTGTTAGCTCTTCTCTAAATGTTTGATAGAATTCACCTGTGAAGACTTCTGGTCCTGGACTTTGATTGTGGAAGACTTTTAATTATAGTTTCAATTTCATTACTTGTGATAGGTCTGTTTATATTTTCTAATTCTTCTTGGTTCAGTATTGGAAAATTGTACCCTTCCAAGAACTGTCCATTTCTTCGTGCTTATCCATTTTATTGGTGTAGAGTTGTTTGTAGTAGTCTCTTATAATCCTTAGTATTTCTGCAGTGTCAGTTGTGATTTCTCCTTTTTCATTTCTAATTTGCATCCTCCCCCTTTTTTCTTGATGAGTCTGGCTAAGTGTTTATCAATTTTATCTTCTCAAAGAACCAGGTTTTAGTTTTATTGATGTTTGCTATTGTTTTCTTCGTTTCTATTTATTTCTGCTCTGATCTTTATGATTTCTTTCCTTCTACTGACTTTCTACTGTAATATTTTTTCTTTGAATTTAATTTTTGTTAGTTTGATCAATATGTGCCTGGTGTTTTTTTCTTAGGGTTTATCCTGTATGGGACTCTCTGTGCTTCCTGGACTTGGGTGACTATTTCCTTTCCCACATTAGGGAAGTTTTCAACTATAATCTCTTCAAATATTTTCTCAGACCCTTTCTTTTTCTCTTCTTCTTCTGGGACCCCTATAATTCGAATGTTGGTGCGTTTACTGTTGTCCCAGAGGTCTCTGAGATTGTCTTCAATTATTTTCATTCTTTTTTCTTTATCTGTTCCTCAGCAGTTATTTCCACCATTTTGTCTTCCAGCTCACTTATTGGTTTTTCTGCCTCAGTTATTCTGTTATTGATTCCTTCTAGTGTATTTTTCATTGCAGTTATTGTGTTGTTCATCTCTGCTTATTCTTTAGTTTTTCTAAATCTTTGTTAAGAATTTCTCATGTTTTCTCAATCCATGCCTCCATTCTATTTCCAAGATTCTGGATCATCTTTACTATCATTACTCTGAATTCTTTTTCAGGTAGATTGCCGGTTTCCTCTTCATTTCATTGCCGGTGTCCTCTTCATTTATTTGGTCTTATAAGTTTTTATCTTGCCCCTTCATCTGTGACATATTTTTTTGCCATCTCATTTTTTTTTTTTAATGAGTGGGAATGTGTTCCTGTCTTACTGGTTGTTTGACCTGAGGCTTCCAACACTGGGGTTTGTAGGCTACTCAGTAGAGCTGAGTCTTGGTGCTGAGATGAGGAACTCCGTGAGACATCACTCCAAAGAATATTCCCTGGGGTCTGAGGTTCTCTGTTAGTCCAGTGGTTTGGACTCAGAGCTCCCACCACAGGAGCTTTGACTCCTGTAGTTTGGTTCCCTGGGCTCGGGAACCAAGATCCCACAAGCCGCTGGTTCACTTTTGGGTTCTTCCTGTCTCCTTGGGTGTCAGAGTCCCCCGCCAGCGGCCGGCAGGGGCCCTAGTTGTGGGGAGACGTTAACTCTGCATCTTCCCACACCGCCATCTTGACTCCGCCTCCTTTACTGCTTTTTATCTTGGTCAACCCTGGGATTACCCCACAACTTTTCCTTAGGACTGAGCCTCTGGGAGTATCCGTGGGCATTACAGTTTGCCTTCTTCGATCCCAGACTGATACGATGATCTCTCCCAAATGCTTCTTGAAACCTCTCCAAAAAATCTGCCCCTAGAGTTTGACGGGGAGGGATTCAGAGTTAAGTAACTATGATATTGAGAGGAGCTGGCATGTCTGGGTTGTGGGAGTTGAGAGAAAAGAAAACATAATGATAAAATCACATTTGTAAAGCACATGGAGTAGAGAGGTGAAAGATGTAGGATTTCCCCATTGTTGTATCCTTGTGTCAAGAGCTGAAAAATGTGGGAGGATACTGTTGTACTCTTCTGACCTTATCAAAAGCAGCAGCTAGTACATAGTGAAAGCTTCAGTTGTGAAATGCAGGGGAGAATGTGGCAGTTTGGAAAGTTATATTGCATGTGAGACATTATGTCCAAGGGCTCTGGAGGATAGAGAGAGAATCATCAAATAGTTCCTTCTTTCATTGAGCTTATATTTTTAAAGGGATTTAAAATGTTTTCACATAGGGTCCTGTCTCATTTACTCTCTAGAACGCAGGCCCTTAAGCCAAGTATTCTTAGATTCAGATTTGGAGAATAAGTTAGTATGACAGGGATTTTTTTTCTTATTTTATGTAATTAAATGGCTTCTGACCTTGTCTTCTTTTAGATCGCCCTTATAGAATTGTCATTTCTGTCTCCTTATCCCATTATGGAATGAAATTTCTATTGTGCGAAGTCATTAGGGAATAAGCCATTTGAGGACTAAAAAAATACGTTTTCCATATAGTTGAGGATTTGATGATTTATGTTCCCAATTTTTTACTTTAATTTTGAATGAAATTGTTTTAAGAGGTGCCTTTATTATTATTATTGGGGTATAGTTGTTTTACACTGTTGTATTAGTTTCTACTGTACAGCTGAGTGGAGTTCCCTGTGCTATATAGCAAGTTCTCATTATCTGTTTAATACATATTAGTGTATGTATGTCAATCCCAATCTCCCAATTCATCCCACTACCCCTTTCCCCCTTGGTGTGCATACGTTTGTTCTCTACATCTCTGTGTCTATTTCTGAAGAGATGCCTTTTTAAACAGAGAATTTTTTTTTTTTTTTTGGCCACAAGGCATGTGGGATCTTAGTTCCCCAACCAGGGATCGAATCTGTGCCCCCTGCAATGGAAGCTTGGAGTCTTACCCACTGGATCACCAGGGAAGTCCCTAAACAGAGAATGTTTATCTTGACTTGATCTCTTCTTGACTCAGGGTCATGTTTAGGAATGTTAGTATTTTGTGCTGTGCATATATATGGCGTGGGGACATGGAGCTGATTGATGTAGTTTGCAGCTATGTAGCTCTGCACTGTGGACAGCCCCTTCTCCCCAGGGGCCCTTGAACTGCCTTGGCTGGCAGGCTTCTGGGTGGATGTGCGTGTGCTTAGGCACCTTTTGCTTTCTGTTTCTCCCCTGCCTTCCAGGACTGTTGGTGAGCTGGTAACTCACTGTTGGTTTAGACTGTAGAATGAGTTTCTTTTCTGTCTCTTTTGTAACTGGCTTTCTTCTGTACCAGTGTCTGCCACTTGCAGCCTTGCCGCCTACCCTGTCATTGTTTGTAATCTCTGCTTCTGCTTCCGGTCTCTGTTGCTGTCTGACAGCTCTCTCCTCTTCCCTTCTTATCTTTTTCTATCCTTTCTCTTCTCCTTTGTGCTCATGGACATTATCAGCAAACCTGAGGAAGCCTTTTCCTACAAATAGCCATCTGATCAGTCTGCAGCTCTTTAACACTTTGGGCTGTTTTTGTAGCCAAGTGTTCAGGGGCTGACTCTGAACGTCAAATACTTTAAGAAATATGGTGCTTCTGAATTTGAAGCCAAGGACTTGTCGAGACTTGTCTCTATATAAATGACGTTTTATTCTACCTCTTGTGAAGTGTAGTCATCCTAGAGTGTATTTCTTGTTTACATAAGGTAGACTGATTTAGTGTTTATATATCTTACTCTTCTTGAATGGATCCCATTATTTGTTTAGTTTTCCAGGGTACGGCAGCATATTGAATTGATATTCTCAAATGTTTGAGGCCCAGAGAAAAGGCCAACTCTTCCATGAAGTCTTCCTTAACCTTCCTAGTACCTGTTCAGACTCTATCACAACATTTATTCACCTGGCCTCTCAGTATGCATGTTATCTCTTTACCATGTTAGGGGCTGTTTGAAGTAGAGGAGGGAGTGGGTATATATTGGTGTCATTTTTGAATTTCCTTCTTTACTACTGCTCTTAAAACAGTACCTTGTATATAATAGTTGTCCCAAAAATGTTCTGTTGAATTGAATAACCCACTGTTTCTCCCAGATCCCTTTTGTAGTTTGTGACTGTTGCTAGTTGAAGGCCTCTCCCATTTGTGTCATTTTGCACTTGGTCACACTGAATCTCCTCTGCCAGTTGCCCAAATTCCTAAATTCTTCTTGATAGTCTGTCCCCAAGAGTCTGGCTCTTTGCTGCTTAGGGGAATTTAGTGTCAAACAGAAACCAGATAAAGTTACTATGTAAGTCCTCTTCTACAGCCTTTTTAAAGATATAAATAAGTTCTTTACAATTCTCTGTCCTTAGAAATAAATGCTCATTTGTTCTTCACACATTTTTTTTTTGTCTCTGAGCCAGTTCACTCCCCACAATAAAATAGGCCCAGTACTTTTTAAATAACTTTATTGAGGTATAATTCACATATTACACAATTCACACATTTAAAGTATATAATTCAGTGTTTTTTAGTATGTTCACAGAGTTGCGCAACCATCCCCATAAACTAATTTTAGGATATTTTCATCATCCCCAAAAGAAATCCCCTGCCCATTATCAGTCAGTCTCCATTTCCCCAACTTCCAGTCCCAGGCAATCATGAATCTACTTTCTATCTCTATAGATTTGCCTTTGCTGGACATTTCATATAAATGGAATCATACCATATGTGGTCTTTTGTGACTGACCTTTTTCACTTGATACTACTGATTTTTAAAAATACTCTTATATTTATAACTTTCTACAGAACACATGTGGCCTTATAACTCTCATAACTCCTTCTGTGGCCTACTTTTATTGGATTTGTGATATTTGGTTAAGTTGCAAAATATACTGTCACACATCAAATAACACTGGCTGCTGATGGTATTGAAAATGGCCCTGTTTCAGAGCTAAGAGAATTTTGCACAAGATTCAGTTAAAGTTATATTTCATAAGGCTGTTCCAAACTATTGCTGTGATCAAATGAATTGGAATATAACAGGACTCCATGGTTTTCACACTGACCCATCTTCTCATGGGTTATGTGAGGCTTTGGATTGTATAATTCCTAAGGATCATAAAGCACTGGAGCTGGAAGCAACCCAGCAGTCATTTGGCTTAATCTCTCTTTCTCTAACTCCTATCCCATTTCACAGATCTCAGAATGTTACAGATCCCAGAAGGTCAAATAGCCAATTAATAGAGCCAGTCATAGCAAGATTAGAACCAGTGTATCTCAATTACTAATCCAAGCTTCTTTCCTTTACTTCTTTTTGGCCTGATTGCTGTTTTAGCCTGGGTTCTCTAGAAGCCAGAGCCTGAGGGCAGGAATTAAATGAAGATTTATTTGGAGGTACAATCCCAGAACACTGAGAGTAAGGGGAAAGAGATGAGAAGTAAGAAGCTATGAGAAACAAAGTAAAGTGATTGGATTGCCGTGACTGTGTCATGATGATCCTCAAAGGGATTAAGCTGGTTGTTCAGCAAGTGCATATACTTGACCTCATGTGGTGTCTCCAGATAGGGTAGATGAACAGTTCGTGGGAGCAGGGAGGGAGAGGAAATGTATCTGCCTGGACCCTTTCTACCTGCTGTTTCAGATTATCAAACGTCACCCTGTGGTGAGTTAAATTCATAGTTCTGAGTTGTGTCATCCTGCTTCACCAGTGGTCACTTGGAAAGCCAGATTCCATGCCCTGGTGTAGGATTTTATCCAAGTTTGGAAGTAACAGGAGAATCCGGAAACTTAGGGCATATGGCTAACTAGCCATCAATATGGGGGATCACCCCCTCACCCACGGTGTCCCTGGTTGGCTTCAGGAACAATGAAAGAATGGTCTGGAGGGGAATTGAGGAGGTGCAGAAGCTATGTTTGATGTCTTGGCAAGATAGTATCCTTCCTAGCCTAGGTTTCTGAAGTCATTTATGAGCTAATATATCTGAAGGATTTATTTAGATTGACAGTAACAGTCTTTGTTCTAACAAGATAGTTTTTCACATTGTCGTGATTGAGACTCTTCAGAGTACTGAATATTTAGAAACCTGTAACGAAAACCTTGAGTTAGGAAACTTGTTCTCTCGACCACCTCTCTTCTCTACAATAAAGAGAGCATCTGGAAAGGCTTTTCATAATTATAATTGCTCAGTACCTAGGTTTCTGTATCGTTTGCCCCACATGGAGAGATTTCCTCCGCCAGTTACATTCTTATTCTTCTCCAGCCTATATTGATATTTCTCCTGCTCTGACCACTTAAAGTTTGCTTTCCCTGTATTTACCCTACTCTCTCTCATTTATATATCACTTCAGAATTATTCTCTCCTAGTTTGATTCTATGCTAATTTGAATGTCCTTTACTTTTTGTAAATCCTCCCACTGCCTAGAATTATGAATGCTTGTTGACTGTCCAAACATGGGTTGGAGTATTGGGTTTATTTAGGCTAAGCTGTCCAGCAGAATCTGGACAGTGGACAAAGAGATGATTAAGTCTTTAAGCTTTTCAGTGAATAATTGCTAATGAAAAATTTAGTGAGTTTGAAAAGGTTTGAAGATGAGAGAGGATCATATATTAGTTAATGAATAAGAGAGGAGGTTATTTCATTGTGGGGACAAATGGTAAGAAATACCAGAACAAGAAGGGCAAAAACAGTGGTTAAATGATAACTGTGGTATAGAAAATGAAGATCACACAAAGAAAAGGGGATTTGTAACAATGACATTTGTAGGATTAGAGAATGTCAGAGCTGGAGGAGACTCTAGATATAATTTAGTTCAATCCACTTCGTACAAGTAAAAAAACTGAGGCTGAAAGAGGTTGAGTGACTTAAGGCCAAACCACAGGTTCAGATCCAAGTTTTTGAACTGAGGTTTTCAGTCAGGTGGTTGTTTCATACCTGCTTTGTACCACAAAGTACCACATCTACTATAAGTATGTTCCGTACTTCTTTTCCTGAAAAGCTTCTACAGAATTATTTTTACTATTTGGTGTTTTTTTTTTTTTTTCTTTTTACCACTGTACTTGGTAAAATGAAAGGTACCTGAGTTTTTATTTACTTTTAATGTTTCCAAATACATTTGGTATTAAAGCTTAGAGTTTATGTAATGACTTCACACTGACAGTGTAGTGTCAGGTGAAGGGCTTCAACAAGAAAATCAAACCATCTTTGTAGCTGAGGATAGTATTAATAGTTTAATAAAAGCATTTTAATGGTTGCTTTTGTCATAAGCTTCCTTTCAAGACCACATATAAACCCAAATCAGATCTTAAAAGAGTCCAGTGTTTGTCTGGAGTTCAAACAGTTGCTCTTGTATGATCCTTCTGCAGTGCTACAATAACATGTTGGTGCCAACGGCGCCAATTCTGGGCCAAACAAAATAAAATCCACCCCCCATCCCCTGTCTTTATCCAAGCTATCCTAACCCTGTTCCTGGTCACAAGACTTTATGAGAGGAACGTGGGCTGAATTTCAGACCCCTATGGCCAGGTGCCTGGGGCAATTCACAAACTGTGAAATCTTAGGAGACAGCTCAACATTTTTGGAGGCAGATCCTTGTGTACCTTTCACCTTTGTGATTCTGGGATTACCATTATGAAAACTGACATATTAAAATTGTATCCTAAAGAGTTTGCATCTGTTTAAAATATGGGTAGAATCTAATTTTTAAAAATATATCCAATTCTCTATAAAGAAGCTAATTTCATTTTCTGGAGGACACCCCTGTGAAAATAGCATTTAGCTGATGGTCACAATCTATTAAGGAAATAATTCTTCGTATTAAATGTTTCTTCATTCATTCAAATCAGTTTCTGTAATGAAGATGTTACTTTGTCACTTATGTTTAATTAGTTAATGTGTATTTGAAGAGAGTCTTGGTAAAATCTGGCAGATTTTTCCAAGTTACAGTGTTTCAGATTTTTGTGGTTCCAAATGGCTTTGGAGAGCACACAATTGCAGGGAAGGTAATAGGATGGAGGCCAGGATGTGGGCTGTTCCTGCACCTTAATTCTTTCTTCTCTCAGTGCCTCATTTTCCACCTATGGGCCAATAAGTGGGAAAATGAGATAACATTAAGCCAATCTTGTTCTTCATATCATTAATAGCTGTTAGTCCTTTACTGTAACTACTAGGGATTTTGTGTTTTTCAAATAATGAGTAATGGTATACACATTATGTTCTGTTAAGTGGTTGAACACAAGAAGGTAAACAACCGTACACATATCCCATTGGAGTGTTTTTTTTAAAACGCACAATTTTAATAGTAGTAACTAACATAGTTGTTGCTTACAGTTTGCCACTTGCTTTCACATATGTGATGACATTTAATCCTGACTACAACTTTGTGAAATAGGAATTATTATTAATCTCATTTTGTGGGTAACTTGACTTCTCCAGTGCCACTTCTCTTCCATTCTGTATCCTTTCTTACGCTATTTTATCTGTGTTCATGGCTTCAGTTATCACCTAACTATATCAAATTTTTATCACTAACCCTGAGCTCTAGATTTTTTTAATCCAGTGATATTTTTGGCCTCTCCATTTGGATGTCTCATGAATGCCTCACATTCAACAGATCCAAAACTGAACTCATGGCCTCCCTGTCAAACTTGGTTCTCTTCCAATGTTTTCCTTATTAGTGAATGACATCACCATCCACCATCCAATTGTGCAAAGCTAGAAACTCAGTTCTTGCCCTTAAACTGTTCTTTCTCTTGCCTCATACCCAAAATGTCAGAGTTCCCTCAACTTTGCTTCCTATGTAGTCCTCAAATCTGCCCACTTCTCTGCATCTCCATGGCCACCACTCCAATCCAAGCTCTCCAGCATCATCTCTTTATCCTGCTCCAGTAGCTTCGTGATTGGTCACCTCATACTGGAGCTTTTCGCCCACCCATAATCCATTCTCCACACAACATCCAGAATGATCTTTACAAAACACAAATCTCAAGATGTCTCTACCTACTTCCACCCTGCTTAAAACCTCAATGAATTTTACTTCAGGAACTTCCCATTCCTCTTAAAATAGAGGCAAAATCTTTATTTGGCAAGGACTTGTGTTCTAGTCCCTGCTTCCCTTCCATCCTCATCTTTTGCCAGGTTCCTGAGCTCCCTTCTCTGAGCTTTTTAATACACCATGTTCCCTCCAGCCACTGCCCATTGCACATGCTTTCCCTTTGTTTGGAATTGTCTTCCTTCTGCCTTTTACCTAGTTACCTGCTACTCTACCTGATTTTAGCTCCCTGAATCCTAATCCACAACAGATCTAGACTCCCTGCAGTACTCTCTCATGCTGTCTTTTACCTCTTCTTATGCACTTAGCACACTTGCATTGCTGTGATATTTTAAAATTAATATTCATCATTCTCACAAGACCATGAGCTTCATGATATCAGGGACTGTGTCTGGTTTTGTGTACTCTTACATCCGTATCAGCTAGGATTGTACCCAGCACATAGTAGGCCCTCAATGTGTGTTTATGAATGAGTGAACAAATGAATTTGATATCCTCTAAAGCCTTTTCTGGTCCTAACATTCTATGATTCTGTAAGAGGCAGAGAAGTATACGGCTAGATAAGTATTGAATGGAGTCTAATTGTTCACTCTTTGTAAGAAATAGTAACAATGTCTTTTGTTGAGATGGAAACTGATCCATGAGAGTGGGGCTTCCCAGAGATCAGAGTAGAAGGCTCTAATGTCCTTCCTAGGCTCTATCACAGGGTGGCCTGATCAACATTTTGATTCTGGAAATGGAGAGAAATATTGTATAAAAAGAAGTGGCTGTAGAAGCAATGACACTCAAGTAACAACAAGTAGAGCTAGCACACAGTTTTTTGGATGCTAATACCTTTCTCCAGTAAGAGGAACCCAAGATCCTTGGAGAAATGGCTGATTCCAGGACTGGGGCAGGACATATACAAGATGAGCGTAGAGCATCTTTTAGTGCCAGAGAGTAAGGAAGCGCTCAAAAGAAACTCATATGGTGGGATATGTTAAAGGGACACAGTAGCCAACTGAATGTGTTCCTAATGGTCAAAGCTGCAACAGTTTGAGCAACAAAGTAAAGTAGTGTTGTATCATAACCCAAAGTATGAAATAAATATACATGAGTCTATACTGATATAAATAAATGAATAAATGGGAGAAAATAGAAAAATCTGTAATAAATAAATGGTGATGAAAAGACAAATCTCCCATACAGGAGAACCCAAGTAATTTATGTAGCTACTTTGCTGTCAAGAAGGTGGAACATAAATCTCTACTCCTTAAGCGTGTGCTGTACATAGTGACTTCCTTCCAAAGCATACAGCATGGAAAAGGGAGGAGGGAAAGAGTAACTTTACAATGTAGAACCCTGACAAACACTACCTTTGCCAGGTGATAAAGATTAATATCCACAGTGAAGGTAGTGTTCATAATACACACCCTTGATATGATACAATAAGAATGGCACTTTAGCTCTGTAGTTTTCCTCTCCCAAACGCATAGCCCCAGTATGATCATGAGGAAGACTTTAGACAAATCCCAATTGAGAGACATTCTGCAAAATTCCTGACTAATATTCCTCAAAACTGGCAAGATCATAAAAAACAAGGAAAATCTGAAAAACAGTCACAACCAAGAGAAGCTTAAGGAGACATGACTACAAAATGTAAAATGGTTCCTCGGATGGGGTTCTGGAACAGAAAAAGGACATTAGGTTAAAACTAAGAAAATATGAATAAAGTATAGACTTTGGTTAAAAATAATATATCAATATTAGTTCATTAATTGTGACAAATGTGCCATACTAATGTAAAATGTTTTAATAGGAGAAGAAACTGCGTATGGGATAAACGTACTATCTTTGCAAATTTCTGTGTCTCTAAAACTGTTCTAAAAATGTTTTAAATTATTTAAATGTTCTTTTAAAAATGTAGCTGAATATATAAACTAATTAGGAGATGAAAGATAGGGAAAAGTTAAAGAACACTCTGAATTTCAGGGTCAATTAAGAAATCATCAGTTTAGGATCTAATTGTTTGCTTTGTCAGTTTATCTATTGCCCATTTGGGGTAAATTTGGGGAAAGTTTTTCTTAAAGGAAAATACTCTTTATTCATCAGATACCCCTCAAGTATAACTTTCCCATAATTTTTTGTTTCTAGCGTTTTTTTCTTTCACTTGAGCTGAAAAATTCTAAAAATGTAACCACCCCCTTTTTGGCAGTCTGCTGAAGTTGAGAAGAAACCATTTATATGGAAACTAGAATAGCTGGTATTCCAGACTAAAGTAATAAGCTTCGGCATTAACAATTCATGGATGTAATTTTTTGTGACGGTTATGCTTTATATTAATCTTCTACTGGTGTTTCTAAATTTGATATTTTAAAAACTCCATTCACTCAACTAAAATTGATTGTGTGTTCATGTACAGGGTGATATGGTGATCAGGAAGGTGACTTGTACACAGATCCTGCCCACAAAGAGTTTATAGTTTAGTGCTGGAGACATGACATGTTTATAAACAAATATACTATAAAGTAGAGGGTTGTGACTTTCCAATAAAGGTGTAGATAAAGTGCTATCCAAGATGATTAGTGGAAAAGGTTACTCCAAACTGGAGGGCTCATGAAGGAAATAGTAGTTTGACTTGGTCTTAAATAATTGCAGACTCCACTAAGGCAGAGTTTATGTATTATTAGTTTGTGTACCTTTAGCACATAGTAGGTATTAAATAACATTTGTTGGATGACTGAAGAATTTGTAAATGTGGAGATGGGAAGAAGGAAAGACATTATAGTCCTACCTATTGCTTCTAACAATGTGATATAAGACTAACGTCTGTGTATCGTATTTTTTCTCTGCCTCGTTGATTATTTAGTTGATAAATTAGTTAGTTTGATTCTGTCACTTTCCATTTCTGCATCTCAACAAATACATTATTTACAAAGGCTTTTACAGTGACTTTCCAATGGCTAGGATATGGAATGAAGGAGCAGAGCCAGTCCTCTATTCAATAAGGGGGCTCTATTTTTTAGGAGTCCACTGTCCAAGTTGAGATTTATTCAGGTAGCTTATACTTTCATTTGCCTTTCTTCTTTGGGCTACTTTAAGGCTTGTGGAACTCTCTACCAGATAGTGGTACGAATTCAGGGAGAAGTAATAAAAATCAAATGAGTCATCTACTTCTTAGCAACTCTGGTCAGGGTTCTGGTGAAGGAGGTTAAAACTATATCTAAAATAAATATTGCATATCGTCTGTGGATTTCAGTTACATGGGTTCTTTCTCTCATTTCTATGGATTATTAATAGGTAGCTGATAGCATATCTCAGCCATTTTTAGGAGGGTTTCCCTGTTGGTTGCACTATTGTAATTTGGTTTTTTAAGTGACCCAAGTTTTTTATCTACAGGTAATAGCAATAATGCGTGCTGCCTTTCCTTCAAGAAATACAAAGTGCTTTAACAGTGGATCTCTAGGGATACAGCTATAATAAAAACTAGCATAGATATGACACCAAAATCATAAGTGACAAAATAAAAAATAGATACATTAGACTTGATTAAAATAAGAAACTTTTGTGGTGCAAATGATACCATCAAGAAAGTGAAAAGACTGTCCACATAATGGAGGAGAATATTTGCAAATCGTTTAACTAATAAGGGACTTGCATCCAGAATATATAAAAACTCTTACAACTCGATAATAAAAAGCCAACCTAATAAAAAATGGGTAAAGGATTTTTAACACACATTTCTCCAAATAAGATATACAAATGGCCAATAAGCACATGAAAAAGTGCTCAATATCATTAGTTCTTACGGAAATTAAAACCAAATCAAAACCAGAATGAGATACTGCTTCACACGCCCTAGGATAGCTATAATAAAAAAAGTCGATAATACAAGCCTTGTGAGGGTGTGGAGAAACTGGAGCCCTCATATATGATTGGTGAGAATATAAAATGGGACAGCAACTTTGGAAAACAGTCTGGCAGTTCCTCAAAAAGTTAAATATATAGAGAGTTACCATATGATCCAGCAATACAACTCATAGGTATATATGCCCAAGTGAAATGAAAACATATGTCCACACAAAAACTTGTACACAGTAATTGGAAACAACCCAAATGTCTATCAACTGAGAAGTGGATAAACAAAATATGGTACATCCCTACAATAGAATATTGTTTGTCAATAAAAAGGAAGTACCAATACATGGTACAACACAGATGAACATTGAAAACATGCTAAGTGAAAGAAGCCAGACCCCCAAAGGTCATGTGTTGTATGATTCCATTTATATGAAATGTCCAGAGGGAAGAGATATGGGAACATATGTATAACTAATTCACTTTGTTATAAAGCAGAAACTAACACACCATTGTAAAGCAATTATACTCCAATAAAGATGTAAAAAAAAAAAAAAAGAAATGTCCAGAACAGGCATATCCATAGAGGTTGAAAGTAGATTAGTGGTTACCAGGGGCTGGTAGGTGTTGGGAGGAATGAGAATTAGCTGTTAATGGTTTCTTTTAGGGGAGACAAAAATGTTCTAAAATTAGATCCTGGTGATGGTTGCACAACCTTGTGAATATACTAAACACCACTGAATTGTACACTTTAAATGGTGAATTGTAAAGTATGTGAAGTGCATCTATCTTAATAAAGCTGTTGTCCTCACAGTAGAGACAGTACTGGCATGCTAGACACCTACAGTTAAATCTAAATGTCTTTAAGAAAGGTTGCATCCAGTATTGGTGTGGAAAAGTTATAGGGTAATCTTTTCTCAGCCTGCATGGATGCTCTACTTCTTGAATTTTAGAATTAAGGGAAATTGAATTTGGCTAACCTTAATATAGCTTTCAAATGTATTAAATTTATACATTGTGTTTCCAAGAATTAGCAAACTCCAAAAATGTGGAAAGGTTAGGAACTGCTTAGAAAAATTGTAGTGACCATTGCTATTCTTAGAAAAGCAATTACACCAACACTGTATTTCAATTCCAGAGCCAACAGAAACTGTGTCAAAGTAACCTTGCAAACACTAGGAAAGCTGCTAGGGAGGAAAATTGGGAAATTAAATTAATATTAGCCTCTTGAGTCAGTTCTTTTGTGTGTGGTCCATTGTACTTTTCTGTTTGCCTTGAATTGGCTTTGGTAATTAGATGTTGAATTAAGGAAATAGATGGAAATGTGTACTATATGGAAATGACCTTGTAGCAATAAAGCTCATAATACATTTTCCATCATTTGTCTTCAAACATTTTTTCTGCATGTGTGATTTGTCTACTTCCATTCTTAATGTAATGTAATAGCACATCTGTAGCTATTTATTATTTTTCCCCCTTTTTATTTTCTTTGACTTCTCTCCTACTTGGTCTCTATTCAGAGCTAAATTTTATTTTATTTTATTTTGATTCTTCTCTCTCTCTTTTTTTAAAAATTAATTATTTATTTTTGGCTGTGTTGGGTCTTTGCCGCTGTGCGTGGGCTCTCTCTAGTTGCAGAGAGCAGGGGCCACTCCTCGCTGCAGTGCCCGGGCCTCTCATTGCGGTGGCCTCTCCTGTTGCGGAGCACAGGCTCCAGGCACGCGGGCCTCAGCAGCTGCACCGCATGGGCCCAGTTGCTCCACAGCGTGTGGGATCCTCCCAGACCAGGGCTCGAACCCATTTCGCCCGCATGGCAAGTGGACTCCCAACCACTGTGCCACCAGGGAAGCCCCAGAGCTAAGTTAAACATGCCAAAATCTTTTCCTTTTGTGGAATATTTGTACAGGGAAGAATGAGACACCTCCCTCCCTTCTTCAATGAAAGGAGATCCTCGTTCATTCATTCAGGAATTGTCTATTGAGTGTCTGCTCTGTACAAGGCATTAGGCGAGGTTGTGGGTTTTTCTAAAATAATCAAGGAGATTACTGCAAAGCTGAGCTCTGAAGTACATTTTAATGTTAACATGACAGTGCTATGAATGATGGTAGCAGCAAAGAGACAATACTGTTGTAGGTAAGAAGAAATAGATAATTCCATTGAACTCTCTGTGACAGAGTGACAAATGGCAACAGACCTTGTTCAGGCCCTAATCATGAGCTGAAGAATGACTGTGTTTCCCAGGGGTGAGATAGTGCTTTGACCTGATGTTAAAGCCAGCTGTTCTCATATTCAGGATATAACAGCATTGTATTCACATATCAAAGAGAGTGGATGACAAATACTATATTTCTCCTTTCTACTCTTCTCCTTCTGCCCTTTTCTTATACTTCTAAATGTCCTTTCTGACCATTCTTATCTCAATTTTATTTCTCCTCCTTCCATATTACTCTCTGTTGAATAATAGGCTTTATTACTAGTTTTAGTGTCACTGATATTCCTCAACAAATCGTCTGGTTTTCCATGTTGAGCTTAAGGGACATATGTACATGTATGCACAAATATTTACCTAGGCATAGTCAACTTTTTATTCCATTTTCCCATTCTCTTTTTGCCATTTTAAGTTGTTTTAACTATGGTTGATGTGGGTTGAGTAGTCTTTTTGGTATGAATCATTTAAGCATAGTCCGAGTACAAGATATACACCAGAGGGGGAAGTGAATCTGTCATAACATGTTAGCCATTTCTCTCATGTTAGAAAAGACAGCATGACAGGAGAATGAGTCCTTGCCATAAATGCCATATCTAAAAATCTAAGGTTAAATTGAAAAATATCTAGGAAAAATGGTGGAATTTGCTAATTATTCAGTAATGTCACTTGTAATCATCTTGGAGGAGAACGATTGCCTTCCTGGACACATCTGACTGTCTAATCCAAGAGAGACTGAATTCCACCTAATAGGATTTTATAAATTATTGGATAAGACTGTACTTTAAGCTGAATTGGATAGTTAACTAATTTTTCCCACTAACCAGTGAATATAGGTTTGGAAGGAAAGTCAGAGTAGTTCTAAACAAAATAAAGGAATTTTATTTTCCTTTCCACATCTGAGTCATAGTGTGAGCTGTTATGTATCGCAGTTATGTTTAAGGGGTGGTCAGAGGAAGTGTAGTCATCAAAGGAGTTTGAGACAGAATGTTCAGAGGTAGGAGATCAACACAGGGCATGTGTTAGTGGCAAGTAAAGGAAGCAAGAGTTTAAAAAAAAAAGCTGTAGTCATTAATGTTGAATGGTGCTTAACAGGGAACATGATGATTGAGATGTGCCTGTTGGATTCAACAACAAGGAGGTCGTTAATGGCCTTTGTCAGAGCCTTTTAGTGACATGTGGGGCAGGGATCCTCATTAAAATAGAAGAGTGAATAGAAGATGATAAGGTTGCTGACCAGCACTGCTTCTACTCACTATTGTACTGGAAGCCCATGAATAAAGCAAAACAAACAAAAACGTGTAAGGCTTAGAAAGAAACAAAAGTAATGTTGTTACAGATGTTATGGGTTTTTTTAAATTTTCTATTAGAAAAATCCAAGAGAATCTACAAACTACTGGGTACAAGAATATATAAAAATCAGAATTTGATTTTTCTTCAAGTGCTTGGCATGTATTATCTTGTTTATTCCTCTTAGTAACTACAATGAAGTACAGTGATCATCCCCATTCTATCGGTAAGGATATTGTGGTACAGAGAGGTTAAGCAACTAACACAGTCACACAGCCATGTGGGTAAGAGGATTTAAGCCCAGGCAGTCCAGCTGCAAGGACCCAAACTCTTAACTACTGCTCTCTACTGTCTTCAAGGACAGGGACAAACTACTACTACAGTAGTAGTTTCCAGGATACAAGGGAAGTTTTTCTGTTTGTTTGTTTTCTTAGTTTAAAGATAGGTGAACGTTGAGTGAGTGTGTGAGTGATGAGGATGAGAGCGACATGATTAATGAAACTTAGGTCTGAAGGAGACAAAAAGAACGAGATTTAAAAAACCCTCAGGACACACTCATCCTTGGTCAGAGAAAGGATGCCTCCTCCTCTGACACTAGTTCAAGAGTGGTTATGTCTGAAAGAGATGCAGAGTTTGGAGTAAGGCATTTCTGGTGGTGTTCTATCCCGTTGACAAGTGCTGTCTGACTGGATGTATTAGGAGCTATTCCTTTGATTTTTGTGACATGTGGCGCAGTTTCTCTCGCCAGCGGCTTCTCTTAGGTCAGCACACATTTCTCACTTAGTTCATCCAAGCAGTGCCTTTAGAGAGAGTTTACTATGGGGAAGGTCTGTCAGGAACACACATGTGACATTTTTGAGTCATTCTATTTAGTTGGCTCCAGGACAGAATAAGAGCCTCTCAGCTGATGAATAAAAAGTACTGGACTGACCTCACCTTCCTGAGATGCCTGAGAATAGCACAGGGCTGCTTGGGTTTGTGATATATAAACAGCAGATAGATTTTTCAATATAGGATCAGAATTGTTCAATCGGCAAAGAAACAATGGGTTCAAAGGAAAATATAGTAAGGTACCAACCTCTAACAAGAGAAGCATCCACATAATTGCACATCACTGATGGTATAGATCCAAAGGTGTCTCCAAATTCTGTTAGGTCTGTGGTATACTGACAACACTCGTAGGCAGATAATAACCAACAGACATTCTTTGGATAAGAAAGTAAAATATTCTTTAGGAAATAAAACACATTTTGACACCTTCAAACAAACGCCAGAAGAATTTGGCAAAAGACATTGCGGCAAGTGCCAGAGTCTCAGTCAGCCAGGATGCTGGGTGCTTGGCTCACAGCCAGTCAGGCACATGTAAAGATTAAGGGGTACTTCTTTACACCATCAGAGTAGCACTTAGGATAATGCTCCAGATGTATGTGTTCAAAATTTGAACTCAGACCAAGCCTCAGTGGTGTACACTTATTCCATGGTTGATTTCATTGCTCAGTGATTATAAATTTCTTAAGAGACTCTATGGCCTTTTGTCAGCATGCCATGGCAAGACAACAAAAAATTTAAACTATGGATTTATGTAGAGTATCCTCTGGGCATGGGTACTGTATCTTGTAACTTAGCCAGCTCTGGAAGAGCCACCTGTGGCAGAAATTTTTTTTTTTTTATAATGGCAGTTTGTACAGAACATGACCAGTGTTGGAAGAGTAACATTTTTTAAAAACTTATTTTATTTATTTATATTTGGCTGTGTTGGGTCTTCGTTGCTGCGCGCGAAGGCCACTTGCTCTAGTTGCGGCGAGCGGGGGCCACTCTTCGTTGTGGTGCGCGGGCTTCTCATTACGGCAGCCTCTCCTGTTGCGGAGCACGGGCTCCAGGTGCGTGGGCTTCAGTAGTTGTGGCATGTGGGCTCTAGAGCGCAGGCTCAGCAGTTGTGGTGCACAGGCTTAGTTGCTCTGGGGCACGTGGGATCCTCCCAGACCAGGGCTCACACCCGTGTCCCCTGTGTTGGCAGGTGGATTCCTAACCACTGTGCCACCAGGGAAGGCTAGGTCTTGGACTGAAGTCTGGAACCTGCTGCGTGTGCTGGGAGGAATTTGGCAATTCTAGTTGTAGGACAAGGTCTTTGGCAAATATGGAAATGGAGAAAAGGAGGATTCCAGCAAGAAGCCAGTGGAAATGGGGACTCTTGGAGTAAGCATCATTCAGTGTTTCAGGGAGTCATCTTCAGGGCCTGAGATCACCAAAAGAGGGAATAGATACATAAGAGGACAAGGGGGAGATACAGTTCTCTAACCTGGGTACAGGGAAAGTAGACTCCTAATTACAAGCAACCAATTGCTAGGTTAGAGCTAGACTGAGCCTGATAGCAGAACTCATCAATATTGGACTAGGGCTTCCTAAATCTCTTTGCTTTCAGCTCCCAAGTTTCAGACTGCCCTAAAGCCTAGAGAAAGAGCTAAATCTGAAATAGCTGACGTCTCTGAGGATTTGGTTTGGAGGTTGGGGCCCGGGTGGAGGGACAGGGAAGTAGGCAAGCCCTACATCTCCCTGCCCCAAGCAATGCTAAGTAAGGGGGATACATTTTCCCTGAGATAGACAGATAAGCCCATTAACTCTCAAAGGAGTAAGAGAGGGAACACAGCTTTCTGTCTATAATCCCTTACTGTGAAATTGATGCAGAAACAGGTGCTAATGCAGGTGGTAAATGAGGGGAATGTGACTCAGTTTACTGGTCTATAGAAGTCTGTGAACTTGAGTGTAGGCCAAGTGGGCTGTCAGGGAAAATACACAGATGTTATTAGGTCAGGGGAAAAAACCATTTAAGTAACTAGTCAGATCATTATAACTAGAAGGCCTGAAAAACTAAACTACCTTGCTGGAAAAGGAGGGTTGAATGAACAGAAGTCATCCCTGCGTGATTGGTGACCCTTAAGATCCTATTGTGGCAAATTATATCACTGTTCTTTTCAAGGAAGCCAGATTCAATTAGATACCTGCCTGAAAAGTATATTTTCATTATCGAAATTGAGATCTTTTTCCCGCCCAGACTATTGCCAAGGAAGCAAGAGCAACAACTTCAACTCTACAGCCTGACTAAATTCCAGAACCCTGTGTGACCAGGCAAACTCCTGAAATCTTTCTAACCACCAATTTTAGATATGCTGTGTCTGTGACCTATTGTGTTTTCCTGTATGTTGTGAGTGCTGCATGGGAAAATTTATGCTCTAGATCAAGTAGGTACAAATGAATCATAATCACCATTTACTGAACACTTATTAGATATCAGACACTGTGCTAAGCCCCAAACATGAATGATCTTATTTAATTTTTGTAAATCTTTAGGGACAAACTATTTTCCCTGTTTTATAGAGAAAGCTAGACTTAGATCATATAACTTGCCCAAAGTCACCAAGTTAGTAAAAGAGCCAGAATTTGAACTCAAGGAGTTTGACTGCAGTGCCTATGATTTTAATCATTATATTCTATTGCCTTTCCTCTTTCCACTTTTGAAATTAAGTCAGAACTAAAACCATTTTTTAAATATTAGAAATGTTTACCTGTGTCGTTTCCTGAAGAAAAAAATCTTACAAAACAAAAGGAAATAAGGGGATAAATGAAAGCCTCTATTGAATATACACAGTGCAAATTATATCACATGAAAATATTAAGCATAGAGCTCACTAATGCCATATCAAGAAAGGGGCTTGTGGAAAAACGGTCATTTGTGATATTTGTGGAGACGCCTCTTAAAAGAGAATTTGTCCTTTATCATCGTTTGAAAAGCTTTAATAGTCTATTTTCTGGACTGCTGCAATATTTAAAAAGCTTCCAAGCGACCTGGTCAGTATGTGGCCTGCTTCTGGCCGTATAATCTGTAGAACAGGGACAGAGTAATCATTTGAGAAATACAAAAGTTGTCCTTGTCTTTAGTTTCTCTAATGTCTTTGTAACATTCAGGTAATCTTAAAGTTAAGGCGGGGACTTCCCTGACGGTCCAGTGGTTAAGACTGTGCGCTTCCACTACAGGGGGCACGAGTTCGATCCCTGGTGGGGGAACTGAGATACCACATGCCATGCCACAGCCAAAAAAAAAAGTGAAGGCAGAATAAGGTGTATGGTGATTGAGGAATACCATAGAAATAGCCACCAAATACCAGAGTACACAAAATAGAACAAAAGAGCATTAACATTATTAATTTTGTTTTAATATTTTCATTGGGCAATAATGGGATCGCTATAATATCCACAGTTTTTTTTTTTTTTTCCTTCTTGCAGATGAGAGGCCCTGCACAGACTTTAGGTTCTTGCTTATTTCAAGAAATTCAAAAACAACCTTCATTTGCACTGTCTCGGATAATTCCTTTTGTCAGCCAGGGCAAGGTAGCGACGTGTGTGGCCGCACCCACCAGGCAGGCAGGGCCCAGAGCTCTGCTGCCGAGCACATGGGTGTCTAATCACTCTGCCAGGCCTTCTGGTTAGGACACTCAGTCAAACTAACAGCTCTCCTGCATGCTCAGGTCTTCTCCTTCCTTCCCTCTTTACACTGGCCCTTTGTGGAAAACTTCTAGTAAGAAAGCCCTTATCGTTTTAACAGAGAATAGATTTCTTCTCCCTCTTTTTTTTTATTATTTCTTTCCTGAGATTAGATTTTTATTTTTATTGGAGTATGGTTGCTTTACAGTGTTGTGTTAGCCTCCACTGCACAACAAAATGAGTCAGCCATACACATACAGACATCCCCTCCCTTTTGGACTTCCCTCCCATTTAGGTTGCCACAGTGCACTAGGTGGGTTCCCTGTGCTATACAGCATGTTCCCATCAGTTGTCCGTCTTATACATAGTGTCAATAATATATGTGTGCCAATCCCAGTCTCCCAATTCCTCCCTCCACACCCCTTTCCCCCTTGGTATCCATACATTTGTTCTCTACGTTTGTGTCTCTGTTCTGCTTTGTAAATAAAATCATCTATACCATTTTTCTAGATTCCACATATATGCGTTATTATACAGTATTTGCTTTTCTCTTTCTGACTTAATTCACTCTGTATCACACTCTCTAGGTCCATCCACGTCTCTACAAATGACCCTCTTTAGTTCCAAGCCATTCTTCTCTCTCCTGCCTGCCTCAGACTTCACATTCTTTTGTTCAGTATCCCTAGTCCAGCACTTCCATTCCCCTCCCTTCCATGTGAGCTCAAGTGTCAGTGTGACAGGAGACTGCAGGACCTCCTTCAAACTCTCCACAGAGTCAGACCATTCCAGCCTCTACTCAGCCTCCTCCTTCACCTCCTCTTTTTGGGGAAACGGAGTGGGATCTGTGGTGTAGCTGAGCTTTGCTAACAAGGCGGAGTTGCCTGTGATTTAGCATTTAACTAGGAAGAGAAACATGCTTGCTTTTCCCCAGCGTAGGTTCTGTTACCGCAAAGCTTGAGCATGAAGCTTACGGGGAGCTAGAAACTTCACTGAGCCCATCCGTGTTTGCTTCACTCATCCAGGGCTTTGGAGTCATTAACACATTAAACATTTCTATAAAGCAGTGCTGCATTTTATCGTAAATCATATCAGTAACAGTAGGTATTTTCAGCTGTACCTTATACTCCTGCTCAAGGAGAAGTAAATATAGAAATAAACAAATAGTAGAGGGCAGAATGAGGTGGCTTTGTGATTCTGCTCTTTTTCATATCCTGGGTGTAGGATTTCATTATGCAAATCTTATCATAGCACCAATTTCCTCTGTCCCCCTCCCTTAGCACCCCCCCCAAGTTCAACAAAAATTAATTTCATTTAATTTTTTAAAAATTAGTGTTCTAATGACCACACATGTTCATTCTCATTTAGTCTGTCTAAAATTATGCCAGGAATTCTGTTAAGGAAGTATATACAACAAACATCAGCTATCAACTTTTTCATTTGTTTCCCATGTTCAAAACTCCCTGAGAGATCAGGCTACCCAAGGCAGAGTATTCATGACTCATTCATCCACCTATTCATTCATTACAGGAAACATTGGAGGCTAGCATATAAAAACGAATAAGACATAGTCCATACGCATGAAGAATTTATAATCCCAAGGAGCTTTTTCATTCATTGATTCATTCAGTACTTGCTGATTATGTCCTCAGGTGTTCTCACTTGCAGAACACTCTGGCTATGCATCAGAATTACCTGCAGAGCTTTTAAAAATCAGTATTGCCCAGGCCCCACCCTACTTAGAGCTGCCAGGCATCTGTCTATTTTAAAGCTTCACAGATGATTCTGGTGTACAGCTAGGATGCTGAGAAGCATAGCTCATTGTGGAAGTTCATTGTTTCAGTCAGCACACATCTCCACCTCAGTCCTGTATAACCTTGTATTTTATTTACCATGTTTTCTCTGTCATTCCTTGTGATGTTCTGTGTTATGAATCCTAGCTGCTGTAATGCCGACAGGCTGTGTAGCTCCAACGCTGAAATTGACTTGGGACAGGTAAAATCAAGTTGCCACTAAATGCCAAAGTTAGTTTATTGGTTCAGACATCACCCATTCTGGTTCCATAATGCTCACTGCTTTTCTGTTGTGACTGCAAGGTTGAATCCTACACAGCTCTTCATGTTTTTCTCTTGAGGCAAGAGGATACTGCAGTTATCCAAAGGGCTTTGAAATGGGGAACCAGATGTAAGTTAAATATGGTAGTAGGAGCCATGTCATAAAGATTATAAGCTTGTTTTAGGAATGAAGTGGGGACTGTGTTGGCTTAATACCAAGAAGATACTGGCGTTGTCTTTTTTTTTTTTTTTTTTTTGGTAATTAATTAATTTCGGGCTGCGTTGGGTCTTCGTTGCTGCCCGTGGGCTTTCTTTAGTTGTGGTGAGCGGGGGCTACTGTTCGTTGCGGTGCGCGGGCTTCTCATTGCGGTGGCATCTCTTGTTGCGGAGCACGGGCTCTAGGCACGCAGGCTTCAGTAGTTGTGGCACGTGGGCTCAGTAGTTGTGGTGCACGGGCTTAGCTGCTCCGCGGCACGTGAGATCTTCCCGGACCAGGGCTCAAATCCGTGTCCCCTGCATTGGCAGGCGGATTCTTAACCACTGCGCCACCAGTGAAGCCCCAGCATTGTCTTCTTAATTAAGTCTGCCTGGATGATATAGCATTACCTCTTGATCAGTTTCCTCTCACGGCCTCTCATTCATTCCTTCATTCAGTGAATATTTATTGAATACTTACATCAGGCACTGTGTTAGGGCTGCGGATATAGTGGTGAACAAAATAGAAGTGGTTCTACTTATTTCTTTGAGCCTTCCCAAGAGACTATATAGCTTCATAATTTTGTCAGTATCACAGTGTCCTTTCTCCTGAGCTTCTACCCGCTGATTAGCAGGGAAGACAGATTACCTAAATATCCAATCTCGTTTAAAGCTTAAGCTGATGCAGTGATTCAAACAGTCCCTTGAGGTAGTATCACAAATGACAGGCCTGTCCGTCTCTGGGTCTCAGGGGCAATGTCCTTCATCCACCTGAGTGCTGCTTCCTTTGCTGGCATTACAGCTGAAATATGGCTGTAGGCTGCCTGATCAGAACCCGGTAGCACTCTAGCTGGCTGGGCTTCACCGTGGCTTCTACTGGTTGCATATCCCTGAGTCTGTGCTGCATCTGCCATCCTCTCTCCTTTTGTAATCTTTCAGGGTCTGTGCCTTATATGACCTATGGGAGCTCAGGACACCTGAATCTCAGGCTCTTCTCTGCCAGCCCTGCTACAACACTGAGTCGCTGTGTCTGTGCCCCATGTGGTGGTGAAGGCCACCGGAGAGTTGATCTTGTCCTGGAGTCTCAAACAAACAAGAAGAGAGGGCAGGCACTCAGCCTTTGGTTTCATCCTCTCTTAATAGACTCTGCAGGCAGAGGAAATGAGAGCTGCTTTGCCGCCCTTCCCCCAGTCTCTCAGAGTCTGGAAGGACTGGGCTTTCTCTGACATTATATCCTCCTCCTTCCATAGACCTAATGTGGCTGAATAGCTGGATGGAATATCTTCTCCACATTCTCTTTTATGTAGACTTGTTGATATAGCAAAGGGAGAGGTAAAGAATTTTGGAAAATTCTCTCGCAAGACAACTTGGCTTGCCAGGCTGCTGTCTTTAGGCACGTTGTAGATTCTGTTGTTGTGTGCAGTTGTTCATTCTCTGTTCCTGTTGCCATGTGACTTGTAGCACCTCCTATGAGAAGAGTACACATCCTTGCCCCATTGAAGTGGGGCTGAGACAAGTGATTTTCATTGGTCAATGGCATGTGAGCGAATGTGATAGAGGCCACATCTGAGCAGAAGCTTTGAGGGTCAGTGCAGGTCTCTTGCACCACCAGCCCTCATGTTCTATTCCTTCTGCCATGAGGGTGGCATGACCAAAACAGGGACTTCTTTGTCAGCCTGCGTTACAGGATGAGCTGACACTGGATGTGGCCAAGCTCTAATGTGAGTAAGAGATAAAATTGTGTTGCTATAAGCCACTGAGATTTGGGGTTATTTGTCACTGTAACAAAGCTGACTAATATACGCCATAATATTTTGCATATCAAAAGCCAAATGTCACTTCCTTCTTTCTATTTATAGTCCTTCTCTAATAAATCGTAATCTCTCCCCAAGCAGATGGATGCCTTGAGCTAGACAGGGTGAAGGTTATGCATTCAGAAAGGCAAAAGAATAAAGCATCTTAATTCTTTTCAAAATATTGCCAGGTTACATACATAAAGAGAGGAACTTCATATGGAAAACAAACTGTGATTTTTTGGTTTTGTTTGTTTTTGATTTGTGTGTGTTTTGCTTTTGGGTTGTTTGCTCCAAAAGAAAGAAGTAATCACCATTGTATAAATACATGGTGGTATATGCTATGCATACAGCACATCTAGGTGACAATTAGAAAGTGGTTATTAAAGAATAGAAAGTAACATTTTGAGGTTATGGTATTGTTACAGAGACGTAATATGTAGAAGAGGGTGCTAACCTCATACAGTGGCAGGTAAACTCTGGGCTGTGATCTCAGAGTTGTGGTCCATAGTTTGTGACCAACCACAGGATCCCTTCTGTCCTTATGCATGTGATTGAGTTCAAATTCCAACAGACAGCAAGGATTCTTCTTGCCATTTTTCATTCTGTTGTATTTTAGGGACTTGCAAGCAGGTAAGACTTATTTAGTGGTGAATACACCTGCTGTTTGTTTACTTATTCCAGAGGCAAACAAAAGAACTGGAAAACAATGAGGAAAGAACTGTTGGCCCCGCAGTGATTATTTTAGCTACATCTGTGCACACACAGTAGTCACCGTGAGCAGATAAATTTTGGAAAAGGTAGAAAAACATAGTAGCTTTTTCCTTTAGAAATGCCTAGGGTTCTGCTGGATTTAAGTGATCAGAATTTCCCTGCTACTGTGGTTCATTTCTGGTTTTGTATACAGAACTGCCCACTATTTTCTGTTCGAGAAAAAGCATTTCGCCATGCTCAAACCTGGGATTTTCTAAGAAAAAAAGTGAAACTGAGCAGGACCCCGTGGGGCCCTCCTGGCTACAAAAACCCCTCTTTGTTCCCTGTTTTCTTGTTTGTAGAAAAAATTTAAAAAGGCTTTCTCCTAGGCCTTCCCTGAGTTCCAGAGAGCAGGCTCCAGCAGTTAATAGGACAACAGAGTCACAGGACTCTTAGTTCCTCCTGAAGAGCTATAGATAACAATCTGATGCATATCTTTGAGTTATTCTGCAGAAACTAAGACCCCCCACCCAGGTGGAGGATGATGACTGCATGCTGACCACAAGCACATAGACCCCAGACAGGTTGGAACCAGAAGGTTCAGATTCTGGAGACATCACCCTACTACCTCACCATCAACCAATCAGAAGAGAGTTACATACCCTGCAGCACTCACCCCAAATTTTACCTTTGAAAATTCTTCCCCGAAAGAATTTGGAGTCTTTTGAGCATGAGCCACCCATTCTCCTTGCTTGGCCCTTGCAATAAACCTTTCTCTGCTCCAGACTCCAACATTTCTGTTTGTTTGGTCTCACTATGCATCAGGCACATGAACTTGGGTTCAACAACAAGAATAACAGTCCTACTGTTATTGAAGTCCAACTTCAGATACTTTGTCTTGATGGACAAAGTTTACAGCTGGACCTGATAACAGGTTTGTAGGTCAGTTCTCTCATGAGTACATAAAGTATAAACTTTTAAGAAAACAGTAACGTAAGGCCTAATTGTTTTTAAAGTAATTGATCACGTACTATGAATTTGGAAAGAAACAAACTAGCTCATGAGAAATATAGTAATAGATATTTTCGTATATTCCAGTACAGTCAAATGCTATTTTAAATTTAAGTAGATAAAAGTAGATAATAAGTGGAGCACATTTTGTTCAAGGCAAAGTATATGAAATTTTTTTTTTTCTTTTTTGCGATACGTGGGCCTCTCACTGTTGTGGCCTCTCCCGTTGCAGAGCATAGGCTCCGGACACACAGGCTCAGCAGCCATGGCTCATGGGCCCAGCCACTCCGCGGCATGTGGGATCTTCCCGGACCGGGGCACGAACCTGTGTCCCCTGCATCGGCAGGTGGACTCTCAACCACTGCGCCACCAGGGAAGCCCAAAATATATGAAATTTGTTTCATTCAAAAAAAAGAAAATTAGACTGACAATGATTGCCTGAGCCTATATAAGCAAAGGCAATGAGGCAATGAGAAAAGGCTGTTTTTTTTTCTGGGTCAGATTTCAGAACTCATCTTGTTTAAGAAAGAAAATCATACCTGCTGATCCCCAGAAACTCAGTAAGTGAGCAGCCACCAAACCTGGCTCTTCAGAGCAGCAGGCCCCTTACCTGTCACTCATTTGGCATCTATATCTATTTGCTTTACCTGTACTTGTCAGATGTTCCATCTCCTATTCTCCTAATACACCTTTCTCTGAGTAATTCTTCCACTGAGTCCTGTGCACCAAATTTTATTCCAAAGACAACAGTATTCCATATTTATACTCAGAATGCTAATTAATCCATGAGTTACCTTTTAGTGCATAGAATACTCTTATAACCAGAAAAATGAATGCTCACTTCCTGAGTCTGATTTATTCGGTTGTCCCTATACCTTGGCAGACTGGAGATAGATGTATCTAATCTCCACGCCTCTGCTTTGTTTCCTAGAATGTTCTTCTCCTTCATTTCTATCTTCCTCCAAGGCCCATTCGCACTCCATTCCTCCATGAAGCCTCCCTCACTCCCTCTGGACCCCATCTGGATGTTATCACTCTCATCTCTGCATTGTGATAGCATTGAATTACTATTTTTCTCATAGGGAATGTTAATGATATTTGGGTCTATGTTATAGTTATTTGTATACATTGTGTATCTCTCCTGTTAATGTTGATGGTGATAGCAGTTACCATATCTTGAGACCTTTCTGTTTGCCAGACCCTGGACTAAACACTTTATACCTCACAATAACTCTGTGAGTTAACTATTATTATCCCATTTCTGCAAATGAGGAAATTGAGGCTAAAAGAGCTTAAAGCAAGGTGAGCCAAGGTCATAGAGCTAAATATAGTAAAGTCTGTTCAACTCCAGAACGAATGATTTTTTTTTTTTTTTTTTTTTTTTTTTGCGGTACGCAGGCCTCTCACTGTTGTGGCCTCTCCCGTTGTGGAGCACAGGCTCCGGACGCGCAGGCTCAGCAGCCATGGCTCACGGGCCCAGCCGCTCCGCGGCATGTGGGATCTTCCCAGACCGGGGCACGAACCCGTGTCCCCTGCATCGGCAGGTGGACTCTCAACCACTGCACCACCAGGGAAGCCCTAGAACCAATGCTTTTAATCACTCCTCTGCTACTGAGTTATGAACTTCTTAAGGTTGGGAATTGAGGGGGAATGGAGCAAAACACATTTACTGAATATCTAATCTGTGCCTGATGCTTGAGTAGGGGCTTTCAGGTGCATTATTTGTCATGTGAGGTAATGCTATCTTTTCCATTTTCAGATGACTATAGTTCACTGTAAACAAAATTTGAAAAGACAAGGAATAGACTTTGAGAAGATATTTATAGTACATGTAACTGGGAAAAGACCGAGAGCCAAAATATAATCAATAAGGAGAAGACCGATTTCCCAATTTAAAACATGAGCAGAAGACATGAACAGGAAGTTTACTGCAGGAGAAACCTATAATAGACGAAAACACATGAAATGATACTCAGCCTATTTAGTAATTAGGGAAATAAAAGTTAAAACAATGAGATACCATTTCATACCCATAGCGTTGGCAAAAATTAAAACACCTGTTGAATGAGAATGCTCCTACAATGTTGGGTGCAAAAGAAAATGATGGAGAACAATTTGTGATGGGAAGATTATCATGCCCTGTGACCAGCAATTCCACTTCTAGATATATACCCTAGAGAAATTCTCTCAGGAGGCAGGTTCAGTGCCAGTATTATTTGGGGAATGGGTAAAACCGTGGTATTTTCATAAAGGAAATCATAGGGAATTAAATGATCTGCCAGACATCTGGGTTTTTTTCCCCTGTATTTTTTCTGTGACTGAAATATCTTATAACTTAAAAGATGAAACAAAACCTAGATTTTAGACCATGTTTTGTATATTGTAACACTTAATGATCATTTATTGAATTAAACATTTGTGTGCACAATGTTAACAGCAGTCATAGTATACTGAATGCTTACTTATTCCTAGGTGCTGTATGTACCTCACACTCTTTTCTTCTTTTCCCCACAACAACCCTGCAATGCAGGAATTGTTAGACTAGCTAGTAAATGAGGAAAATGAGGCCCAGGGAGGTAAAGTATGTCTTCTTTCTTGATCTTGCAGATTCTCAGAAATCCACAAAGTATTACTTTTGTCTCTTGAAAGCATCAATGCTCCATATCTTACAATCAGGAAATAACTTGATCTCTCAGAAGAGTCTAGTTTAATATTAGTAAAAATGAAATTCAAACACTATAAATGTTCTCAAAGACTTTCATATTTGGTAATTCCCCTTATAATTTCATTTTTAGACCCTTGGAAGGATCTCTGCTTTGTTGGGAGCGTGAGAACCATAAATAAGTCCAACTTCCTTTAAAAGGGGCTTTAAAAGTTCACTCTACAGTTTTAAAGTCTAGATGTAAACAGATGTTGAGGGAGGAACTTATTTCTGAAAAAAAAATAGATGAAAAGGTGTTGTGCTAAAACAGCATCTTTCTCACAATGAGACATGTTCCTCATCACAGGGTTCAGGATGCTTTGCAGTAGTCTGCCTGTTGTTAACCTCCCTGTCTGGCAAAGCTGTTTTCTATCCAAAGCCCTTGGCTTTCTTATTCTTGCCTCTGAGCCTTTGTACATGCCATTTTCTCTGAATAAAGTGTTTTTCTCAACATCATAGCTTAGGACTCCTTTGTCAGGCTATCACTGGTAATGCCTCATTTGTAGCAATTCCTAAGACAAACTCTAGATGGGAGGTACTAGAGGATCTGGGGAAATTTAGGAGAGATGAAGATATCCTTGAATATCTGTTGTCGAGGTGGTAGCTACATTTACAAGGCAGGGACATCTCTCAGAGACCCTTGATCACAACCTGGGAGTGTACATAATTGGTGAGGCCCAAAGAAGGGGACTTTTTTCTTTAATTGAAGTATAGTTGATTTACAATATTGTTTTAGTTTCAGGTGTACAGCATAGTGATTCAGTATTTTTGCAGATTATACTCCATTATTGGTTATTAAAAGATAATGGGGGGCTTCCCTGATGGCGCAGTGGTTGAGAGTCCACCTGCCGATGCAGGGGACACGGGTTCGTGCCCCGGTCCAGGAAGATCCCACACGCTGTGGAGTGGCTGGGCCCGTGAGCCTTGGCCGCTGGGCCTGCGTGTCCGGATGCTCCGCAACGGGAGAGGCCACAACAGTGAGAGGCCCATGTACTGCCAAAAAAAAAAAAAAAAAAAGATCATGGGTATAATTCCCTGTCCTATACAATAAACCTTTGTGGCTTTTCTATTACATATAGTAGTTTGTATCTGTCAGTTCCATACCCCTAATTTGTCCCTCCCCCTTTCCTCTCCCCTCTGGTAACCACAAGTTTGTTTTCTGTATCTGTGAGTCTGTTTCTGTTTTGCATATATATTCATTTGTATTATTTTTTAGGTTCCACATATGTGATATCATACAGTATTTGTCTTTCTCTGACTTATTTCACTTAGCATAATATTCTCTAGATTCATCCACATTGCTACAAATGGCAGATTTTTATTCTTTTTTATGGCTGAGTGATATTCCAGTGTGCGTTTTTGTGTGTGTGTGTGTGTGTGTGTGTGTGTAAAACTTCTTCATCCAATTATCTGTTGAAGGGGCACTTGGGTTGCTTCCATATCTTGGGTATTGTATATAGTGCTGCTGTGAACATTGGGGTGCATATATCTTTTCAAATTAGTGTTTTCATTTTTTCTGGATATATACTCATGAGTGGAATTGCTGGATCGTATGGTAGTTATATGTTTAGTTTTTTAAGGAACGTCCATACTGTTTTCCATAGTGGCTGCATCAACTTACATTCCCACCAACAGTGCAGGAGGGGTCCCTTTTCTTCACATCCTCTCAAACATTTGTTATTTGTTGACTTTTTGATGATGGCCATTCTGACAGGTATGAGGTGATTCCTCATTGTAGTTTTGATTTGCATTTCTCTAATAATTAGTGATGTTGAGGTTCTTTTCATGTGCCTGTTAGCCATCTGTATGTCTTTTTTGGAAAAATATTTATTCAGGTCTTCTGCCCAGTTTTTAATTGGGCTGTTTGGTTTTTTTTTTTCTTTTTTTTAAATTGGAGTATAGTTGAGTTACAGTGTTGTGTAAGTTTCGGGTGTACAGCAAAATGATTCAGTTGTACATATACATATATTCATTCTTTTTTAGGTTCCCTTCTCATATAGATTATCACAGAATATTGAGTAGAATTCCCTCTGCTATACAGTAGGTCCTTGTTGGTTATCTATCTTATATATAGTAGTATGTGAATGTTCACACACTACTGATTTATCAGTAAGCTGCTGATTTATCCTTCCCCCTCAAATTTCCCCTTTGGTAGCCATAAGTTTGTTTCCAATATCTGTTAAGTCTGTTCCCATCTTGTGACTAAGTTCATTTCTATTATTTTTTTAAAAACTAGGTTCCACAAATGAGTGATACCATATAATATTTGTCTTTCTCTGTCTGACTTACTTCACTTAGTATGATAATCTGTAGGTCCATCCATGTTGCTGCAATGGCATTATTTCATTCTTTTTATGGCTGAGTAATATTCCATTGTATACGTACCACATCTTCTTTGTCCATTCCTCTGTTAATGGATATTTATGTTGCTTCCATGTCTTGGCTATTGTAAATAGTGCTCCAGTGAACATTGGGATGCATGTATCTTTTCAGATTATGGTTTTCTCCAGATATATGCCCAGGAGTGTGATTGCTGGATCATATAGTAGTTCTCTTTTTAGTTTATTAAGGAACCTCCATACTGTTCTCCACAGTGGTTATACGAACTTACATTCCCACCAACAGTGTAGGAGGGCTCCCTTATCTCCACACCCTCTCTGGCATTTATTGTTTGTAGACTTTTTGGTGATGGCATTCTGACTCCTGTGAAATGATATCTCATTGTACTTTTAGTTTGCATTTCTCTGATAATTAGTGATGTTGAGCATCTTTTCATGTGATTTTTGGCCATCTGTATGTCTTCTTTAGAGAAATGTCTATTTAGATCTTCTGCCCATTTTTTGATTGGGTTGTTTGTTTTTTTGACATAGAGGTGCATGAGTTGTTTGTATATTTTGGAGATTAATCCCATGTCGGTCGCATTGTTTGCAGATATTATCTCCCATTCTGAGGGTTGTCTTTTTGATTATGGTTTCCTGTGCTGTGCAGAAGCTTTTAAGTTTAATTAGGTGCCATTTGTTTATTTTTTATTTTATTTTCATTATTCTAGAAGGTGGATCAAAAACATATTGCTGCAATTTATGTCAAAGTGTGTTCTGCCTTTTTTTTTTGAGTTTTATTATTATTTTTAAAAATGTTAACATCTTTATTGGAGTACTGTTGCTTTACAATATTGTGTTAGTTTCTGCTCTGTAACAAAGTGAATCAGCTGTAGGTATACATATATCCCCATATCCCCTCTCTCTTGAGCCTCCCTCCCACCCTCCCTATCCCACCCCTCTAGGTGGTCACAAAGAAGCGAGCTGGTCTCCCTGTGCTATGCAGCTGCTTCCCACTAGCTATCTATTTTACATTTGGTAGTGTATATATGTCAATGTTACTCTCTCACTTTGTCCCAGCTTACCCTTCCCCCTCCCTATGTCCTCAAGTCCATTCTCTATGTCTGCATCTTTATTCTCGTCCTACCCCTAGGTTCATGAGAACGTTTTTTTTTTAGGTTCTGTATATACGTATCAGCATAACGGTGTTTGTTTTTCTCTTCCTGACTTACTTCACTTTGTATGACAGACTCTAGGTCCACCCACCTCACTACAAATAACTCAATCTCATTTCTTTTTATGGCTGAGTAGTATTCCATTGTATATATGTGCCACATCTTCTTTATCCATTCATCTGTCAATGGACGTTTAGGTTGCTTCCATGTCCTGGATATTGTAAATAGAGCTGCAATGAACATTGTGGTACATGTCCCTTTTTGAATTATGGTTTCCTCAGGGTATATGCCCAGTAGTGGGATTGCTGGGTCATATGGTAGTTCTAGTTTTAGTTTTTTAAGGAACCTCCATACTGTTCTCCATAGTGGCTGTATCAATTTACATTCCCACCAACAGTGCAAGAGGGTTCCCTTTTCTCCACACCCTCTCCAGCATTTATTGTTTGTAGATTTTTTGATGATGCCCATTCTGACCGGTGTGAGGTGATACCTCATTGTGGTTTTGATTTGCATTCCTCTAATGATTAGTGATGTTGAACATCCTTTCATGTGTTTGTTGGCAATCTGTATATCTTCTTTGGAGAAATGTGTGTTTAGGTCTTCTGCTCAGTTTTGGATTGGGTTGTTTGTTTTTTTATATTGAGCTGCATGAGCTGTTTTGCATATTTTGGAGATTAATCCTTTGTCAGTTGCTTCATTTGAAAATATTTTCTCTCATTCGGAGGCTTGTTTATGGTTTCCTCTTGTTTACGGTTTCCTTTGCTGTGCAAAAGCTTTTAAGTTTCATTAGGCCCCATTTGTTTATTTTTGTTTTTATTTCCATTTCTCTAGGAGGTGGGTCAGACAGGATCTTGCTGTGATTTATGTCATAGAGTGTTCTGCCTTAGTTTTCCTCTAAGAGTTTTATAATGTCTGGCCTTACATTTAGGTCTTTAATCCGTTTTGAGTTTATTTTTGTGTATGGTGTTAGGAATTGTTCTGATTTCATTCTTTTACAGGTAGCTGTCCAGTTTCCCCAGCACCATGTATTGAAGACACTGTCTTTTCTACATTGTATATTCTTGCCTCCTTTATCAAAGATAAGGTGACCATATGTGCATGGCTTTATCTCTGGGCTTTCTATCCCTTTCCATTGATTTATATTTCTGTTTTCGTGCCAGTCCCAAACTGTCTTGATTACTTTAGCTTTGTAGTATAGTCTGAAGTCAGGGAGCCTGATTCCTCAAGCTCCATTTTACTTTCTCAAGATTGCTTTGGCTGTTCAGGATCTTTTGTGTTTCCATACAAATTGCAAAATTTTTTGTTCTAGTTCTGTGAAAAATACCATTGGTAGTTTGATAGGTATTGCATTGAATCTTTAGATTGCTTTGGGTAATATAGTCATTTTCACAATGTTGATTCTCCAGTCCAAGAACATGGTATGTCTCTCCATCTGTTTAATCCATCTTTTTCTCCATCATCTTTAATTTCTTTCATCACTGTCTTAAAGTTTTCTGCATACAGGTCTTTTGTCTCCTTAGGTAGGTTTATTCCTAGATATTTTATTCTTTTTGTTGTAATGGTAAATGGGAATGTTTCCTTAATTTCCCTTTCAGATTTTTCATCATTAGTGTATAGGAATGCAAGAGATTTCTGTGCATTAATTTTGTATCCTGCCACTTTACCACATTCATTGATTAGCTCTAGTAGTTTTCTGGTAGCATCTTTAGGATTCTCTATGTATAGTATCATGTCATCAGCAGACAGTGACAGTTTTACTTCTTCTTTTCTAATTTGGGTTCCTTTTATTTATTTTTCTTCTCTGATTGCCGTGGCTAACACTTCCAAAAGCATGTTGAATAATAGTGGTGAGACCGGGCAACCTTGTCTTGTTCCTGATCTTAGTGGAAATGGTTTCAGTTTTTCACCATTGAGAACGATGTTGGCTATTGGTTTGTCATATATGGCCTTTACTATGTTGAGGTATATTCCCTCTATGCCTACTTTCTGGAGAGTTTTTATTATAAATGGGTGTTGAATTTTGTCGTGAGCTTTTTCTGCATCTATTGAGATTATCATATAGTTTTTATCCTTCATTCTGTTAATATGGTGTATCACATGGATTGATTTGCGTATGTTGAAGAATCCTTGCATTCCTGGGATAAACCCTACTTGATCGTGGTGTATGATCCTTTTAATGTGCTGTTGGATCCTGTTTGCTGGTATTTTGTTTAGGATTTTTGCATCTATGCTCACTAGTGATATTGGCCTGTAGCTTTCTTTCTTCATGGCATCTTTTTCTGGTTTTGGTATCAGGGTGATGGTGGCTTCATAGAATGAGTTTGGGAGTGTTCCTGCCTCTGCTGTATTTTGGAAGAGTTTGAGAAGGATAGGTGTTAGCTCTTCTGTAAATGTTTGATAGAATTCACCTGTGAAGCCATCTGGTCCTGGGCTTTTGTTTTTTGGAAGATTTTTAATCACAGTTTCAGTGTCAGTGCTTATGATAGGTCTGTTCATATCTTCTGTTTCTTCCTGGTTCAGTCTCGGAAGATTGTGCTTTTCTAAGACTTTGTCCATTTCTTCCAGGTTGTCCATTTAATTGGCATATAGTTGCTTGCAGTAATCTCTCATGATCCTTTGTATTTTTGCAGTGTCAGTTGTTAGTTTTCCTTTTTCATTTCTCATTCTGTTGATTTGAGTCTTCTCCCTTTTTTTCTTGATGAGTCTGGCTAATGGTTTATCAATTTGGTTTATCTTCTCAAAGAACCAGCTTTTAGTTTTATTGATCTTTGCTATTGTTCCCTTCATTTCTTTGTCATTTATTTCTGATCTGATCTTTATGATTTCTTTCCTTCTGCTAACTTTGGGGTATTTTCATTCTTCTTTCTTTGATTGCCTTACGTGTAAAGTTAGATTGTTTATTTGAGATGTTTCTTGTATTTTGGGATAGGATTGTATTGCTATAAACTTTCCTCTTAGAACTGCTTTTGCTGCATCTCATAGGTTTTTTGTCATTGTGTTTTCTTGTCATTTGTTTCTAGGTATTTTTGATTTCCTCTTTGATTTCTTTAGTGATCTCTTGGTTATTTAGCCTGCATGTGTTTGTATTTTTTACAGTTTTTTTCCCTGTAATTGATATGTAGTCTCATATCATTGTGGTTGGAAAAGATACTCGATATGATTTCAGTTTTCTTAAATTTACTGAGGATAGATTTGTGACCCAAGATATGATCTATCCTGGAGAATGTTCCATGAGCACTTGAGAAGAAAGTGTAATCTGCTGTTGTTGGATGGAATGTCCTATAAATATCAATTAAGTCCATCTGGTTTAATGTATCATTTAAAGCTTGTTTTTCCTTATTTATTTTCATTTTGTATGATCTGTCCATTGGTAAAAGTGGGATGTTAAAGTCCTCTTCTATTATTGTGTTACTATTGATTTCCCCTTTATGGCTGTTAGCATTTGCCTTATGTTTTGAGGTGCTCCTATGTTGGGTGCATAAATATTTACAATTGTTATATCTTCTTTGATTGATCCCTTGATCGTTATTTAGTGTCCTTCTTTGTCTATTGTAGTAGTCATAATTTTAAAGTCTGTTTTGTCTGATATGAGAATTGCTATTCCAGCTTTCTTTTGATTTCCATTTGCATGGAATATCTTTTTCCACCCCCCGACTTTCTGTATGTGTCCCTAGGTCTGAAGTGGGTCTCTTATAGACAGTATATATACAGGTCTTGTTTTTGTATCCATTCAGCCACTCTCTGTCTTTTGGTTGGAGCATTTGATCCATTTACATTTAAGGTAATTATTGATATGTATGTTCCTATTACCATTTTCTTAATTTTTGGGGGGGTTTTTTGGGGGTCTTTTCTTTCTCTTGTGTTTCCTGCCTAGAGAAATTCCTTTAGCATTTGTGGTAAAGCTGGTTTGGTGCTGCTGAATTCTCTTAGCTTTTGCTTGTCTGTAAAAGTTTTAATTTCTCCATTGAATCTGAATGAGATCCTTGCTGGGTAGAGTAATCTTGGTTGTAGGTTTTTCCCTTTCATCACTTTAAATATGTCCTGCCACTCCCTTGTGGCTGGCAGAGATGCTGCTGAAGGATCAGCTGTTAACCTTATGGGGATTCCCTTGTATGTTATTTGTTGCTTTTCCCTTGCTGCTTTTAATATTTTTTCTTTGTATTTAATTTTTGATAGTTTGATTAATATGTGTCTTGGAGTGTTTCTCCTTGGATTTGTCCTGGATGGAACTCTCTGTGCTTCCCGGACTTGATTAACTATTTCCTTTCCCATGTTATATAGACTATTTCCTTTCCCATGTTAGCAAAGTTTTCAACTATAATCTCTTCCAGTATTTTCTCAGTCCCTTTCTTTTTCTATTCTTCTTCTGGGACCCCTATAATTTGAATGTTGGTGCGTTTAATGTTGTCCCAGAGGTCTCTGAGACTGTCCTCAGTTCTTTTCATTCTTTTTTCTTTATTCTGCTCTGCAGTGTTTATTTCCACTATTTTATCTTCCTCGTCACTTATCCATTCTTCTTCCTCAGTTATTCTGCTATTGATTTCTTATAGAGAATTTTTAATTTCATCTATTGTGTTGTTCATCATTGTTTGTTTGCTCTTTAGTTCTTATAGGTCCTTCTTAAGTGTTTCCTTTTTTTTTTTTCCATTCTATCTCCCAGATTTTGGATCATCTTTACTATCATTATTCTGAATTCTTTTTCAGGTAGACTGCCTATTTCTTCTTCGTTTGTTTGGTCTGGTGGGTTTTTACCTTGCTCCTTCATCTGGTGCATATTTCTCTGTCTTCTCATTTTGTTTAAGTTACTGCATTTGCTGGCTCCTTTTCACAGTCTCTGGTTCATAGTTCCCGTTGTTTTTGGTGTCTGTCACCAGTGGGTGAGGTTGGTTCACTGGCTTGTGTAGGCTTCCTTGTGCCTGTGTTCTGGTGGGTGGGGCTGAATCTTGTCCTTCTGTTGGGCAAGACCACATCCAGTGATGTATTTTGGGGTTTCTATGAACTTAGTATGACTTTAGGCAGCCTCTCTGCTAATGAGTGGCGTTGTGTTCCTGTCTTGCTAGTTGTTTGGCATGGGGCATCCAGCACTGGAGCTTGCTGGCCATTGGGTGGAGCTGCTTTAACCCCCTCCTGTCTGGGTGGGGAGCAGATGCCTGAGAGCAGCCTACATGCAGAGGCAGGGTCAGAACCAAAGCTGAACCCCAAGAGCTGTGCGAACAAAGAAGAGAAAAGTAAATTTCTCTGTGCAGCCTCAAGAGAAGTGGATTAAATCCCCACAATCAACTTGAACCCTGCATATGTGGAATACCTGAATAGACAATGAATGTTCCCAAAATTGAGGCAGTGGACTTTGGGAGCAACTGTAGACTTGGGGTTTGCTTCCTGCATCTGATTTGTTTCTAGTTTTTATGTTTATCTTAGTTTAGTTTTTAGTGCTTTTTATCATTGGTGGATTTGTTTATTGGTTTGGTTTCTTGTTTTTTATATTATTTTTTAATTTTTATTTTATTATTATTATTTTTTACTTTAAAAAATTTTTTTTCCCTTTTTTCTCTTTTTGTGAATGTGTATGTGTTTGTTTCTTTGTGTGATTTTGTCTGTGTAGTTTTGCTTTTACCATTCGGTTTGGGGTTCTATATGTTCTTGTTTTTTTTTTTTTCCTTTGTTTTTTCTTTCTTTTTTTCCAAGCCATGTGGCTGGCAGGGTCTTGGTGCTCCAGCCGGGTGTCAGGCCTGAGCCTCTGAGGTGGAAGAGCCGAGTCCAGGACCTTGGACCACCAGAGACCCTCCGGCCCCACGTAATATCAATCAGCGAGAGCTATCCCAGAGATCTCCATATCAACACTAAGACCCAGTTTCTAAGAGTTTTATAGTGTCCAGCCTTACATTTAGTTCTTTGATCCCTTGAGTTTATTTTTGTGTATGGTGTTGGAAAATGTTCTAATTTCATTCTTTTCCATGTAGCTGTCCAGTTTTCCCAGCATCACTTATGGAAGAGACTGTCTTTTCTCCCTTGTATATTCTTTCCTCCTTTGTCGTAGATTAATTGACCATAGGTGCATGGGTTTCCTTCTGGGGTTTCTATCCTCTTGCAGTGATCTGGGTTGTTTGTTTTTTTGATATTGAGTTGTGTGAGCTGTTTGTATGTTTTGTATACTAGTCCCTTGTCAGTTCCATCATTTGCAAATATTTTCTCCCATTCTGTAGATTGTCTTTTTGTTTTGTTGATGGTTTCCTTGGATGTTCTACAAAATTTTGCTTTTAAGTTTAATCAGGACCCATTTAGAAGGGTGCTTCTTCCATCTCCCCACTGCAACATTCCTGCATATCTACAGATCTAACAGCTATTGGACCTACAGACTCCTCCTACCCTAGTCTCCCATCTTCATTCTCTCCAGAACTTGCTGCATCTTTTTTTTTTTTTTTTTTTTTACCAAATTCAGCATCTTTATAGAGTTTAAGCTTTGGGGCATTTTTTTCTGATCCCCATACAGCTGTTCTTTAACAAACAGATATACCTCGGAACTTTCTGATACCAATCTGATAATTACTTGCTTATACGGAAAACAGTATGCTGCTGTAGAAATAGTGCTAGAACGGTAGAGGATCTAGAGTCAGGGCTGGCTCTTCCATTTCATGTATGACCCTGAGCCAGTCTCTCTTTTCCCTCCCTACTAGAAGGAAGGCAAGCTCATTGGTGTGCTGGAGCCAGGCTGTCCTGGCTCACAAAATCTGTTAAATTTTCAGTAACATTGTCAGCTGTTGCTTTTCAAAAATTATTCAAGCATCAGAATATTCCTTATTTTATTTCCTGCTGTCTCTTTTGTAACTGTGTCAATATATATATATAATATAAAGTTTTTCATTTTAATCATTTTTAAGTATGAATTTCAGTGACATTAAAACAATTCTGTGAGTTGCCTTTTGTGAGCTAGTAAAAAACATGGAAATTATTAGAAATTAAATTATAAAGTTATATTTTAAAAATATAGGTGGAAGGGAGATGCAAGTGGGAGGAGATATAGGATATATGTATATGTATAGCTGATTCACTTTGTTATAAAGCAGAAACTGAAACACCATTGTAAAGCAATTATACTCCAATAAAGGTGGTTAAAAAAAAGAAGAAAAATATAAATGCTCAAAACTTACCATTTTATGATTATCTATGCTCTTCAGTGTATTTACATCTATTACATCTGAATTGTGGAAATACTATACAATGGTGTACTACTGTACTTTTTTTCCCAACTCTGAGTTCACTGACTTCATATTGATAGCATAAAATTGGTCATGGTAGGAGTATTTATAGCACTGAAATCATCAAACCTACAAATCAGCGTTTGGTTTATTGTTTTGTTGATGATCTAAATTTAAGAAAATGGTGAATAAAATGTTAATAATTTATTGTCTATGGCTATTACATAGCGAATAGCACAAAAAATTGAGAAAGTATTCTTCTAATGTTTGAAAACTATTAATTTAGCAAAGAAGTCACTCAGACTATTGAGAAATGAGTGAAGTTCCAACATATGACTTTGTTATTTCAATTCTGTCTTATTATAGTAAAGGAAATGTTAAATCATAAGTTCTTGGTGAACCTACGCTCAAAGAGCTGGTTGTTAAATATTTATAAATATACCACTGATAAAGCTCCATAAGAGCAGGAACTTAGTCTTGTTCATCACTGTAAACAGGGAACCCAGAAAAGTACCTGGCTTGTTGAACAAATGAAGACACTTAACTTCTCAGTGTCTCAGTTTCTCATCTGTAAATTAAGGACAGTGTTCCTAAGCTGCTTCCTAGGACAGTCTTCCTTTGAGACTGGGGTGAGGGAAGAGCCAAGGTGATAGTAAAGATGAAAGTGCTTTGTAAACAAGCAGCACTAAACAAATGTAAAGTAGTCTTATTAAAATATGATGTGATATGATAACATATATTGAATATATATTTTCTTCATATGTTGATTAGAGGACTCTTTAATGAAATAAGGATTTTTATATAAATCATTTGCTTCACCCAAAGAAAACATATATTCACTTTATTTCTTTAAATACTTGGCAATCTTTTCTTTTACCTGATTCAGTTGTAGGTGGTCTAGAAAATAACAGAGAAATATATTCCTTGCACTGAAAGAGTGTATGATCTGCTACTCTGCCAAGGACTCTAATTTTTTTTTTCTTAATGAGATGCCAAAGGTATTGTGAGCAGCCTTTCTGGTTATAAAAACTCTTCTTCTCCTGCCTTTAAAGTAGCATAGATTTTCTTCTCCAGGGCATCTTGGATGGTGATGTTTGATCATCATTAGTAAGCATTTAATAGATGATCACTGTGTGCACTCACTGTGCTAATAAGAATGTCAACATTATGATTTACAAACTTGGGTGAAATAAAGCCTGTTGGAGAAGAAAAATAGGCAAGCAGAGAGGCATTAGAAATATATATCCACAGCAACTATTAGCCATCTCTCTGCCTCTTAACAGTCTGTCTTACTCTACCAAAAATTATTTCCCGGAATAAATTGTCTATGTCGGGAGGGACATGGGGGACAAAGGGATAGTGCTGGCTTGAGATTTATAAGACAAAAGGCTCTTTTGAACTAAATGAGAAAAAAGAATGGAAAAGGAGAGGATTAGGGCTGTGGAAGCTAGGGCCCTCTCTTCCCACCCTATATACTTTGTCTCACCCCGTAAAATTGGACTAGAATTCTTAGGGGTGCAGTCACTGGCTGGTGCCAGTGGACTTGGTATTAAACAAGTACATAGTTTGAGAAGTTAGTGACAGGACATTTTTAATGATTATGGCCCAAAGTGGTATTCTTTCTTTTCAAGGCTCCATATGCATAGACCCCAATCAGATTTTCCTGCTAAGGCTTAATCACCCACCTGCCTAACCTTAATCAAATTGTTCCTCATCACTTTATAAAGAAGGCCATTAAGAGTAGCTCCACACTTTATTAAAGGAGTTGGCCCTCCCCCTTTTAAAAACCTAAATCCCACTGAGACATGGAACAGAGTTTTGTTTACAGCTTAACCGTTCCTTTGAGACAGAAATGATATTTTATATTTATGTATTACATTTATATTAACTTTTGTGGAAAGTGCCTTTTGAAGTTTATTTCCATTAAGCCTCAAAGTCTAATCCCTGGATCTAAACCACATTAAATACTTTGATGGCAGCCTGTGCTTTGAACAAGTATTTCAAATAGATAACATTAACCTAAATAATCCTGCTGCCTAATATACTCTCAGATAAAATATTGATTTAAATGCTAATATAGATGTACAAGATTCCATTTGCTTACTGCTCTTTCCTTATACACAAAAATGTATGAACATTTAGCCTTTTCTAGACACTGAGACTTGTTCTGCAGCCTGCAGCAGGGTTTGAGAGCCATGTTTAAGTTCCCAAAGTCTTCATGCTATTAGATCAGTGACTTGCTAAAATCAGCACTTGATTGATTTACAGTATACCCTGTGACTCATACTGATTAATATACAAAATAAGCAGTCAAATACAATCAGGATAATAGAGTTGGATCTGAAAGGCCTTAACAGTTTACAAAGTACTTGCAGATACATGATCTCATTTGATCCCCTCAAAAATGCTGTGAAGTCGATACAGCAGGTATTATCATCATCCCTTTTTATCGAAGGCCACCCTGTTTCTAAATAATGGAGCTACACTTGAACCCAAGTCATCACGCTCCTGGACCTGTGCAGTTTCCACAATACCATGCTATGTCTATCACCTGTTTCAGGATATATTGAAGAAATACATTATTTGCATATAAAAATATTAACTATGTTATAAAGACTGTGATGGTTTCTTGGAAAACACTTCAGTGGCATAGCAAATTCCTGTTACATGGCTTGGTACTTGTTGGTCTCAGTGTTCTAAGCAGTTTTAGTCATTTTTAGTGTTTTCCCCTTTCTGATCAGATCTGCCACGTTTTGTCATCACTCTGGGTTTGCAGATGTTGTTTGATGAGATTGCTCTGCAGAGGATGAGAGAATGGTGAGGACACCTAGCATAGCTGATAAGCAGCTTGGTTTTGAGGCAAAAGAGAGCAATGCTTCTTTGGGTCCTGTGAACTGGTAGGAAACCAAGGGGTTAGTCTTTTCTATTAGAAACTCTGTAAACGGAATTTCACCACATCTCGTCACTCCCTAGACCCGAATACTGTATTCTAAACCTTACTCTGTGCTCTAGCAAGATAATAAGGGTAATGCACATATAAATCAACCTTTCATTTACTTAAAAGGATAATCCTGCAGTAAAGGAGGAAATGACAGCTACTCTGATCTTCGAATACTGGGCAAAGGGAAATCGTTCCTAAGCACACAGTCCTTCAATATGACGTAACCTTTTTCATTTAACAGTTTCCCCTAGTAATTCTTTGTGCTGGCAAACCATGAAAGGAAGCATGTGGACTTGGCAGTCCAACCCTGAAGTTTGTGTCTAAAAAATTACTGCAATTTATGTACCAAGGGTCCAAATGACGTTTGTCATTTGGCTGGGCAAAGACATTTCTGAAATTAAAAAGGATGACCTTATTTCACTTAGTGAAATGAGATGAACTCTTTAATGGAACCCATTTTGAATAGTTGTTCATAGGGCAGCACTGTCAAAAAAAAAAAGAGCTGAATTTATATTTTTCCGTATCATCAGAAGAAAATACACTCCTAAAATAAGTCTAAGATTTGCTTGGTTCTCATTGAGAACCTCAGAGTACCATTTTACAATTCCTATTCCTAGATGGTGATTTGGCACAATTTTTTTCCTTTGAGGTAAAAACAGTGGTCCCAGTACAACTGAAGATAGTACTATGCTTTTTATTGATATTTAGTAAACAGCACCCACCTTTTTTTCTTCTTGCTCCTTAATCCTTAGGAAGGCCTATAGTTACCGAGGTTGAATATGTTTTTAATATTCATTTAATATCACATGTATAACATGTAATTAGCAACTTATTAGGAGCCTAATGTGTTTGTTTAGTTAACACTTAAACACCCCTTGTACATCACAGGCACTGTGAATTTATTTAATCCTCCTACAACTCTTGAGGTAAGGACCCTTATCCCCATTTTACTGGGATACAGAGAGGTTAAATACCTCATCTGACATCACAAAGCTAATAAGTTGGGAGCTGCGGTTTGAACCCAGGAATTCTGGCTCCAGGGGCCTTGCACTTGACCACTATGCTATAGTGCTTTGGCCTTAGATGGGCTGCCACAGGAAGACTCCTTTCCTCAGTGTTAGCCCTGCCTGAGACAAGTGCAGACTCTTTGCTACCTTGACCCCTACCCACTCCAGTCTCTGTCCTCACCTGCTCCAGTCATGCTAATGTTGAACATGTACTGACAAAATAGGTTGGACCAACCCTAATGATAGTCTCTGTTGAATGTGTCCCAAACTCTCCCATCACTCTCCTCTCATCATCCCCTTCCTTTCACCCCTCTTTCTTTATAGGACTTCCTATAAAGTGAGAAGTGAGAAAATGTCAAGGATAGCTGGTACTTAATTTGAGTTTTCTTTCAGAGCTGAGGGAGAAATTCCCATTTGGCAACCAAAGTTAGAGGATGAACCATAGGAGAGGTCATTCCTGGTGACTAAGCTGGGACTCAGAACACATTTTCCAAAAGAAACATTTTTATATATGGTAGGTCGTTTTTATGAGTTATTTACTTTCAGGACAGCATAGACCTATACTTCATTTATCTGTTGATTCATCAGATCATTTGTTCAGCAAGTTTTTAAAGAGCACCATGTGCAGGACTTCCCTGGTGGCGCAATGGTTAAGAATCCGCCTGCCAATGCAGGAGACACGGGTTCAAGCCCTGGTCTGGGAAGATCCCACATGCCGTGGGGCAACTAAGCCCGTGCGCCACAACTACTGAGCCCGCACACCTAGATCCTGTGCTCCACGAGAGAAGCCACCGCAATGAGAAGCCCACACACCACAACAAAGAGTAGCCCCCGCTCACCGCAACTAGAGAAAGCCCACCCACAGCAACGAAGACCCAATGCAGCCAAAAATAAATAAATTAATTAATTAAAACTAAATAAATAAAGAGCACCATGTGCTAGGTATTATACGAGGCTCTAGGGACCCAGATTGCCACCATTGGATTAAGTCCATGGCTTGGCTGGTCTGTAGAACCTAACGCATTATTTATAGCATTGAATCTATGAGAAAAGAAGCACTGATGAACTCTGGGAAGGTACCTCTTTCATAATGTAGGTATTGTCAGTAATGACAGTCTTAACTTCAGATATTTGAGAAAAATTTAAAACTTGGAAATGCAAACTGCAAAATATTGACTTTTAGAAATCAATGTGTGCTTTCATTTGAGAATGAACTTTTTAAAAATATGATACCTTTCCAGTAACCAGTTAAACCTGGATTAATTTATATACCCAGCAAGTGGACATCCTATTAATTGAGATCAGTGAATGACACTAGTGGCAAATACTGTGATTCTTTCCCCCAATGCTTCTCAACATCATATCTTTTCAGTGCAGATGTTTTAAAAGTTGGTCACTGAATTTGGAAGAGCTATATCTGTGTTATGTTTTTCTTTCATTTATAAATAGAATGGTTAGGCGTATTTAATTTGGTAGGGAAACTTTATCATTTAATGCCATTTTCTGTTACAGACTTGAAATGGCTAAATACACTTAAGTTCTAAGATGGTTTGTCACTAAATGTAATTAGAGTGTGTAGCTTTGCAAAACCTAAAGGTGTCAAAAGAATGATGCTGTCTGCAATCTTTAGGGAGATTTAGAGTCTCTGCAATACCCAGGAAGACTTTGGAAGTATGCACACATATAACCATTCATTCACTGGTGCACATATACGTACTTGTGGCACTGATATCTGCCTGTCCCACTTCTGCCCCAGCTCCCCTGATGCTCCCTGTTATCTAAAGGCTCAAGATCCAGATTTATTGGTTCATTAGGAGCAAATCCTGTCTGGAATGAGTCTTTTGCTTCCAATCCTGGCTGGTATTCAAAAAAGTATTTAGTCCTCTGGACCCTTGCATGAGCATCAGACTTCAGTCTGCCTATCTGATTCTGCCATGTGAGGCCAGTCTCCCTACCAGGTCTTTCTGCCCACCTCCAGATAGACTTGCACGGACTTCCCAACGATAGCCACCAAACACCGAGAACTGTTGTACTAAAGTCTTGACAGGATCCATCCTGCCGTAAACAGTTTCATATGTAGTTACTCCTAATCACTTATCTTCCATGTTTGGGAAGCTGGTCATAAGTGACCCCAATACCTGCATAGGCATTTCTGTATTAACACATTCACCCACCCTCTGGACTACTTTCTGTCTCTCTGTCTCTCTCTCAATAGCCTATCAAAAGTATCTTCATCCCACCTCTGTTTTGAATCTCCAGTGATCTCCACCTTGTCCTCATTTTCCTGTTTCACATATAGACATTACCACACCACCTAGCACCTGTAGGGTATTGTTCCTTTACTTTCTCATCTATGTCAGCCTTGACTCTTCTAATGAGATTGTAAACTCCTGTGAGTTCAGAAACAATTTCAAATGCTTCTTTTGTGTTCCTTATTGTCTCTATCAATAATAAATACTTGTGGGAGGGAGGGAGACGCAAGAGGGAGGAAATGTGGGAACATGTGTGTGTGTGTAGCTGATTCACTTTGTTGTAGGGCGGAAACTAGCACACCATTGTAGAGCAATTACACTCCAATAAAGATGTAAAAAAATAATAATAAATACTTATTTCAGTAAGTAACCTTGATAATGTCTAGTGACATAATAAAGAGTGATACAGTTTTTGAGCCCTTATTATATATTAGGCACCATGTACATTATCCCACTTAGTCCTCACATCAGCTCTATGAAGTAAGAACTATTATTATATCCTTTTTCAGTTGACACATTGACATTACACAGTTAGGAAGTGGTAGGGGTATAAGGATTTAAACCCAGACCTGTCTGACTCACAGCCCATGAAAATAAACAACTACATTTCTTTGTCTTCAGTATATCTTTGCCTGGGGAACAAAATCTAGATAAGCAATAACCTGCTAGGAGCCTGGGGTTTCCTAGAGGGACTTACTCATTCGTTTTGTCAATATTTGTCAGTGTCTATTGAATCCTTAATAGGAAGAGGCTTTAGAAACTTGCACATAGCAGTGAGGAGTGTGGACAGATGGTGAGTTCAGTGAGGAAAAAGAAGAAGCAAGCAGTAAAGATAGATGGACGCTCACAAATATGAATTGAACAATTCATACGTTCCCTCTTTTTTGTTTAATTTTATTGGAGTATTGTCGACTTACAATGTGTGTTAGTTTCAGGTGTACAGCAAAGTGATTCAGTTATACATATACATATATCATTCTTTTTCAGACTCTTTACCCATATAGGTTATTACAGAATATGGTGTAGAGTTCCCTGTGCTATACAGAAGGTCCACTCATACGTGGAATCTAGTTATAAAAATGATACAAATGAACTTATTTACAAAACAGAAACAGACTCACAGATTTCGAAAACAAATTTATGGTTACCAAAGGGGAAACCTGGGGGGGGTATAAATTAGGAGCTTGGGATTAACATACACACACTACTATATGTAAACTAGATAACCGTTGCTCCCTCTTTAACCCTTGAACTTGAAACCTGATTTGTGATCCCACCACAAGTCTAGTGAAACTGCACCTCTAAGCCCTACCAGCATTTCCTTAAGTCCCATACTCTGATCTCTGTGTGGCACTTCCCATTGTGACCTCCCACTCCTTCCTGAGCCACTTGCCTCCTTTATTTTCTGTGACAGTCTGCTGAGTCTCAGATTATTTCTCTGATGCCTACTCTTTTCGTTTTGTTGTCTGGCCCTTTTTATCATCCTATATGCAGGCATTCCCTCAGGTTCTGTCCTTGACCCTCTTCTCTCCTCCTCCTAAACTCCCTCCCTTGTAGATCTCATGCATTTTCATGGTGTCAGCTCCCATTTGTATGCAGAACGCTCTCTCATCTGTAGTTTCAGCAATCCAGACTTCTCCCCAGGGCTTTAGCCCCACATGTCCAACAGCCTGTCAGGTAGCTTCACTAGCACTTCAGTGTGTCCAAAACCACACATCGTATGTTTCTCTCAAGCCTCCTGTTTCTCTCCTGGGGACCCTATTCTTGAATGACATCAGCATTCTCCAAGTCACCTTTGACTCATCCTTCTTGCTGATCCCCACAACAGTCAGTGGCCTGGACCTGTTGATTTTATGTCCTAAATATCCGTTGCCTCTGTCTCTTAATTTCCATTCCCACAAACTTCATTACTACCTGATTAATCTCTCCAGAGAATAGTTCTGATCATCTTTAATTCTCTATTCAAAACTTTCAAGGATATAAAGTATTAAGAAGAAAGAAATGAAGAGAGGGAGACAGGGAGGAAAGAAAAGAGAAGAGGCCTCCTTAGCTGGCCACCCAAGGACCCAACCTTCACTCCTTCCTTCCTTGATCCACCAAGCACAAGCAACAGACCCCGCTGCCAGTAGCAAATATTCTCATCACCTCTTCTAAGAACATGTATCTGTACCTCTCTTTCTCACTTGAATTACAGTTATTAGCATTTATGTTTATCTCTACTACTAGAGATCTTGGGCTCTCATCTTGTTCACTTAGTACCCCCCGTACCCAGCACTGTGCTTTAACGCCTAGTAGATACTCACAGAAGTACTGAGAATGAAGTGTGACCATGACTACACCTGCCCCCAGTTACTGCTCTTTTGCTCAGCATAAAGGGTAAATGGAAGATTTCTCCATTGTATGCATGTTTGCTTTACCCCTTTTTTGCTTCTTCCCTTGCCTCTGTCATAAACATGGTTCGTGGGGTCTGATTTAGGGGAGAGGTTCTTGTACAGCTTCTTCTATGAGGTTAGCCATCACTGTCACTGTGGCCTTAAAGAACCTGAGTCATGATTATTTCTGGGCAACTCACTGGGTTCTGTAGCCACTTTGGTCTATTGCTGAGTGTCAATTGGGGACAGAAGGCGGCTTGCTGCCCTCTGGAGTATTTTGGGTAATTCATAGCCAAGCCATCCGTAGCAGAAATTTCCCTCAGCAGGACAGATGCAGCCAATTCCAGAGATTGAATCTGTCCTCAACCACAGCCTGATCAATCTTAGTGGATAGTTCTCTTATAAATAGAAATGAATCCTTTTGGCCAACATGGTGCATAAATTGTGTAATAAATATTTCAAAACCCCTTAGAAGTTCAGGGTATGCTATTAGAGGAGTAGCCTCTGTGCCCTGACTAATATATTCACATTCCAAAAAGATACCTCATAAATCCCTGTTTATTCCTGGACAGGGTTCTTGTTCTTTTTTTTTAAACATCTTTACTGGACTATAACTGCTTTACAGTGGTATGTTAGTTTCTGCTTTATAACAAAGTGAATCAGCTATACATATACATATATCCCCATATCTCCTCCCTTTTGCATCTCACTCCCACCCTCCCTATCCCACCCCTCTAGGTGGTCACAAAGTACCGAGCTGACCTCCCTGTGCTATGCAGCTGCTTCCCACTAGCTATCTGTTTTACATTTGGTAGTATTTATAACTCCATGCCACTCTCACTACGTCCCAGCTTACCCTTCCCCCACCCGATATGCTCAAGTCCATTCTCGACCTCTGCATCTTTATTCCTGTCCTGCCCCTAGGTTCTTCATTACCATTTTATCTTCCTTTAGATTCCATATATATGTGTTAGCATACGGTATTTGTTTTTCTCTTTCTGACTTATTTCACTCTGTATGACAGACTCTAGGTCCATCCACCTCACTACAAATAACTCAATTTTGTTTCTTTTTTATGGCTGAGTAATATTCCATTGTATATATGTGCCACATCTTCTTTATCCATTCATCTGTCCATTGACACTTAGGTTGCTTCCATGTCCTGGATATTGTAAATAGAGCTGCAATGAACATTGTGGTACATGCCTCTTCTTGAATTATGTTTTTCTCAGCGTATATGCCCAGTAGTGGGATTGCTGGTTTGTATGGTAATTCTATTTTTAGTTTTTTAAGGAACCTCCATACTGTTCTCCATAGTGGCTGTATCAGTTTACATTCCCACCAACAGAGCAAGAGGGTTCCCTTTTCTCCACACCCTCTCCAGCATTTATTGTTTCTAGATTTTTTGATGATGGCCATTCTGATTGGTGTGAAGTGATACCTCATTTTGGTTTTGATTTGCATTTCTCTAGTGATTATTGACATTGAGCATCCTTTCATGTGTTTGTTGGCAATCTGTATATCTTCTTTGGAGAAATGTCTGTTTAGGGCTTCTGCCCATTTTTGGATTCGGTTGTTTCTGTTTTTGATATTGAGCTGCATGAGCTACTTGTAAATTTTGGAGATTAATCCCTTGTCAGTTGCTTCATTTGTAAATATCTTCCATTCTGAGGGCTGTCTTTATGTCTTATTTATGATTTCGTTTGCTGTGCAAAAGCTTTTAAGTTTCATTGTTCCCATTTGTTTATTTTTGTTTTTATTTCCATTTCTCTAGGAGGTGGGTCAAAAAGGATCTTGCTGTGATTTATATCATAGAGTGTTCTGCCTAAGAGTTTGATAGTGTCTGGCCTTACATTTAGGCCTTTAATCCATTTTAAGTTTATTTTTGTGTATGGTGTTAGGGAGTGTTCTAATTTCATTGTAGCTGTCCAGTTTTCCCAGCACCACATATTGAAGAGGCTGTCTTTTCTCCACTGTATATTCTTGCCTCCTTTATCAAAGAAAAGGTGACCATATGTGCGTGGGTTTATCTCTGGGCTTTCTTCTATCCTGTTCCATTGATATATATTTCTGTTTTTGTGCCAGTACCATACGGTCTTGATTACTGTATCTTTGTAATATAGTCTGAAGTCAGGGAGCCTGATTCCTCCAGCTCCATTTTTCTTTCTCAAGATTGCTTTGGCTCTTCAGGGTCTTTTGTGTTTCCATACAAATTGTGACATTTTTTGTTCTACTTCTGTGAAAAATGCCAGTGGTAGTTTGATAGGGATTGCATTGAATCTGTAGATTGCTTTGGGTAGTAGACTCATTTTCACAATGTTGATTCTTCCAATCCAAGAACGTGGTATATCTCTCCATCTATTTGTATCATCTTTAATTTCTTTCATCAGTGTCTTATAATTTTCTGCATACAGGTCTTTTGTCTCCTTAGGTAGGTTTATTCCTAGGTATTTTATTCTTTTCACTGCAGTGATAAATGGGAGTGTTTTCTTAATTTCACTTTCAGATTTTTCATCATTAGTGTATAGGAATGCAAGAGATTTCTGTGCAGTAATTTTGTATCCTGCCACTTTACCACATTCATTGATTAGCTCCAGTAGTTTTCTGGTAGCATCTTTAGGATTCTGTATGTATAGTATCATGTCATCTGCAAACAGTGACAGCTTTACTTCTTCTTTTCCAATTTGTATTCCTTTTATTTCTTTTACTTCTTTGATTGCTGTGGCTAAAACTTCCAAAAATATGTTGAATAATAGTGGTGAGAGTGGGTAGCCTTGTCTTGTTCCTGATCTTAGTGGAAATGTTTTCAGTTTTTCACCATTGAGAATGATGTTGGCTGTGGGTTTGTCATATATGGCCTTTATTATGTTGAGGAAGGTTCCCTCTATGCCTACTTTCTGGAGGGTTTTTATCATAAATCGGTGTTGAATTTTGTTGAAAACCTTTTCTGCATCTATTGAGATGATCATATGGTTTTTATTCTTCCATTTGTTAATATGGTGTAGCACATTGATTGATTTGCATATATTGAAGAATCCTTGCATTCCTGGGATAAACCCCACTTGATCATGGTGTATGATCCTCTTAATGTGCTGTTGGATTCTGTTTGCTAGTATTTTGTTGAGGATTTTTGCATCTATGTTCATCAGTGATATTGGCCTGTAGTTTTCTTTCTTTGTGACATCTTTGTCTGGTTTTGGTATCAGGGTGATGGTGGCCTCGTAGAATGAGTTTGGGAGTGTTCCTCCCTCTGCTATATTTTGGAGGAGTTTGAGAAGGATAGGCGTTAGCTCTTCTGTAAATGTTTGATAGAATTCGCCTGTGAAGCCATCTTGTCCTGGGCCTTTTTTTGTTGGAAGAATTTTAATCACAGTTTCAATTTCAGTGCTTGTGATTGGTCTGTTCATTTTTTCTATTTCTTCCTGATTCAGTCTTGGAAGGTTGTGCATTTCTAAGACTTTGTCCATTTCTTCCAAGATGTCCGTTTTATTGGCATATAGTTGCTTGTAGTAATCTCTCATGATCCTTTGTGTTTCTGCAGTGTCAGTTGTTACTTCTCCTTTTTCATTTCTAATTCTATTGATTTGAGTCTTCTCCCTTTTTCTTGATAAGTCTGGCTAATGGTTTATCAATTTTGTTTATCTTCTTAAAGAACCAGCTCTTAGTTTTATTGATCTTTGCTATCATTCCCTTCATTTCTTTTTCATTTATTTCTGATATGATCTTTATGATTTCTTTCCTTCTGCTAACTTGGGGTTTTGGTTAATTGCTTTAGGTGTTAGGTTAGGTTTTTTATTTGAGATATTCCTTGTTTCTTAAGGTAGGCTTGTGTAGCTATAAACTTCCCTCTTAAAACTGCTTTTGCTGCATCCTGTAGGTTTTGGGTTGTTGTGTTTTCATAGTCATTTCTTTCTAGGTATTTTTTGATTTCCTCTTTGATTTCTTCAGTGATCTCTTGGTTATTAAGTAGTGTGTTGTTTAGCCTCCATGTGTTTGTATTTTTTACAGATTTATTCCTGTAATTGATACCTAGTCTTATAGCGTTGTGGCCAGAAAAGATACTTGATACAATTTCAATTTTCTTAAGTTTACCAAGGCTTGATTTGTGACCCAAGATATAATCTATCCTGGAGAATATTCCATGAGCACTTGAGAAGAAAGTGTAGACTGTTGTTTTTGGATGGAGTGTCCTATAAATATCAGTAAAGTCCATTTTGTCTATTGTATCATTTAAAGCTGTGTTTCCTTATTTATTTTCATTTTGGATGATCTGTCCATTGGTGAAAGTGGGGTGTTAACGTCCCCTAATATGATTGTGTTACTGTTGATTTCTCCTTTTATAGCTGTTAGCATTTGCCTTGTTTATTGAGGTGCTCCTATGTTGGGTGCATAAATATTTACAATTGTTATATCTTCTTCTTGGATTGATCCCTTGATCCTTATGTGGTGTCCTTCTTTGTCTCTTCTAATAGTCTTTGTTTTAAAGTCTATTTTGTCTGATATGAGAATTGCTACTCCAGCTTTCTTTTGATTTCCATTTGCATGGAGTATCTGTTTCCATCCCCTCACTTTCAGTCTGTATGTGTCCCTAGGTCTGAAGTGGGTCTCTTGTAGACAGCATATATGCAGGTCTTGTTTTCTTATCCATTCAGCCAGTCTATGTCTTTGGGTTGGAGCATTTAATCCATTTACATTTAAGGTAATTATCGATATGTATGTTCCTATTATCATTTTCTTAATTGTTTTGGGATTGTTATTGTAGGTCTTTTCTTTCTCTTGTGTTTCCTGCAAAGAGAAGTTCCTTTAGCATTTGTTGTAAAAGCTGGTTTGGTGGTACTGAATTCTCTTAGCTTTTGCTTGTCTGTAAAGGTTTTAATTTCTCTGTTGAATCTGAATGAGATCCTTGCTGGATAGAGTAATCTTGGTTGTAGGTTTTTCCCTTTCATCACTTTAAATATGTCCTGCCACTCCCTTGTGGCTTGCAGAGTTTCTGCTGAAAGGTCAGCTATTAACCTTATGGGGATTCCCTTGTATGTTATTTGTTGTTCTTCCCTTGCTGCTTTTAATATTTTTTCTTTGTATTTACTATTTGATAGTTTGATTCATATGTGTCTTGGCATGTTCCTCCTTGGATTTATCCTGTGTGGGACTCTTTGTGTTTCCTGGACTTGATTAACTATTTCCTTTCCCACATAAGGGAAGTTTTCAACTATAATCTCTTCAAATATTTTCTTGGTCCTTTTCTTTTTCTCTTCTTTTTCTGGGACCCTATAATTCGAATGTTGGTGTGTTTAATGTTGTCCTAGAGGTCTGTAAGACTGTCCTCAATACTTTTCATTCTTTTTTCTTTATTCTGCTCTGCAGTGTTTATTTCCACTATTTTATCTTCCAGGTCAGTTACCCGTTCTTCTGCCTCAGTTATTCTGCTATTGATTCCTTCTAGAGAATTTTTAATTTCATTTTTTGTGTTGTTCTTCATTGTTTGTTTGCTTTTTTAGGTCTTCTAGGTCCTTGTTAAACGTTTCTTGTATTTCCTCCATTCTATTTCCAAGATTTTGGGTTATCTGTACTGTCATTACTCTGAATTCTTTTTAGGTAGACTGCCTATTTCCTCTTCATTTGTTAGGTCTGGTGGGTTTTTACCTTGCTCCTTCATCTGCTGTGTGTTTCTCTGTCTTCTCATTTTGCTTAGCTTACTGTGTTTGGGGTCTCCTTTTTGCAGGGTGCAGGTTCGTAGTTCCCTTTGTTTTTAGTGTGTGTCCCCAGTGGCTAAGGTTGGTTCAGTGGGTTGTGTAGGCTTCCTGGTGGAGGGGACTAGTGCCTGTGTTCTGGTGGATGAAGCTGGATCTTGTCTTTCTGGTGACCAGGACCGCATCCGGTGGTGTGTTTTGGGGTGTCTTTGACCTTATTATGATATTAGGCGGCCTCTCTGCTAATGGGTAGAGTTGTGTTCCTGTCTTGCTAGTTGTTTGCCCTAAGGTGTCCAGCACTGCAGTTTGCTGGTCATTGAGTGGAGCTGGGTCTTAGCGTTGAGATGGAGATCTCTGGGAGAGCTTTCGCTATTTAATATTACTTGGAGACAGGAGGTCTCTGGTGGACCAATGTCCTGAACTCAGCTCTCCCACCTCAGAGGCACAGGCCTGACACCCACCGGAGTACCAAGACCCTGTCTGCTGTATCACTTCCAGAGATGAGCCAAAGGAAGTACTTAAAGAAAAGATCAGGGCTTCCCTGGTGGCGCAGTGGTTGAGAGTCCGCCTGCCGATGCAGGGGACATGGGTTTGTGCCCCGGTCCCGGAAGATCCCACATGTCGCGGAGCGGCTGGGCCCGTGAGCCATGGCCGCTGAGCCTGCGCGTCCGGAGCCTGTGCTCTGCAACGGGAGAGGCCACAACAGTGAGAGCCCCGTGTACCGCAAAAAAAAAAAAAAAAAAGAAAAGATCAGCAAATCCATTTTTCAAAAGATGTCCTTGCTATCAATTTGTCAAGGATGTCTGAATCCTGTCTTCAGAGAGCATAGTAGAGACATGCTCTCCAGTTGAGACTCCTGGGCATATATCTGCTAGTGTTGGAGGGTCTCCTGCAGAGGCAGGGGGTGCCTGTGGTTCACCACGGGGAAAAGCACACTGGCCACAGAAGTTCTGGGAAATACTCCTTGGCATTGAGCCCTCCTGGAGTCCACCATGAGCCCCACCCCTAGACAGCGTTCTTATTTGAATTTCTGCCTTCTTTCCTACCCTGATGAACGACTTAGAAAGGAACATAAAGGTATTATCACCTTTTCCCATTAAACTGAGGACCTAGGGCAAGTTCTTGCACCCTGTACTCTGGGCCTCTCCTCTTAGTACCCAGCACTACACAAAGCCCCATAGCCCCTAGGAACCCAGTGCCTCCAAAGAACACCATAACTTTAAAAAGCTAGAGAAAGACAAAAGTCTCTCCCATCTTTAAGATTTCTTTTCCACTCCTATGAAGTTTCCCTCACTCAAATCTAGTGATAACTTCTTGGAGTGGTTCTTACTTTCTGAAACATTATCATTCAGATTTTCTTGATGTACTGCTGGGGTCCACCTCCTCAGAAACCTGGAGGAAGGGGAGAGAGTGTGAGCTGAGGCAGCAGTGACTCATTCATTTGTTCTTTACTCATTCATTTATTTTTGATGGTTCAACAAACATTTTTTATGTATTATTTTCTAGGCACTGAGATTTGATGATGGGAAAGACATGGTTCCTCCCCTCAGGAAACTGTTAATGGAGGTGTGCCACTAAATAGTGAAATGTGATGTTTCTTAATTTTTTTAAGTCAGAGTCTCCTTTGAGAATTTGAAGAAAGTATTAGCTTTTCCTTCCACCACTGAAAATAGATACACACAAACTTCTGTATACAAAAACCGTTGGTGAACCTGATATTAAAAATACCTGGCCTGGTAGGTGCTGGGAAATGCAGTGTGTTAGGATGTTAATCTCCATTTTGATCAGTAGAAGGAGAACTGGAAGGTTTTGTGTGTTTGTTTGTTTGTTTGTTTGTTTTTAAAGAGTGCAAGATACTCAAGGACAGGGTTTGCGTCATGCACATTTGCACTGTGCACGATGCCTGGCACATAGTAGTTGCCCTATGAATACTTGTTGACTAAGTCAATAAACACTATCACCTTAGATAGTTTCTGTGGGGCAAAAGCTATGGGTTTTTAAAAAATATTTATTTTATTTATTTGGTTGTGCTGGGTCTTAGTTGTGGCAGGTGGGCTCCTTAGTTGTGGCTTGCCAGCTCCTTAGTTGTGGCATGTGAACTCTTAGTTGCGGCATGCACGTGGGATCTAGTTCCCCAACCAGTGATTGAACCCGGACTCCCTGCATTAGGAGCGTGGAGCCTTATCCACTGTGCCATCAGGGAAGTCCCTGGAAGGTTTTTAAATAGTGCTCTTAAAATTGTCAACTTTGTCAAATGTGTACATTAACTCCACATGAAATTCTAGGCCCTCACAGTATTATAGAAATTAAAAGCAGAAGCCTTACGTGTAGATTCACACAGGTTCTATAAAAGCTATACAATTTTCTCTGGAACTTTTTTTATTTTTATTTTTTGCAATACGCGGGCCTCTCACCGCTGTGGCTTCTCCCACTGCAGAGCACAGGCTCCGGACGCGCAGGCTTAGCGGCCATGGCTCACGGGCCCAGCCGCTCCGCGGCATGTGGGTTCCTCCCGGACCGGAGCACGAACCCATGTCCCCTGCATCGGCAGGCGGACTCTCAACCACTGCGCCACCAGGGAAGCCCTTCTCTGGAACTTTTATTTGACATTTATTGAAGTCCCTTGGATCACTGGTATGGTTGTGTTACTTATTAAATATCTGTCAAGGACACCTTCCTCCTTGGGAGAATATTAGTCTGAAGTATGAATATGAGAGTCATTGGCCCAAACTGCTGTTATAGGTTAAAGATCAAATTATGGTTTATAGGAAATCTTTAATCAAACTACACAGCCAAAATAGGAGATGAGGTAATTCTTGAGGCTAGGTCTCAAACATTGATTCATTCAACATCACCAAATATTTGTTGAGTGTCCACTGTATGCCAGGCACCATTCTGGACACCTGGAATATATCAGCAAACAAAACAGACAAGAATTCGTGCCCTCATGGAGCTTAAATTCTGGCAGAGATCCAGGGATGGAGGGTAAGCAATAAATAATTAACATAATCAATGAGTAAATTACATGGTATGTGAGAAGGTGATTAGTGTTACAGAAGAAAAAAACTTAGAACAGCATGAGGAGGATAGACTGCTGCGGGGGTGGAATGTAATCTCAAACCCAGGAGTCAGGGTGAGCCTCATTGAGAAAGTGAGATTGAACACTTGTGGGAAATGAAGGAATTGTTTTTAACAGAGGATTCAGAGCAAAGGGCTTAAACGGCAGTGTGGCTGGAGTGTTTGACAAATAGCAAGGAGTCTAGCATGCCTGGAGTAAGACGATGGAGACAAAAGTTAGAGATGAAGTCAGAAAGGTGTAAGAGGCCAGATCATGTAGGGCCATTTTAAGCCATTGACTTTGGCTTTTCCTCTGAGTAAAACAGGAGGGCATTGCAGGGTTTTAGCAGACGAGTGATTTACACTTTATTTTATTTTATTTCTGTTTTTAAAAAATTTTTATTAGAGCATAGTTGATTTACACTGTTATTTTAGTTTCTCCTGTACAGAAAAGTGTATCAGTTGTACATATATCCATTCTCTTTTAGATTCTTTTCCCATATAGGTCATTACAGAGTACTGACACAAGTTCCCTGTGCTATACAGTAGGTCCTTATTAGTTTTCTGAGTGAAATAATTCAGACAGAGAAAGACAGATATCATATGATATCGCTTATATGTGGAATCTAAAAAAATGATACAAATGAATTTATTTACAAAACAGAAATATAGTCACACGTGTGGAAAACAAACTTATGGTTACCGGTGAGGGAAGCGGGGGTGGGGGATGGTTGGGGATAAACTGGGAGACTGGGATTGAAAAAGACACACTACTATATATAAAGTAGGTGACATATTTTAAAAGGACAACTCTGGCTCCTGTGTTGACAAAAGCTGATTAAGAGGCAAGTAGACCAGTTGGGAGAAATCCAAGCCCAAGACAGTGGTGGTGGCTTGGATCAGCATGGTTGGTGGAACTGGAGGTAATGGGAAGTGGTCAGATTCTGAATGTATTTTTTTTTCTCTTTATTGGAGTATAATTGCTTTACGATGTTGGGTTAGTTTCTGCTGTATAAAAAAGTGAATCAGCTATACATATACGTATATCCCCATATCTCCTCCCTCTTGGGCCTCCATCCCACCCTCAGTATCCCACCCTTCTAGGTGATCACAAAGCACCGAGCTGATCTCCCTGTGCTATGTGGCTGCTTCCCACTAGCTATCTATTTTACATTTGGTAGTGTATATATGTCCATGCCATCCTCTCACTTCGTCCCAGCTTATCCTTCCCCCTCCCCGTGTCCTCAAGTCCATTCTCCACTTCTGCATCTTTATTCCTGTCCTGCCCCTAGGTTCTTCAGAACCTTTTTTTCTTTTTTTTAAGATTCTATACATATGTGTTAGCATACAGTATTTGTTTCTCTCTTTCTGACTTACTTCATTCTGTATGACAGACTCTAGGTCCATCCACCTCACTACAAATAACTCAATTTCGTTTCTTTTTATGGCTGAGTAATATTCCATTGTATATATGTGCCACATCTTCTTTATTCATCTGTCGATGGACACTTAGGTTGCTTCCATGTCTTGGATATTGTAAATAGATCTGCATTGAACATTGTGGTACATGACTCTTTTTGAATTATGGTTTTCTCAGGGTATACGCCCAGTAGTGAGATTGCTGGGTCATATGGTAGTTCTATTTGTGGTTTTTTAAGGAACCTCCATACTGTTCTCCATAGTGGCTATACCAGTTTACATTCTCACCAGCAGTGCAAGAGGGTTCCCTTTTGTCCACAACCTCTCTAGCATTTATTGTTTGTAGATTTTTTGGTGATAGCGATTCTGAACGGTGTGAGGTGATACCTCATTGTAGTTTTGATTTTCATTTCTCTAATGATTACTGATGTTGAGCATCCTTTCATGTGTTTGTTGGCAATCTGTATATCTTCTTTGGAGAAATGTCTATTTAGGTCTTCTACCCGTTTTTGGATTGGGTTGTTTGTTTTTTGATATTGAGGTGCATGAGCTGCTTGTATATTTTGGAGATTAATCCTTTGTCACTTGCTTCGTTTGCAAATATTTTCTCCCATTCTGAGGGTTGTCTTTTCATCTTATTTATGATTTCTTTTGCTGTGCAAAAGCTTTTAAGTTTCATTAGGCCCCATTTGTTTATTTTTGGTTTTAATTCCATTTCTGTAGGAGTTGGGTCAAAAAGGATCTTGCTGTGATTTATGTAATGGAGTGTTCTGCCTATGTTTTCCTCTAAGAGTTTTATAGTGCCTGGCCTTACATTTAGGTCTTTAATCCATTTTGAGCTTATTTTTGTGTATGGTGTTAGGGAGTGTTCTAATTTCATTCTTTTACATGTAGCTGTCCAGTTTTCCCAGCACCACTTATTAAAGAGGCTGTCTTTTCTCCACTGTATATTCTTGCCTCCTTTATCAAAGATAAGATTACCATATATGTGTGGGTTTATCTCTGGGCTTTCTATCCTGTTCCATTGATCTATATTTCTGTTTTTGTGCCAGTACCATACTGTCTTGATTACTGTAGCTTTGTAGTATAGTCTGAAGTCAGGGAGCCTGATTCCTTCAGCTCCATTAATCTTTCTCAAGATTGCTTTGGCTGTTCGGAATCTTTTCCATACAAATTGTGAAATTTTTTGTTCTAGTTCTGTGAAAAATGCCATTGGTAGTTTGGTACTGATTGCCCTGAATCTGTAGTTTGCTTTGGGTATTATAGTCATTTTCACAATGTTGATTCTTCCAATCCAAGAACATGGTATATCTCTCCATCTGTTTATATCATCTTTAATTTCTTTCACAGTGTCTTATAGTTTTCTGCATACAGGTCTTTTGTCTCCTTAGGTAGGTTTATTCCTACGTATTTTATTCTTTTTGTTGCAGTGGTAAATGGGAGTGTTTCCTTAATTTCACTTTCAGATTTTTCATCATTAGTGTATAGGAATGCAAGAGATTTCTGTGCAGTAATTTTGGATCCTGCTACTTTACCAGGTTCATTGATTAGCTCTAGTAGTTTTCTGGAGGCATCTTTAGGATTCTCTATGTATAGTATCATGTCATCTGCAAACAGTGACAGCTTTAATTCTTTTCTGATTTGGATTCCTTTTTCTTCTCTGATTGCTCTGGCTTACACATTCAAAAGTATGCTGAATAATAGGGATGAGAGTGGGCACCCTGTCTTGTTCCTGATCTTAGAGGAAATCGTTTCAGTTTTTCACTATTGAGAATGATGTTGGCTTTGGGTTTGTCATATATGGCTTTATTATGTTGATGTAAGTTCCCTCTGTGCCTACCTTCTGGAGAATTTATGCCATAAATAGGTGTTGAATTTTGTCAAAAGCTTTTTCTGCATCTGTTGATATTATCATATGGTTTTTCTCCTTCAATATGTTAATATGGTGTATCATATTGATTGATTTGCATATATTGAAGAATTCTTGCATTCCTGGGATAAACCCCTTTTAATGTGCTGCTGGATTCTGTTTGCTAGGATTTGGTTGAGGATTTTTTGCATCTGTGTTCATCAGTGATATTGGCCTTTGGTTTTCTTTTTTTGTGACATCTTTGTCTGGTTTTGATATCAGAGTGATGGTGATCTTGTAGAACGAGTTCGGGAGTGTTCTCCCTCTGCTATATTTTGGAAGAGTTTGAGAAGGATAGGTGTTAGCGCTTTTCTAAATGTTTGATAGAATTCACCTGTGAAGCCATCTGGTTCTGGGCTTTGTGTTTTGGAAGATTTTTAATCATAATTTTAATTTCTGTGGTTGTGATTGGTCTGTTTATATTTTCTATTTTTTCCTGGTTCAGTCTCAGGAGGTTGTGCTTTTGTAACAATCTGTCCGTTTCTTCCAGGTTGTCCATTTTATTGGCATATAGTTGCTTGCAGTAATCTCTCATGAGCCTTTGTATTTTTACAGTGTCAGTTGTTAGTTCTTTTTCATTTCTCATTCTGTTGATTTGAGTCTTCTCCCTTTTTTTCTTGATGAGTCTGGCTAGTGGTTCATTAGTTTTTTTATCTTCTCAAAGAACCAGCTTTTAGTTTTATTGATCTTTGCTATAGTTTCCTTCATTTCCTTTTCATATATTTCTGATCTGATCTTTATGATTTCTTTCCTTCTGCTATCTTGGAGGGTTTTTGTTCTTCTTTCTGTAATTGCTTTAGTTGTAAGGTGAGGTTGTTTATTTGAGATTATTCTTGTCTCCTAAGGTAGGATTGTATTGCTATAAACTTCCCTCTTAGAACTGCTTTTGCTGTATCCCATAGGTTTTGGGCCGTCATATTTTCATTGTCATTTGTTTCTAGGTATTTTTTGATTTCTTTGTGATCTCTTGGTTATTGAGTAGCATATTGTTTAGCCTCCATATGTTTGTGTTTTTACGGGTTTTTTTCCTGTAATTGATATCTAGTCTCATAGTGTTGTGGTTGGAAAAGATACTTGACATGTTTTCAATTTTCTTACATTTTCCACGTTTGATTTGTGCCCCAGGATATGGTCTATCCTGGAGAATGTTCCATGAGCACGTGAGAAGAAAATGTATTCTATTGTTTTTGCATGGAGTGTCCTATAAATATCAGTTAAGTCCATCTTGTTTAATGTGTCATTTAAAGCTTGTGTTTCCTTATTTATTTTCATTTTGGATGATCTGTCCATTGGTGAAAGTGTAAAGTGTTAACGTCCCCTAGTATAATTGTGTTGCTGTTGATTTCCCCTTTCATGGTTGTTAGCATTTACTTTATGTATTGAGGTGCTCCTATGTTGGGTGCATAAATATTTACAATTGTTATATCTTCTTCTTGGATTGATCCCATGATCATTATGTAATGTCCTTCTTTGTCTCTTGTAATAGTGTTTGTTTTAAAGTCTATTTTGTCTGATATGAGAATTGCTACTCCAGCTTTCTTTTGATTTCCATTTGCATGGAATATTTTTTTCCATCCCATCACTTTCAGTCTGTATGTGTCCCTAGGTCTAAAGTGGGTCTCTTATAGACGGCATATATATGGGTCTTGTTTTTGTATCTATTCAGCCAGTCTGTGTCTTTTGGTTGGAGCATTTAATCCATTTACATTTAAGGTAATTATCGATATGTATGTTCCTATTACCATTTTCTTAATTCTTTGGGGTTTTTTTTTTTTGTAGGTCTTTTCTTTCTCTTGTGTTTCCTGCAAAGAGAAGTTCCTTTAGCATTTGTTGTAAAGCTGGTGATGCTTAATTCTCTTTAATTTTGCTTATCTGCAATGTTTTTAAGTTCTCCATCGAATCTGAATGAGATCCTTGCCAGGTAGAGTAATCTTGGTTGTAGGTTTTTCCCTTTCATCACTTTTAATATGTCCTGCCACTTCCTTCTGGCTTGCAGAGTTTCTACTGAAAGATTAGTTGTTAACCTTATGGTTTTCCCTTGTATGCTATTTGTTGCTTTTCCCTTGCTGCTTTTAATATTTTTTCTTTGTATTTACTATTTGATAGTTTGATTAGTTTGTGTCTCAGCATGTTTCTCTTTGGATTTATCCTGTCTGGTACTCTCTTTGCTTCCTGGACTTGATTGACTATTTGCTTTACCGTGTTAGGGAAGTTTTCCACTATAATCTCTTCTAGTATTTTCTCAGATCCTTTCTTTTTCTCCTCTTCTTCTGGGACTGCTGTAATTCGAATGTTGGTGCATTTAATGTTGTCCCAGAGGTCTCTGAGACTGTCCTCAATTCTTTTCATTCTTTTTTCTTTATTGTGCTCCCTGGCAGTTATTTCCACGATTTTATCTTCCAGCTCACTTATCATTCTTCTGCCTCAGTTATTCTGTTATTGCTTCCTTCTAGAGTTTTTTTTTTTTTTTTTTTTTTTGCAGTACGCGGGCCTCTCACTGTTGTGGCCTCTCCCATCGCAGAGCACAGGCTCTGGATGTGCAGGCTCAGCAGCCATGGCTCACGGGCCCAGCCGCTCCGCGGCATGTGGGATCCTCCCAGACCGGGGCACGAACTTGTGTCCCCTGCATCAGCAGGTGGACTCTCAACCACTGCGCCACCAGGGAAGCCCTAGAGTATTTTTAATTTGAGTAATTGTATTGTTCATCACTGTTTGTTTGCTCTTTAGTTCTTCTAGATCCATGTTAAACGTTTCTTGTATTTTCTCCGTTCTGTTTCTGAGATTTTGGATCATCTTTACTATCATTAGTCTGCATTCTTTTTCAGGTAGATTGCCTATTTCATCTTCATTCATTTGGTCTTGTAGGTTTTTACCTTCCTCCTTCATCTGTAATGTATTTTTTTGTCGTTTCTTTCTTTTTTTCTTTTTTTTTTGAATTGTGGTGCTGTATTCCTGTCTTACTGGTTGTTTGGCCTGAGATTTCCAGTACTGGAGTTTGCAGGCAGTTGGATAGAGCTGGGTCTTCATGCTGAGATGAGGACTTCCGGGAGGCCTCACTCCGATTGATATTCCCTTGGATCTGAGTTTCTCTGTTAGTCCAGTGGTTCGGACTTAGAGCTCCCACCATAGGAGCTCGGGCCTGACCTCTCACCTGGGAACCAAGATCCCACAAGCAAGTGGCAGGTGAAGTAATGGTCCCTTAAAGACACAGACGTCCAAATCCCTGGAACCACCTGGGTGGTGTGTGGCGATGGACCCAGATCCGCTGGAGTGGCAGGGCGGCAGCCTGAGGTGCACAGGGTGGCCTGATGTCCTCAGGATCAGAGCCAGGTCATCTGCGCTGCCTGCACTGCCCAGTGCGCCAGGGACTCTACTTGGGCTTGTTAGGCGTCTGCACCCCGGATTCATGTCCAAGGCCCTGAATGTATTTTGAAAGCAGAAATGTCAGTGTTTCCTGACAGATTAGATACAGGGTATGAGAGAGAGAGAGAGAGAGAGAGAGAGGAAGAGTCAGGGATGAATGCAAGGTTTTGTCCTGAACAACTACAAGGATGGAGTTGCCATCACCTGAGATGGAAAAGGCTATGGGTAGAGCCCATTTGGAATGAAAGATCAGGAGTTTAACTTCCAAGGGTTATATGACTTGGGAATTCTTAGACTACTTTTGGTGCCTCTGGGATTTAGCTCATAAGTAAAGTGAGAATAATAGGAGCCAGGTCTCTCACTGTCAGAAAAGAGAGTTACAAGTATGGCAACAGGGAAGACCGGAATAAACCTTGTGATGTTGCATTGCAATTAGAGATATCGTTGTGAATTCATGGTTTTTAATATATAGATACATAGGTATAGAAATGGATATAAATATACACTCTCAAACATATTTTCTTAACTCCATCACTGAAAAGGCCGGAAAGGAATGACATTCCACTAACAGTGAGCACACAACACCTAGATGTAGGTTTTTAAATATCATTCTCCACTAAAGACATCAGGTACCCTGGAGAAACAGCTGATTCCAGGCTGGGGCAGAGAAAGGTTGAGATGAGCCTGGGACACCTTACTGTGCCAGAAAGTACTCAAGTAATGATAAGGACATTACTTATGTCAAAAAGACACAGGAGCGAACTTAAAAAGATTCCATTGGCCAAATCTGGGACTATTTTAGCATCAAAATAAATAGTGATAGTAATAGATTATCACTCATATAATAAAATGAGGTCCATGAGTCCATACTGATATATAAATAAGTGAATTAAATGGGAGATAAAGAAAGCTCTTCTTTATAGTATAATGCCAGATGATAAATGAGTAAGGAATGGTAAAGTTAGAAAAATCACCATTTGACAAATATGAAGGTAATAATTGATTTATGCAAGAATTATCAATGGGTCCTAAACTAATGGATAAAAATTTGATGAGGAATAGCATCTCTACATAGCCTCAAAGCACTTATTACAAAGGAAAATAGTAATTTTACAGTAGAGAAACCTGGCAGCTATCATCTAACCAACGTTCATATCACCAGAAAGGGGACAGACTAACATCATGACCTCCTTATATGGTGCACTGAGAAGGACATAACATCACTTTTGTAGAATTCCTGCTAAAAATGTACAGCCTCGATCTACTCATGAAGAAACCTCAGACAAACCCAAATTAAGAGTCGTTTAATGGATCTAGAGTTTATTTTGCAAGATGAAAAGAGTTCTATAGAAATTGGTTGCACAACTATATGAATATGCATAATACTACTGAAGTGTGTACTTTGAAATGGTTAAGACAGCTCTATATCAAAAAAACAATGCAATCCAAAAATGGGAAGAAGACCTAAACAGACATTTCTCCAAAGAAGATAGACAGATTGCCAACAAACACATGAAAGGATGCTCAACATCACTAACCATTAGAGAAATGCCAATCAAAACTACAGTGATGTATCACCTCACAGCAGTTAGAATGGCCATCATCAGAAAATCTACAAACAATAAATGCTGGAGAGGGTGTGGAGAAAAGGGAACCCTCTTGCACTGTTGGTGGGAATGTAAATTGATACAGCCACTATGGAGAACAGTATGGAGGTTCCTTAAAAAACTAAAACTAGAACTACCATATGACCCAGCAATCCCACTACTGGGCATATACCCTGAGAAAACCATAATTCAAAAAGAGTCATGTACCAAAATGTTCATTGCAGCACTATTTACAATAGCCAGGACATGGAAGCAACCTAAGTGTCCATCAACAGATGAATGGATAAAGAAGATGTGGCACATATATACAATGGAATATTACTCAGCCATATAAAGAAACAAAATTGAGTTATTTGTGGTGAGGTGGATGGACCTATAGTCTGTCATACAGAGTGAAGTAAGTCAGAAAGAGAAAAACAAATACTGTATGCTAACACATATATATGGAATCTAAAAAAAAAAAAAAAGTGTTCTGAAGAACCTAGGGGCAGGACAGGAATAAAATCGCATACGTAAAGAATGGACTTGAGGACATAGGGAGGGGGAAGGGTAAGCTGGGACGAAGTGAGAGAGTGGCATGGACATATATACACTACCAAATATAGAGTAGATAGCTATTTGGAAGCAGCTGCATAGCACAGGGAGATCAGCTCACTGCTTTGTGACCACCTATGGGGGTAGGATAGGGAGGATGGGAGGGAGACTCGAGGGAGTAGATATGGGGATATATGTACACGTATAGCTGATTCACTTTGTTATAAATCAGAAACTAACACACCATTGTAAAGCAATTATATTCCAATAAAGATGTTAAATTAAATAAATAAATAAAATGGTTAAGATAATAAACTATATTATGTGTATTTTACCACAATTTTTTTAAATCTTCAAAATTTTAAGGAACATTCTATAAAATATCTTCAGTAAATCATGAAAGGTGAAGACAAACTGTGAAACTGTCCCAGATGATAGAAGACTAAAGAGACATGACAACTAAATACAGTTTGTGATTCTGGATTGAACCCTGGTTAAGGAGGGAAAAAATACATATAGTAAAATATCGGGACAATTGGCTAAATATGAACAAGGCCTGTAGATTAGATAAAAATATTGTGTCAGCATTACCTTCCTGATTTGGATAATTGCACTGTGGTTATGTTAAAGACTGTTCTTGTTCTTAGTAAACATCACAAGCATTGGGGGAGTAATGAGCCATTATGTTTTCAACTTACTCTCAAATGGATCAGAAAAACAATAATATATATGCATACATATATGGGCAAAGAAAGTATGCTTAAGTAAATATGGAAAAATGTTAACAATTAGGGAATCTGGGTGAAGGGAATACAGGATTTCTTAGTACTATTCTTGCAAATTTTCTATAAATCTGAAATTATTTGAAAACAAAAAATTCCAAAAAGGAGTTCATTGTTGGACATGTGGAGTTTGAGATATCTAGTAGACATCTAAATGGAAATGTCACGCAGGCAGTACCATGTTCTGGAGTTTGAGATACAAGTCTGGGCTGAAGATAAAAAATTGGGGGTCTCCATTATAAATGGAGTTTAAGGCTATGAGAATTGACAAGATTACCAAGGGAGTAAGTTAAGGTAGAATAGAATCAAGAATTGAGTCCTGGAAGAGTTAACTACTTAATTTATATTTCCCTCAATAATGCTCTTTACTTCACTTTTAGTCAGTTATCCAAGATGAAGAACTTGGGATTTGTTTAAAAGCCAGTTGTGAAATGAGAAGAAACACTGTTAACAGCTGAGGAATGGAATTACTGTGTGTCTCCTATCTCCAGTATTCGATGACCCCAGCTCATTTTTTTCCCCAGATGTTTTGGTGCCTAGTTGCCAGCAGGTTGTCCACAGAGAATATCTGTGTTCTAGAAAGTGAAGTCATCTTGCGTGGCAGATGGCAGCTGGATAGAAATAGGCCTGCCTGTTTCACAGCAGGGCAGAACTTCGGAGTGCAAACAGTCTTTCATTCAAATCACAGGCAAACTTTCGGATGCTAAAATCAGCCCTCATCGAACAAGCTCCTCTCATCAGTTTCCTGGTAGAAAGCAGCTGTGCTGCTGGGGATAGAAACCCCTGGCTATCCATAATTAGATCTGAAAGAGCACCCTCTTGTTTCCCCTTTAGTGTGCAAGCCCTAGTGTCAGCCATTGTGAACAGCAGTGGGATTTGGGGGGTTGTACTTAAAGTGAGTGAACTAGAGAGCCTAACAGTCATGACAGACATCCTCCCCGCCAAATGCTGGATCACATATGCATTGCCTCTGATCAGTCTGCTTGTTTGAAACTAATGTCAAAGGCAATGTGTAGTGTTGGCACTAATCTTTGACAAGAAATGAGAAATAAAACCTTTGTTCACTGGTCCAAAGATTTGCTATTAGAGGACCTCTGTCTATCCTTTGATACCTTCACTGTGCCCTGGAAATTATTTCTATACTCATCTTCCAGGAAGCATCATTCTTTCCAACTGACCAATAACAAGCATATCTAAATCTCATAGAGCACTTTGTAACTTACAGGCCCTTGTGTATCCATTATCTCATTTAATCTTGATAACAGAACTAAAAAGGAGTCTTATCCCCATTTTGTAGAGAAAGAAACATAGCTAAAGATCATATACCATTGGTAAGCAGCTGTGACTCTTTTCCCTGACGAATTGGTGTAGAAAGTATCAAAGTTTCCACATTGAACCAGTTAAGGAAATGTAGTTTTATTAATCACATTGTCTAATAAAGTCTCTCCAATGTGATAGAGAAAATACCTCACAGAAAACAGAGGAGAAAAAATTTTAAAGACCTACTAGATGCAGATGGGAAGTCTCAATCTCATGAATCTTGAGAAATGTATCTTTTGTTGTTGTTGTTGTTCAGAAATAACAAGTCATTTGGGCTGAAATGATTGTTGCTTGTGTTGTGTATGACCATCCTGGTTTTTCTGAAAGAGTGGAGATATTTTCTTGTCATCATTGGCAAGTAGCCTCTAAATTATAGGGAGAAAACCTATCATTGTTAGACTTCACTATCATAAAGTCTTATCACTGGAAAACAAGCCTAAGGAATACAGTCGCTCACTTTGGTGATGGAGCTACATCAAGAAAACTCGGGGGAAAGAAGACAATAGGCAAAGAGACAATTTCTTGTGTGGAGAAAGACTAGGTTTCATCGGCAGTTCTGGCATCCTAGGTTGTTGGCGGTAGGCACCCTGAAGGGGATGTGATGAACTACAGGAGAATGCATTGGTAGGAATATATCCTTTACAGCTTTACTGCAGAATGAGGTATTTCTATTAAGTGTGATCCATTCTGCTTTCCTAGAACCAGAAATATGTTTTCTTGAGAAATGTCAAGAGTACTGTTTGTGTGTGATTTGGGGAGAGGAGTGGGCACAGAACAGGACAACAATGACACCTGGTTTTAGAGATATAGAGCAAAGATGCTGTAAAATACTGATATATGTATTATTTTTTTAAAAACTCTGTACATGATTCTAATGTGTAGCCAAGGTAGAAAATACTGTTCAAGAGCAGTGATTCTCAAGCTTTGATGTGCAAGTGAGTCATCTGGGGATCTTGTTAAATGGTAGTTTCTGATTTCAGTAGATCCAGGGTACAGCCTGAGCTTTTGCATTTTTAATAAGCTATCAGGTGATACGGAACACTTTGAGTAGAAAAATTCTACAACAAAGGTCCTCAAACTCTGGCCACACAGTAAGATCACCTGGAGAGACTTCTAGTATCCCATTCTACATGTAAGGAGCTTGGAAATCACCATCCTGTCCCAAAAGTAAAAAGCTGAATAGACTAAAAATTCAACAACTCTTCTTGGATCCAAAAGAGAGGAGAGAATACAGTGCAAACTACTGCCTCCCAAGACTGGAGAGACGGGTGAATACAGGAAGTCGCAGCTTACCAGAGCAGAAACTGTCAACGGAACCAGTGTCCTGGTAGAAAAACCTGAGCTATAATTGACAAATTGCTAGAGGCTCAGTATGGACAACTGTGAGGGTTGAAAACTCCAGGGGACCCATTACAGAGGAGGTCTCCCACAGTTTTGTGAGATTTGCCACCAGGAGCTCCTCCAGGTTCACACAATACATGTCAGAGAAAAATTCCCTCATGTTTCCTGCAGAGGGGACTGAGGGGTGGGAGTGGAGGTGAGGAGGGGGACCATTTTTAAATACACCAGAGCACTCTCTTCTTCTTAATAAGGCTGACCCTCAGGAGAAACTAGTTAATTAGAGCCTAAGGTACTCAGATAATTTCAGAGCCTAACTGACCTGGGGAAAGGAAATACCCAACTCCAGCCCACTCTAGCTATCCTATTCCACCTAAAGGTGCGGGGGGGGGGGGGGGGGGGGGGGGGGAGAAAACTAAGAAATACTTCGGAAGTTCACAGTCCAGAGGCACAAGTTCACAAGAAGAATGAGACCTAATCACCTAATCATAGGACTTTAGTATGCTTCCCCCTCCATACACCTTACCATCACATTATTAAAGGCTTATTTAGAGCAGTTCCCTGTACCCAGTACATCATGTCCAGCCATCAAGAAAAAATTACAAGGCATTCTAAAAGACAAAAAGCACAATTTTAAGAGATAGAACAAGCTTCAGAACCAGCCATAGTAGGGATGTTGGAATGATCATACCGGGAATTTAAAACACCTGATTATTATGCTAAGGGTTCTAATGGATAAAGTGGACACCAGGCAAGAACAGATGCGCAATGAAAGCAGAGAGATAGGAATCCTAAGAAAGAACCAAAAAGAAATGCTACAGATAAAAACCACTATAACAAATAAAGAATGCCTTTGAGGGTTTATTAGCAGACTAGACATGGCTGAGGAGCCATGAGCTTGAGAATTTGTCAATAGAAACCTCCAAAACTGAAAAGCAAAGAGAAAAAAGATTGGAAAAAAAAAAAGAACTGCATATCCAAGGACTGTGGGACAACTACAAAAGGTGTAACATATATAATGGTAATACCAAGGGAGAAGAAAGGAATAGAGGAAATATTTGAAATGATAATGACTGAAAATTTCTCCAAAATTAATGTCAGACACCAAAACATAGATCCAGGAAGCTCAGAGAACACCAAGCAGGATAAATGCCAAAAAAACTACACTGAAGCATATGATTTTCAAATTACAGAAAAATCAAAGATAAAGAAACAATCCTGAAAGAAGGCAGAGAGAAAATAGCCTTACCTATAGAGGAACAAACAATTACGTAAACTTCTCAGAAATCATGAGAACAAGGAGAGAGTGGAATGAAATATTTAAGTGTTGACAGGAAAAAAAAAAAAAAAAAAAGCCAGCCTAGAATTCTGTATGCTCTGAAATTTCCTTCAAAGTGAAGAAGAAATAAAGACTTTCTCAGACAAACAAAAATTAAGGGAATTTGTTGCCAGTAGACCTGCATTATGAGAAATGTTAAAAGTTCTTTAGAGAAAAGGAAAATGATATGGGTCAGAAATTTGAATCTACATAAAGAAAAGAAGACCATCAAAGAAGGAATAAGTGAAGGTAAAAATAAAAACTTTTCTTAATTGATCTAACAAATCACAGTGTTTGTATATACTTATATATATAAGTGAAATGAATGACAGCAATGATATAAAAGACAAGAGGGAGGAATTAGGATTATTTTAAGATACTGCCTGTGGTACAATTGACCCTTTTACTTATTTATTTTTTTTAGTTGTGTTGGGTCTTTGTAGCTGTGTGCAGCTTTCTCTAGTTGCATCAAGCGGGAGCTACTATTTATTGCACTGTGCGGGCTTCTCATTGCGGTGGCTTCTCTTGTTGCGGAGCACGGGCTCTAGAGCACAGGCTCAGTAGTTGTGGCACACAGGCTTAGTTGCTCCACAGCATGTGGGATCTTCCTGGACCAGGGCTCGAACCCATGTCCCCTGCATTAGCAGGCGGATTCTTAACCACTGTGCCACCAGGGAAGTCCCACAACTGGCCCTTGAACAACATGGATTTGAACTGCATGGCTCCACTTATATGCAGATTTTTTTCAATAGTAAATACTACAGTACTACATGATCCACAGTTTGTTGAATCCCCAGATGCAAAAGTGTGGATTCAGAGGAAATGCAGATATGGCAGAACCGTGTATACAGAGAGCTGACTGTATGTTATATGTGGATTTTCAACTGTGCAGAGGGTCAGTGCCCCTAACCCCCATGTTGTTCAAGGGAAAACTGTATATTGCAAACTCTAGGGTAACCACTAAGAAAAGTAGAAGTCGAGTATAACTGATATCCTAAGAAAGGAGAGAAAATAGAATCATATGAAATGTTCAATTAAAACCACAAAAGTCAGAAAAAGAGTGGAAATAAAAATACGAACAAAGAACAAGGGCAAGTAGAAAACAGTAACAAATATGGTAGATACTAATCCAACTATATCAATAATCACTTTGAACATCAGTGGTCTAAATGCAACTATTCAAAAACAGGGATTGTCAGAGTGGATCATAAAACAACACCCAAATATATGTTGTCTACAAGAAACCCACTTTAAATGTAAAGACACATATAGACTAAAAGTAAATGGATGGAGAAAAATATACCATGCTAACTTGAATCAAAAGAAAGCAGGAGTGGCTATATTAACTTCAGGGCACACAGAGCAGATTTCCAAGAAAGTTATCAGGGATAAAGAAGGGCATTACATAATGATAAAGGAGTCAGTTTTTCAAAAAGATATGACAGTCATTAATGTGTATGACCTAACAACAGAGTGCCAAACTATGTAAGGCAAAAACTAATAGAAGTGCAAGGAGAAATAACTCCATTATTATGGTTGGAAATTTCAGCACCCTTTTATCAGAAATGGAGAGATCCAACAGGCAGAAAATCAGTAAGGACATAGTTGAACTCAACACCATCAATCAACTATATAGAACAGACATCTATATACTACTTCACCCATCAAAAACAGAGTACGCATTATTCTCAAGCTCACATGGAACATTCAACAAGATAGACCACATTCTGGGCCATAAAACACACCTTAAAATATCAGAAATCATACAGTGTCTGCTCTCAGAACACCATAGAATTAAACTAGAAATCAATAACAGAAAGGTAAATCTCTGATAACATATGGAAATTAAACGACACACTTCTAAATAACACATGGGTCAAAGAAGAAATCTCAAGAGAAATTTAAAAACATTTTGAACTAAATAAAAATGAAACACAGCTTATCAAAATTTGTGGCATATAATGAAAGCAGTGCTTAGAGGGAAATTTTTAACATTGCATGTACTTATTAGATAAGAGGAATGATCTAAAATCAGTAGTCTAAGTTTCCACCTTAGGAAACTAGAATAAGAAAAACAAGTTAAGTTCAAAGTAAACAGAAGAAAAGAAATAATAAAAATTAGAATGGAAATCAATGAGATTGAAAACAAGAAGTCAATAGAGAAAATCAGCAAAACCAAATCCTTTTATGGACATTAAAAGGATAATAAAGGAATACTGTGAAGAACTCTATGCCCACGAATTTCATATCCTAGATGAAATGGACCAATTCCTTGAAAGACGTGATTAGCCTAAACTCTCACAAGAAGAAATAGACAATCTGAATAGCCTACATCTATTAAAGAAATTAAATAAATAAATAATAACCTTCCAAAACAGAAAGCACCAGGCTCAGATGAGTTCTACCAAACATTTAAGGAAGAAATTATACCAATTTTCTGCAATCTCTTTCAGAGGATAGAAGCAGAGGAAATACTACCTAAGTCATTCTATGGGCCAGCATTACCGTGATACCAAAACCAGAGAAAGACATTACAAGAAAAGAAAACTACAGACCAATATCTTTCTTGAACATAGATGTAGAAACCCTCAACAAAATATTAGCAAATTGAATCCAACAATGTACAAGAAGAATTATATGTTATGATGAAGTGGGATTTATCCCGGGTTTGGAAGGCTGTTTCAACACTCAAAAATCAATTAATCCTTCAGATCAACAGGCTATAAAAGAAAAATCAGATGATCCTAAAAGTACATCCAAAAAAAGCACTTGACAAAATCCAACACATTTATCATAAAATCTCTCAGTAAATTCGGGATAGAGGGGAACTTTTTCAACCTATTGAGACTACCTACTAAAAACCTTCAGCTAGTGTCATGCTTAATGGTGAGAAACTGAAAGCTTTCCTACTAAGATTAGGGTCAAGGGAAGGATATCCCCTCTCACTATTCCTTTTCTTTTCTCTTTTAATTGAAGTATAATTCATTTACAGTGTTGTGTTAGTTTCAAGTGTACAGCAAGTGTACAGCAAAGTGATCCAGATACATATATATATATACACTTTTCATATTCTTTTCCATTATAGGTTATTATAAGATACTGAGTACAGTTCACTCTGCTATACAGTAGGTCCTTGTTGTTTACCTATTTTATATATAGTAGTGTATATATCTTAATCCCAAACTCCTAATTTATCTTTCCCCCCTGCCCCTGCTATCCCCTTTGGTAACCATAAGTTTGTTTTCTATGTCTATGGGTCTATTTCTGTTTTTTAAATAAGTTCATTTGTATCATTTTTTTAGATTCCACATGTAAGTGGAATCTTATACATATATTTGTCTTTCTCTGTCTGACTTCACTTAGTGTGATAATCTCTAGGTCCATCTATGTTGCTGCAAATGGCATTATTTCATTCTTTTTTATGGCTGAGTAATATTTCATTGTATATATATACCACATCTTCTTTATCCATGCATCTGTCAGTGGGCATTTAGGTTGCTTCTCTGTCTTGGCTATTGTAAATAGTGTTTCTATGAACATTGGGGTGCATGTATGTTTTCAAACTATAGTTTTCTCCAGATATATGCACAGAAGTGGGATTGCTGGATGATATGGTTAACTCTATTTTTAGTTTTTTAAGGATCATAATGGCTGCACCAGTTTACATTCTCACCAACAGTGTAGGAGGGGTCTCTTTTCTCCACAGCCTCTCCAGCATTTATTATTTGTAGGCTTTTTCCTTTAAAAATTGTTTTTCATATTTTATTTTGTGGGAGCAGTGAACATAAGGAAACCAATTTTTCCACCTTTATTGAGATATAACTGATATACAACATTGTGTAATTTTAAGGTGTACAGTGTAATGATTTGATATGTATATATATTACAATATGATTGCCACAGTAAGGTAATATGTCCATCACCTCACATGTGACAATTTTTTTGTGTGTTGTGAAAACTTTTAAAATCTATTCTCTTAGCAACTTTCAAATATACAGTACAGTCTTGTTAACTTTAGTCACATTGCTGTACACTACATCCCCAGAACTTATTTATCTTATAACTGGAAGTTTGTACCCATCACTGCTCTCAACATTGTACTAGAAGTACTGGCTAATGCAAAGACAAGAAAAGGAAATAAAAGATGTATGGATTGGAAAGGATGAAATAAAACTGTCTTTGTTCACAAATGGTATCATCATCTATGTAGAAAATCTGAAAAAAAATCGAAAAAATTTCTGGAACTAGTAAGTGAATATACCAAGGTTTCAGGATATAAGGTTAATATACAAAAGTCAATCGTTCTATATATCAGCAATGAACAAGTGGAATTTGAAATAAAAACACAATACCATTTACATTTGTGTCTCAAAAACGAAATACTTAGGTATATATCTAACAAAATATGTACAAGATCTATATGAGGTAAACTATACAACTCTAGTGAACAAAATAGAAGGAGAACTAAATAAATGGAGAGATATTCCGTGATTCATTGTTAAGAAGACTCAAAATTGTCAAGATGTCCATTCTTTCCAACTTAATCCATAGATTCAATGCAATCCCAATCAAAATCCCAGCAAGTCATTTTGTTGATGTTGACAAACTGATTCTACAGTTTATATGGAGAGGCAAAAGGCCTAGAATAGGCAGCTCAATTTTGAAGAAGAACAAAGTTGGAAGGCCGGCACAGCAAGACTTACTATAAAGCTACAATAGTCAAGACAGTGTGGTATTGGTGAAAGAATAGACAAATTGATCAATGGGATAGAACAGAGAACAGAGAAATAAACTCACATAAATGTAGTCAAATGATCCTTGACAAAGGAGCAAAGGCAAGGCAATGGAACAAAGATAGTCTTTTCAACAATGTGGTTGGAAACCTGGACATCCACATGCAAAAAAAAGTGTGTAGATACAGACCTTGCACCCATCACAACGATTAACTCAAAAAGGATCATAGACCTAAATGTAAAATGAAAACACTATAAAACTCCTGGAAGATAACATAGAAAAAAACTTAGATAACCTTGGGAATGGTGATGACTTTTTAGATACAACACTAAAGGCATGATCCATGAAAGAAAAAAATAAGCTGGACTTTATTAAAAAGAAAGACTTTTGCTCTAGGAAAGACAGTGTCAAGAGAATGAGAAAATAAGCCACAGACTGGGAGAAAATATTTGCAAAACACTTATCAAACACATCTGATAAAGAACCAAAATATACAAAGAACTCTTAAAACTCAACAGTAGGAAAACAGCAACTCTATTGCTAAAATGGCCCAGAGACCTTGACAGACAACTCATCAAAGAAGATGTACAGATGGCAAATAAGCATGGGAAAAGATGTTCCACACTGTATGTCATCAAGGAAATGCAAATATAAACAATGAAATACCACAACATCAAATGCTGGTAAGGATGTGGAGCAACATTCATTGCTGGTGGGAATGCAAAATGGTACAGCCACTTTGGAAGACAATTTGGTGGTTTCTTATAAAATGAAACATACTCTTACCATACAATCCAGGATTTGCGCTCCTTGGTTTTTACCCAAAGGAGTTGAAAGCTCATGTCCACACAGAAACCTGCACACAGATATTTGTAGCAGCTTTGTTCATAATTGCCAAAACTTAAAAGCAACCAAGATATCCTTCATGAAGTGAGTGGATAAATAAACTGTGGTACAACCAGACAATGGAATATTCTTCAGTGCTGGAAAGAAATTAGCTAGCAAGGCATGAAAAGACATGAAGGAAACTTAAATGCGTATTACTAAGTGAAAGAAGCCAGTCTGAAAAGTCTACATAGTGTATGATTCTAACTATATGACGTTATGGAAAAGGCAAAACTATGAAGATAGTTAAAAGATCAGTGGTTGCCAGGGGTTAGGTGGATGGAGGGATGAAAAGTCAGAGCACAGAGGATTTTTAGGGCAGTGAAAATACTCTGTATGATACTATAATGATGGATACATGTCATTATGCATTTTTAAAAATATTTATTTGGCCACGCTGGGTCTTAGCTGAGGCACGCAGGATCTTTGTTGCCACATATGGGATCTTTGCTGCCGCGTGTGGGATCTTTGCTGCAGCATGCAAGATCTTTAGTTGCGGCATGTGGGATCTGGTCCCCTGACCAGGAATGGAACCTGGGCCCCCTACATTGGGAGCGCGGAGTCTTAACCACTGGACCACCAGGGAAGTCCCACATTGTCATTATACATTTGTACAAACCCATAGAATGTATAATGCCAACAGCTAACCCTAATGTAAACTATGGATTTGGGGTGATTATGATGTATCAACGTAAGTTCATCAGTTGTAACAGTGTACTAATCTGTTGGGGGTTGTTGATAATGGGTGAGTCTATGCTTGTTGGGGAGCAGGAGGTATTTGGGAAATCTCTGTATCTTCCTCTTAATTTTGCTATGAATTTAAAACTGCTGTAAAAAAAAAAGTTGTAAAAATCACCTGGTGAGCTTTAAAAAAAAAAGAACAATAGTGGTCCCTACTCCCTATGAAGCCAGAATCAATAAGAGATAGAGTTCAGCAAGCATGGGTATTTTTTTAGGCTCCCCTGATGATTCCATTCTGTGGCTAGGTTTGGGCACCTTGGTTCTAAATCTGCATTGTACTAGCATCTAACCACTTGTGGGTATTTAAATTTTAAAAAATTCACTTTCTCAGTTGCATTAACCACATTTCAAGTGACTTAGATAGTGCAGATGTGGAACATTTCCATTAACACTAAGTTCTATTGGCCAGCACTAAAAAATCTAGAGCAACTCTATACAACAAATATTCTGAAAGGAGAAGTTCTCTTATTTCTAAAACTGTTGCATTCTGTTCTCTTAGTTTAAAAAAAATCAAATTTCATCTAAAAAGAGGCTGTATAATAGTAGTTACTGTTTTATTTTAGTTTATAATAGTTATCTTCAGAGAGTCCTGTTCTCCCATCTCCTAGTAGAATCTTCTGTGAGCTTGTGAAAGAACACATTGGTTGAACAGTATTGTCCATTCTTTGTAAGTAGAGATACTTATATCAGAAGTTGAAGCAAGGTTTGTACATATGTGATAGGGAGCAGGCTGAAGCATCTCTCTTTTAAACTCAAAGTGTTTGGTGACATTTGTATATTAATGTCAACATTAAATTTAAATGAAAAATTAAGTAATTAATCTTATTATAATTTTATAATTATTTCTTTTAAGAATTCACAACTTCCTCTTCAAAGAGACAATTGGTCATTCTCAGGAATGCCCAACCAAAATTGGATTGTTTCTGCTGTAGGGACAATTCTCAAGTCTGAAACTACACATCAAATTAAAACAAAACAAAAGCAAGGAAAACTGAGAAAAGCCTCCCATTAGAAGCCTGCTGAAAGAACAGTTTCAATTCTGATGTGACACTCATTTATGGAGAATATTTGTAGTCTCTACTTCTAAATCCAAATTTATAACAGAAAACAAATATTCTACTCCCAGTAGTATTTTTTTTAATCAAAGACACCTTGTCTTCAAGTAACTCATAGTTTAATGAACTTCTATGTCTCTCATATTTCATCTTGTTGGGAGCTATGGGCAGTCAGGGTTTGGGTTTTGTCTATCACATGTTTTCTCCCTGGAAATCTAGTAATTGGAAGAAGGCTGCAGGGGGCTAGGACATTATAGTGTATTAGAGATTTCATTATCGAGCCATCCCCTGAAGAATATTGGAGTAGATCTCAAGTTTAGCAGAGCTAATACATAAATGGAGATCAGAGAATGGGAGAATGGAGAACAGTTCAATGTCCTGTTTAAAAATATCAAGTATTCCCTCGCTTGGTCGCCCTGATCATTCTTAAAGGTGAAGAGATTGTGTGTTTCTTGTGGCAACAATTGTCTGGATTATAGTTCAAGAATTGTCAGTACTGAAGAGAGCTCCAAAGGTCCATTTTTGTCCTTACTGTGAATGTTTTGTCCTGGGAGGGTGTTTATAAGCCTGGTTTGGCAATAGGTTTTTGTGAATATCTATGCTTCAAACCCAAGCCAGGGCTCTGAAGCAGTGCTGGTCTGAGTGCAGAGAATGCAGCAGTGGCAGCAGCAGCAAGGACCTGTCCCAGGCACTCAGGGCTCATTTGTATGGATGCACTGATGCTGTGGGAGCTGCATACATCAAAGTTACTGCAGTCCCCACCATAGAGCCTCATGGAAAACAGGATTGTTCTACAGCTTTGTTTTCCCATCAGAGTTCTGCTTCATAATCTAACGCCCTTTAACTAGAGAGGATCTGGGACAAAGAGAGCTGAATGAACAAAGCAAAGAACAATTTAAGTACAGTGCTCAGAAATAATTGGCAGCTTAGGGTAAGATAAAGTCCCACAGTGGTACAAATCATAGCATCTTAGCTCTGGCAGAGACCTTAAAAGGTCATACAGACCAGCTTCCATTGCCTGTCTTCAAAACTTAAACCATTCCAGGTGGATAAGAACTGATTCTATGTTTTAGGCCTTCCAGAAAGAAAATTACACGGCTCCCTTTGGAACATGTTCTGATATATAGTACCTTTTTCACTGTAAGTTCATTCTTCATTGAGCCCAAATCAGTCATATTGCAGTTAAAATTAGTTTTTACTTGTTCATTCTTTAGTGGAGAGGTATAATGACTAGCCAGTATCCCTTATATAAAAGTCCCTGAAGATCCGCCATAGTTAAATTACCACTTCAACCTTCTTTTCAGTGACAGAAATCTGTTTCCTTACATATTTTACTATAGCCTATTTTTTTAGTCTCTTACTTATTATTACTTTCATCTTCTCCTTCAAGTTCTTCATGTCAGTCTTCGGTTGTAATATCTCCACTGGATCCTGTATTGTAGGAATATCTGACAAGTACTTAGTATAATGAGAAAATGACCTCATGATTCCTAAATACCAGAGGTTTTTGCTTTGCACAGTAGTGTACAGTCTCCTGCAGGCTGAGACTGTACAGTGTGGTCTTAATAATCAGTGGGAAAATTATGATACATGAATGTGTGTCAAAACCTTTAAAACACTGTTCCTGTTGGTTATAAATGTATAGAGAAATAAAAAACACGGTCAAACTAATATTAGTATACTGTAATTTAAAACATTAAGAATTTAAGTGTTTTATTTCTTTGTAAAAACTATCCAGAGTAGTTCGAATGGTGCTTGCCTTCTTCTTGTCGTGTAACTTACCATACTGGGCACACATGCTTTCCATGCCTTGGCAATTTGTTAGACTCCTTCCTAAGTTTGGATCAGCTTCAAACATTTTTTCCCTTGTGCTATCAATGTCATGAAATAGCTCCAAGAGTTCCTTTAATGTGAAGTTTTTTGCCAGCTTCACTTCCTCTGGGACATCTTCTACTTTTCATCACAACCACTTTCCTCATTTACGTTGATTAGTTTGCCTTCCCTCAGTTCCTTTGGTGCATATCTAGTCTCTCGAATGGTAGCAGTGTCAACAATCCCACACTTAGCTCTTTCTTCTATAACACTGTATACATTCCAGCATTATCGCTTTTTTATTCTTTGCTGCACATTCGTCTTTGTTGGCCAATTCTGTTTTCCCATTATCAGGTTCATCACTGGGAGACAAGGAGACAACCCCACCGGACACTTTGTTGTTTGTGTGTGAACTTGAATAACAGGCCCACAGTGACCAATCACCAACAGACTTTGAAAGAAGAGATGTGATTTGTCACTGATCATGATGCACATTTGTTTTTTATGTTGTGATTTGTGAACTGAAGAGCTAGCAGTGAAATGAGTACCTTATGCTACTATCCCATGGCAGCTGAAATTTAAACCCTGTTCTTGGAGCACTTGTGTTATTTAGCTAAACTATTATAACGGAAATTCTTGCATTTTACAACCACACAAAATGAGAATGGCCTTATTCAATTCCTACATCTACCCCCAGGTTGGTGCTAATGCTCTGGTTCCTGGGTCAGTTTGTTATCCACTCTAATAACACTTAGGTCTTTTTCTGACATACAACCTTGCCAACTTCATCTTAGTGACATTTCTTTCTTCACCAGGGGTACTATTGATACATTAGGTCTTTCCTCTTTGATTTTATACTTTTGGTTTCCACTAGAGAGCACTCCTTCAGTCTCTAAAGTTTTTTGGAATACTGATTCCCCTCCCAAGTTTATTAGCGTTTGCAAAGTAAATATTTCCCCACTCATTAATGTGAAATACTAATTATCCTCACAGAATGTCAGTTCCTTATTACCTCCCAGGTTGACCCAGCCAATTCAGAGTAATCATTTTGGTCATACAGTTCAGTCAGTTCTGTTAGCTTAAGGCTAGTGGTTCCCAGATATGGTTCATCATCGGGTTCTTCCAAGGAGCTTTACAAACAGCTTCCCAATCCCTGTAAGGGACTGGTGAAGGGCCTGGGAATCTGTATATTTGAATGCTCCCCTGTAATTAGCTAGGTTTGGTCTGTAATATAAACTATGTTTTCCTAGTTCTTAGTAACCTTATCATAGACTCATAGAACTTTAGAACTGACAAATACATTAGAGATCATTTTGTCAAACATACTCGTTTTATAAATGAGAAAAGTAAGACACAAAGATGCCAGATGACTTGGCCATGGTCTCATAGTTACAGAGTGCAGATTAGAACCCATGTTTCCAGACTCTGAATCTAGTACTGTTTCTACCTAATTTCCATCAGTTGGGTCACAGTCAGAATCACTGACTATCATCTTCAAGCTCTGCTATGGCAGTCTTTTTTTTTTTTTTCTGGTTATGAGTGTATCTGTGCATTAACTTTTGAGGAGAGATGCTTAACTAAGGTTCTCCGTAGCGGATGGGACAGTGGTTGAGGCAAAGATTTTTGATGTAATAGGTGCTGTGGGCCCTGGAGAAGCTCTGGGAGCCTCAATTCAGTCCTGCTCTGGTGCTTACTCTCTGCCTGCTCTGTGTCTGCCCACTGGTGCCCAAGCTGCTACCTCTGATGTGCTTAGATATCTGTTTGAGTTCTACACAGCATTTGTTTCCGGAGGCTGTTTGTGTAACTACAGATACTGCCTGACAGGAGAGGAGGAAGGCTGGGTGGGGTGGGAATGTCCTATTCTGTGAAGCTTTCTCTATTTCCGTCAGCCGTTCTTACAGCTAAACGAAGACTCTAGCCTTCAGGTTTGTTGACAAGGGAAAATGAGTCTGTCTGTAAGTCTGAGAGAAGAACTAAGGAGTCAAGCATATATCCCTTTGATATGTTTTACGAGTTCATGAAAAATGAGTGGGAACGCTGAATAGAGTGTATGAACAGTTAATGTTTACATACTGAGTCTGGCATGGAAAAAACAAAAACAGAATTTGTCTACCTCCTAATCTCTCTGAGCTGCCCTGTCACAGGCAACGGTGTTTGAAATGCTAATGTGTCTAGTAGCCATTTTATAGGAGGAGGAGCTGCATAATCCTAGAAGCTGAAATCCAGGGACTTCCTTATAAATTTTCCCACCTTCTCTCAAGCATGTGCTGCCCTCATCCCAGCCTCCTGCTAGGCCCCAGAGGATGAAAGATAGTATTTCACTGAATCATGGCATTTTAGAGCTGGAAGAGGTATTAGCATTCTGTTTCAATTCCACATTCTTAGTTTTCTCCCCTGAGACCCCAAGTGGTCAACAAACTTGGCTACAGTCACACGGCTTGTTTGGAGCTAGACTTGACTAGAGCTCAGGTCTCCTGATTCCCAGGCCAGTGTGGTTATGGCTGCATCATATTGCACATAAAAACATTCTCAGACTTCTTTTAATATGAAATCCTAGTGACTTGGCAATTGTGAATTTTGGTAGCTGTGACAGACTTTTAGAGAGATGGGACTGCATTGTTATAGCTGGAGAAGTCAGATCAATACTTTTCTACTAAATAGAAGATAGAATTTGGAAAGTATTCAGTGTGGCTGGAATTGAGATAGTAGGTCCCTGCGAGTGGCTAGGAGATGGACCTGGGCTCCTTGCCTAAAACCAGGGACCAGAAAGGAACTGTCCAATTTCTGGTCAGGTACTACTCATTTGGTGCGGGGTCCCAAAGTTAGGCTACTTGCAAAGTGTACAAGCCGCAAGCCAAGGAACCTAATGTGTAAACTGGTCCAAGGACTGAAGACAAAAAAACAAAAAAACCCAGCCATGCTCACAGCCTCTCCATTGAGATAACTTTTCAACTCAGGGCACCAGAAGGAGTCTCACAAAAGGCAGCTCTCACTGGAGATGAGCTCACAGAGGGAAAAAAAAAAACCCACTTGCAGACAGAACCAAGAACCTACAGATAATAAAGCAATGAAAGGAACTTTAACATAAGTCTGCTTAAAATGTCAGGAGGTAAAGGAAGAAAGTCTTTATGTGAACAGGACATTAGGAAGGATGTTCTTCATTAGCCAGCTGATTCTAGGCAGGGGTATTTACCTCAAAGGTAATGTTTCTGGGATTGATTTTATAGGCAAATCACAGATTTGGACCCATTGAGTATTCCTTGGTGGTGGTGATTCTCCCCCTTTTAAATCATTTTTGCCTTTTCCTAACTTCACCAGAACTGATGAATAAACACCATTCAGCTTCTAAAAGCATGCCCGGCTTCCCTGAGAGTGGGTTCCCTGTATAGACTGCCACTGGGATTGCTTAGTTCTTGGAAGAACCGGTTCTGCAGTGTCATCTCCTCCACATCCCTGGTGTGTTCCATCTCTGATTTATTCTGACATTTCCAGCTTAGTCAGTATTGCAGGCTGAAGCTATTAAGGTGGCAGACCCTACCTTCCACATTCTTTTACATGACTCAAGTTTCCAGAAAGTTCTTTTAAGAAGTTGAGACACTCCTATCTGGGCTACAGACTGGAGCTGTGAAGAATTATCCGTGAGGACCTTTCATAGTAGCATACTCTTTTAAAAACATTAACAGACCCTACTGAGAAGGTGCAGAAAAGGTTCCATTACTTGTTTAAGTTATGGCTCACCCTGAAGACTGAGACCAAAATGTACAGAAAACACCTATTTTGATTATGTATAGATGCATCCGATCCCAGGATAATGAGAAGGGAACAATCATCTTAAAAAGCTAGAAGATTTGAAAAAGAAAGCGGGGGAAATTTAATTTGCAAGTGAATGCTCAGTTTTATCTTTCCAAGTAAAGGTTAGCATAAATTAATAAAAATTTTTAACATCAAGTCATACACCCTGATAAACAAAGAAACATTACCTTCTGTTCTCTGGGAACTATACCAGCAGTCTATTTTAGGTAATAATTTTCTTTTTATTTTCTATTTTTTCTCTAAAAGCTTTTCAGTATAATTTGTGAAACATCAAAGTGTTCTTTAAGAACTTCTTAGTCGGGTTCTTGAAGTCCCATTTTTCCCCCAGTGAAGTATGAAAACTGAGTCCTCTGAACAGAAAGTAAAGTCTGCCGGCAGGTTCCCTGTATGTATATAGAACCAGGTGTCTTCACCCCATTCTGTGAATCCTGTATAGTTCTCAGTAGTCCTGCAGTCTGCACACTATATTTAGTTACCTGATGTTTTCCATCACTTTCTAGTCCCTGACCTTGCCTAAGCAGAGACCAATTCAGTCTCAATTTGGTATTTAGCTGGTCACTAGTTCAAGAGTTTCAAAATGGTATCTGTCAAAGACTTTCTTCATAACATTTAGTGAGGACCAGGGATAATATTACTGGGTTTTCCTGGAAGTGGTGCCTTTCCAGTGAAACGTTAAAGTAAGATACGTTTTAAGGTCTTCCAGTGCTTCTTTTTCATTTTCTCCAAAGAAAAACCATCATGAGAAAAAAATAAAATAAAATAAATTAAAGGCTGTAGTGTCCTGGCTTCATTCTACATGAAAGTGTTTAATTTTGCAATAAGTAAAACCTTTTCTTCACTACTTTAAAATTCTTGGAATCCATGCTTTCTTTTACTTTTGAATTTTATTTTATTTATTTTTTTATACAGCAGGTTCTTATTAGTCATCCATTTTATACATATTAGTGTATATATGTCAATCCCAGTCTCCCAGTTCATCGTACCACCACCACCCGGCCACTTTCCCCCATCCATGCTTTCTTTAATGAGGTAAAGTATATGGCATTTTATAAAGTTGTCTGACATCCTTATAAGATAATTTTTCTACTACTATATTTTTCTCTTTTTTCTCCAGAATACAAGATGATTCTAAGAGCTCACACAATCTTACTATTAATGTAGAAGATAGATGTTCATTAAGACTTGTATAAACTTTAGAATGAAACTATGCTTTTTCCCCCTCTCTGTATTCTTTTTTTTTTTTTTTTTTTGGCTGTATGGGTCTTCGTTGCTGCATGCAGGCTTTCTCTAGTTGTGGCGAGTGGGTGCTACTCTTCATTGCGGTGCACAGGCTTCTCGTTGCGGTGACTTCTCTTGTTGCAGAGCACGGGCTGTAGGCGCCCGGGCTTCAGTAGTTGTGGCACGTGGGCTCAGTAGCTGTGGCTCTGTGGCATGTGGGATCTTCCCAGACCAGGGATCGAACCTGTGTCCCCTACATTGGCAGGTGGTTTCTTAACCACTGCACCACCAGGGAAGTCCCTGTAGAAGTATATATATATTTTTAGATTCCATATATATGTGTTAGCATATGGTATTTGTTTTTCACTTTCTGACTTACTTCACTCTATATGACAGACTCTAGGTCCATCCACCTCACTACCAATAACTCAATTTCGTTTCTTTTTATGGCTGAGTAATATTCCATTGTATATTTGTGCCACATCTTCTTTATCCATTCATCTGTCAGTGGATGCTTAGGTTCCTTCCATGTCCTGGATATTGTAAATAGAGCTGCAATGAACATTGTGGTACATGACTCTTTTTGCATTATGGTTTCCTCAGGGTATATGCCCAGTAGTGGGATTCCTGGGTCATATGGTAGTTCTATTTGTAGTTTTTTAAGGAACCTCCATACTGTTCTCCATAGTGGCTGTATCAATTTACGTTCCCGCCAACAGTGCAAGAGAGTTTCCTTTTCTCCACACACTCTCCAGCATTTATTGTTTGTAGATTTTGTGATGATGGCCATTCTGACTGGTGTGAGATGACATCTAATTGTAGTTTTAATTTGCATTTCTCTAATGATTACTGATGTTGAGCATTCTTTCATGTGTTTGAGGCAATCTGTATATCTTCTTTGGAGAAGTGTCTATTTAGGTCTTCTGCCCATTTTTGGATTGGGTTGGTGGTTTTCTTGATATTGAGCTGCATGAGCTGCTTGTAAATTTTGGAGATTAATCCTTTGTCAGTTTCTTAATTTGCAAATATTTTCTCCCATTGTGAGGGTTGTATTTTCGTCTTGTTTACGGTTTCCTTTGCTGTGCAAAAGCTTTTAAGTTTCATTAGGTCCCATTTGTTCATTTTTGTTTTTATTTCCATTTCTCTAGGAGGTGGGTCAAAAAGGATCTTGCTGTGATTTATGTCATAGAGTGTCCTGCCTATGTTTTCCTCTAAGAGTTTGATAGTGTCTGGCCTTACATTTAGGTCTTTAATCCATTTTGAGTTTATTTTTGTGTATGGTGTTAGGGAGTGTTCTAATTTCATTCTTTTACATGAAACTGCTGTCCAGTTTTCCCAGCACCACTTATTGAAGAGGCTGTCTTTTCTCCATTGAATATTCTTGTCTCCTTTATCAAAGATACGGTGACCATATGTGCATGGGTTCATCTCTGGGCTTTCTATCCTGTTCCATTGATCTATATTTCTGTTTTTGTGCCAGTACCAAACTGTCTTGATTACTGTAGCTTTGTAGTATAGTCTGACGTCAGGGAGCCTGATTCCTCCACCTGCGTTTTCCTTTCTCAAGATTGCTTTGGCTATTCGGGGTCGTTTGTGTTTACATACAAATTGTGAAATTTTTTGTTCTAGTTCTGTGAAAAATGTCATTGGTAGTTTGATAGGGAGTGCATTGAATCAGTAGATTGCTTTGGGTAGTATAGTCATTTTCACAATGTTGATTCTTCCAATCCAAGAACATGGTATATCTCTCCATCTGTTTATATCATCTTTAATTTCTTTCATCAGTGTCTTATAATTTTCTGCATACAGGTCTTTTATCTCCTTAGGTAGGTTTATTCCTAGGTATTTTATTCTTCTTGTTGCAGTGGTGAATGGGAGTATTTCCTTAATTTCTCTTTCAGATTTTTCATCATTAGTGTATAGGAATGCAAGAGATTTCTGTGCAGTAATTTTGGATCCTGCTACTTTACCAAATTCATTGATTAGGTCTGGTAGCTTTCTGGTAGCCTCTTTAGGATTCTGTATGTATAGTATCATGTCATCTGCAAACAGTGACAGCTTTACTTCTTTTCTAATTTGGATTCCTTTTATTTCTTTTTCTTCTCTGACTGCTGTGGCTAAAACTTCCAAAACTATGTTGAGTAAGAGTGGTGAGAGTGGGCAACCTTGTCTTGTTCCTGATCTTAGTGGAAATGGTTTCAGTATTTCACCATTGAGGACGATGTTGGCTGTGGGTTTGTCATATATGGCCTTTATTATGTTGAGGTAAGTTCCCTCTATGCCTACTTTCTGGAGGGTTTTTATCATAAATGGGTGTTGAATTTTGTCGAGAGCTTTCTCTGCATCTGTTGAGCTGAGCATATGGTTTTTCTCCTTCATTTTGTTAATATGGTGTATCACACTGAATGATTTGCGTATATTGAAGAACCCTTGCATTCCTGGGATAAACCCCACTTGATCATAGTGTATGATCCTTTTAATGTGCTGTTGGATTCTGTTTGCTAGTATTTTGTTGAAGATTGTTGCACCTGTGTTCATCAGTGATATTGATTGGCCTGTAGTTATCTTTCTTTCTGACATCTTTGTCTGGTTTTGGTATCAGGGTGATGGTAGCCTCGTGGAATGAGTTTGAGAGTGTTCCTCCCTCTGCTATATTTTGGAAGAGATTGAGAAGGATAGATGTTAGCTCTTCTCTAAATATTTGATAGAATGGCCTGTGAAGCCATCTGGTCCTGGGCTTTTGTTTGTTGGAAGATTTTTAATCACCGTTTCAATTTCAGTGCTTGTGACTGGTCTGTTCATATTTCCTATTTCTTCCTGGTTCAGTCTCAGACAGTTGTGCATTTCTAAGAATTTGTCCATTTCTTCCAGGTTGTCCATTTTATTGGCCTGTAGTTGCTTGTAGTAATCTCTCATGATCCTTTGTATTTCTGCAGTGTCAGTTGTTACTTCTCCTTTTTCATTTCTAAATCTATTGATTTGAGTCTTCTCCCTTTTTTTCTTGATGAGTCTGGCTAATGGTTTATCAATTTTGTTTATCTTCTCAAAGAACCAGCTTTTAGTTTTATTAATCTGTGCTATTTCCTTTGTTTCTTTTTCATTTATTTCTGATCTGATCTTTATGATTTCTTTCCTTCTGCTAACTTGGGGGTTTTTTCATTCTTCTTTGTTTGATTGCTTTAGGTGTAAGGTTAAATTGTTTATTTGAGATGTTTCTTGTTTCTTAAGGTAGGATTGTATTGCCATAAACTTCCCTTTTAGAACTGCTTTTGCTGCATCCCATAGGTTTTGGGTCGTCGTGTTTTCATTGTCATTTGTTTCTAGGTATTTTTTGATTTCCTCTTTGATTTCTTTGGTGATCTTTTGGTTATTAAGATATGTAATTGATATCTAGTCTCATAGCGTTGTGGTTGGAAAAGATACTTGATACGATTTCAGTTTTCTTAAATTTACCAAGGCTTGATTTATGACCCAAGATATGATCTATCCTATCCTGGAGAATGCTCCATGAACACTTGAGAAGAAAGTGTATTCTGTTGTTTTTGGATGGAATGTCCTATAAATATCAATTAAGTCCATCTTGTTTAATGTATCATTTAAAGCTTGTGTTTCCTAATTTATCTTCATTTTGGATGATCTGTCCATTGGTAAAAGTGGGGTGTTAAAAGTCCCCTACTATGATTGTGTTACTGTCAATTTCCCCTTTTATGGCTGTTAGTATTTGCCTTATGTTTTGAGGTGCTCCTATGTTGGGTGCATAAATATTTACAATTGTTATATCTTCTTCTTGGATTGATCCCTTGATCATTATGTCCTGTCCTTCTTTGTCTCTTGTAATAGTCTTTGTTTTAAAGTTTATTTTGTCTGATATGAGAATTGCTACTCCAGCTTTCTTTTGATTTCCATTTGCATGGAATATTTTTTTCCATCCCCTCACTTTCAGTCTGTATGTGTCCCTAGGTCTGAAATGGGTATCTTGTAGACAGCATATATACAGGTCTTGTTTTTGTATCCATTCAGCCAGTCTATGTCTTTGGGTTGGAGCATGTAATCCATTTACATTTAAGGTAATTATCGATATGTATGTTCCTATTACCATTTTCTTAATTCTTTTGGGTTTGTTATTGTAGGTCTTTTCCTTCTCTTGTGTTTCCTGCCTAGAGAAGTTCCTTTAGCATTTGTTGTAAAGCTGGTTTGGTGGTGCTGAATTCTCTTAGCTTTCGCTTGTCTGTAAATGTTTTAATTTCTCCGTCTAATCTGAATGAGATCCTTGCTGGGTCGAGTGATCTTGGTTGTAGGTTTTTCCCTTTCATCGCTTTGAATATGTCCTGCTACTCCCTTCTGGCTTGCAGAGTTTCTGAAGAAAGATCAGCTGTCAACCTTATGGGGCTTTCCTTTTATGTTATTTGTTGTTCTTCCCTTGCTGCTTTTAATGTTTTTTCTTTTTATTTAATTTTTGATAGTTTGTTTAATATGTGTCTTGACATGTTTCTCCTTGGATTTATCCTGTATGGGAATCTCTTCACTTCCTGGACTTGATTAACTGTTTCCTTTGCCATATTAAGGAAGTTTTCACTATAATCTCTTCCAGTATTTTCTCAGTCCCTTTCTTTTTCTCTTCTTCTGGGACCCCTATAATTTGAATGTTGGTGTGTTTAATGTTGTCCCAGAGGTCTCTAAGAGTGTCCTCAATTCTTTTCATTCTTTTTTCTTTAATCTGCTGTGCAGTAGTTATTTCCACTATTTTATCTCCAGGTCACTTATCCGTTCTTCTGCCTCAGTTATTCTTCTATTGATTCCTTCTAGAGAATTTTTAATTTCATTTATTGTGTTGTTCATCATTGTTTGTTTGAGTTTTAGTTCTTCTAGGTCCTTGTTAAACGTTCTTGTATTTTCACCATTCTATCCAAGATTTTGGATCTTTACTATCATTATTCTGAATTATTTTTCAGGTAAACTGCCTATTTTCTCTTCATTTGTTAGGTCTGGTGGGTTTTTACCCTCTTCATCTGCTGTGTGTTTTTCTGTCTTCTCATTTTGCTTAACTTACTGTGTTTGGTGTCCCCTTTTCGCAGGCTGCAGGTTCAGAGTTCCCATTGTTTTTGGTGTCTGCCCCCAGTGGCTAAGGTTGGTTCAGTGGGTTGTGTAGGCTTCCTGGTGGAGGGAACTAGTGCCTTTGTTCTGGTGGATGAGACTGGATCTTGTGTTTCTGGTGGGCAGGTCCGTGTCTGGTGGTGTGTTTTGGGGTGTCTTTGACCTTATTATGATTTTAGGCCACCTCTCTGCTAATGGGTGGGGTTGTGTTTTTGTCTTGCTAGTTGTTTGGCATTGGGTGTCCAGCACTGTAGCTTGCTGGTCATTGAGTGGAGCTGGGTCTTGGCATTTAGATGGAGATCCCTTGGGGATTTTCGCCATTTGATAGTAGGTGGTGCTGGGACATCTCTGGTGGACCAATGTCGTGAACTTGGCTCTCCCACCTCAGAGGCACAGGACTGATTCCTGAATGGAGCACCAAGACCCTGTCATCCACATGGCTCAGAATAAAAGGGAGAAAAAAAGAAAGAGAAAAAAATAAAATAAAGTTATTAAAATAAAAAATAATTATTAAAAATAAAAAAAATTGTAAGGTAATAAAGAAAAAGAAAGAAAGAAGAGAGCAATCAAACCAAAAAACAAATCCACCAATGATAACAAGCGCTAAAAACTATACTAAAAAAAAAACAACGGAAAGACAGAACCCTAGGACAAATGGTAAAAGCAAAGCTATACAGACAAAATCACATACAGAAGCATACACATACACACAATAAGAGAAGAAGGGGAAAAAATATATATATCGTTGCTCCCAAAGGTCACTGCCTCAATTTGGGATGATTCGTTGTCTATTCAGGTATTCCACAGATGCAGCGTACATCAAGTTGATTGTGGAGATTTAATCCGCTGCTCCTGAGGCTGCTGGGAGAGATTTCCCTTTCTCTTCTTTGTTTGCACAGCTCCCGGGGTTCAGCTTTGGATTTGGCCCCGCCTCTACATGTAGGTCACCTGAGGGCGTCTGTTCTTCACTCAGACAGGACGGGGTTAAAGGAGCAGCTGATTTGGGGGCTCTGGCTCACTCAGGCCGGGGAGGGAGGGGTACGGATGCGGGGCGAGCCTGCGGCGGCAGCGGCCAGCGTGACGTTGCACCAGCCTGAGGCGCACCGTGTGTTCTCTTGGGGAAGTTGTCCCTGGATCACGGGACCCTGGCTGTGGCGGGCTGCACAGGCTCCCCGGAGGGGAGGTGGCGAAAGTGATCTGTGCTTGCACACAGGCTGCTTGGTAGCTGCAGCAGCAGCCTTAGCATCTCATGCCCGTCTGTGGGGTGTGCGCTGATAGCCGTGCTCGCGCCCGTCTCTGGAGCTGCTGTAAGCGGCGCTGTTAACCCCCTCTCCTTGCGCACCACGAAACAAAGAGGCAAGAAAAAGTTTCTTGTCTCTTCGGCAGCTCCAGAATTTTTCCCAGACTCCCTCCCGTCTAGCTGTGGTGCACTCGCCCCCTTCAGGCTGTGTTCACGACGCCAACCCCAGTCCTCTCCCTGGGATCCGACCGAAGCCCGAGCCTCATTCCCAGCCCCCACCCGTCCCAGGGGGTGAGCAGACAGGCCTCTCGGGCTGGCAAGTGCTGGTCGGCACCGATCCTCTGTGCGGGAATCTCTCTGCCTTGCCCTCTGCACCCCTGTTGCTGCACTCTCCTCCATGGCTCCAAAGCTTCCCCCTCGACCACTAATGGTCTCTGCCCGTGAAGGGCCTTCCTAGTTTGTGGGAACCTTTCCTCATTCACAGCTCCCTCCCACTGGTGCAGGTGCAGTCCCTATTCTTTTGTCTCTGTTTATTCTTTCGCCCTACCCAGGTACGTGGGGGGGTTTCTTACCTTTTGGGAGGTCTGAGTTCTTCTGCCAGCATTCAGTAGGTGTTCTGTAGGGGTTGTTCAGATGTATTTTTGATGTATTTGTGGGGAGGAAGGTGATCTCTTCCGTCTTACTCTTCCGCCATCTTGAAGCTCCATTCCCCTGTAGAAGTATTCTTAGGGAAGCCCTATCTCAATAAATGGAACTTCATCTATCCATCACCCCTCATGGTCCTTCTATCACCAAGCCCTACCCACTTTACTTCCTAAAGAACTGTCAAATCCATCCACTTCTCATCTTTTGCCAGAGCCATTGAAAGAGCCTCCTAACTAGACTCCTTCTCATAATCTTGTTACTTTCTGATCACTCACAGTCTGATCCTGTCACTCCTTTGCTTAAAAAACTCTTCAGTGGCTTTCTTTTGCTCTTTGGATAATATCTCAGATCCTTAACATTGTCTCCAAGGCTCTGCACCAACTGACCTCTATCTCCTTTCGCACATCTGCCCCACTCGGGGCTCAACCATAGTCTTCCATTTTCTTGAAAGTACCTCATTCCTTTTTGATTCATGGCCTTTGAAAATCTGTTCTTTATACCTGGAGGGCTCTTCTCCTCATTCCCTTTAAACTTGGATATCTTCTATACTTCCTTCATATTAGAGCATTTCCTCAAAGACTTCCCTAAACCCCAGTCTAAGGCAGATCTCCCTCATTATTTCTATCCTGTTGTCCCTGTAGTTTTCCATCATGAAACTTACATAGTAGATTTGAGGATTTGTAGACTTGTGGATTATTATTGTAAATTCAAAGACAGTGGAGGTTATACCATTTTGCTTATTATTCTATCTGCAGCCACAAGCATAGTACCTGGCAGGGTAGGTCGTGAATAAATGTTTTTGAATAAATTAATTAATGCCTCTTACGTATAGTATATAATGAATACATGAAATGAGCACCATCCACAACTATGGTTGGCCAGGATCAACTCCAGCCCTAACTTTACTGAAACCCTTTCCTCCATTAAAATAGCATGTATTGGGCTTCCCTGGTGGCGCAGTGGTTAAGAATCCGCCTGCTAATGCAGGGGACACAGGTTTGATCCTTGGTGCGGGAAGATCCTACATGCCGCGGAGCAGCTAAGCCCGTGCGTGCACCACAACTACTGTGCCTGCGCTCTAGAGCCTGCAAGCCACAACTACTGAAGCCTGCTTGCCTAGAGCCTGTGCTCCACAACAAGAGAAGCCACTGCAATGAGAAGCCCACTCACCGCAACAAAGAGGAGCCCCCGCTTGCCGCAGCTAGAGAAAGCCCGCACGCAGCATCAAAGACCCAATGCAGCCATAAATAAAACAAACAAACAAATTTTTAAAAATAAAATAGCATATATCTTCATTCTCCTAGGATGCTTCCAACTGGGAACCAGTCTTAATATCAAGAAGACTCTGATTTCTGATATATGGTTTAGGTGTTTATGTTTTCAGTGATTACTTCATTTCACATGTAAGGGGGAAAATGATCAAGAGACTAGATGGGGTGTCAAAGTAGAACACCGTAAACCAGGGAGTATTGGGAGACAGCCAGGGCCAGGTTCTAAGTGAGTGCTTCCTTGGCTCTGATCTTAAGGGACCAAAACAACTTCAGTGGTGGCAGAAAAGACATTAGGAAGTGAATAGGGAAATGGTAAAGACTTAATGGGGGATATCGTGTTAGAGATAATGAGTTATTTTCACTAATACTAACTCTTCGTAAAGAGGGGCGCATTTGTTTTTCTAATAAGAATAATCTAAAGATTGGATGACTTACACTCAGCCAGCATTGTCCATTTTCTGAAGGAGTTCTGCACAAGTGGAAGGGAGAGCTCTCTGTTACAGGAGCTGAGATAGTTGAGATTCTAGTTATTGTTAAGCAGAGGTGGGTTTTATTGACTCAGAGAAGCACTTAACTGCTAAGTGTAGTGAATTAGCTTTGATTTGGGGGGAAACATACTTTGTAGGGCCTAAATACCTTATTAAAAGCAGTATAATACTACATAAAAAGAATAAACAAGTTTCTTGGGAAATCATGGTTATAACCGACTAAATTTATAGACTAGTATTTCAAAGTGGCAACTGGAGGAATTCAAATGGAACATCGGCGATTCTGGGCAGTGCATTGGGCTTGGAATTCAATCATAATCTGTTATTTCCTGGTTGCCTTACCCTAAATACTAAATACTCTGTTCTCCAATTGGAGATTGGTTTTGTTCTTCAAGCCTTGATTTTCACATCATTGCCCAACACCTGTGTTGTTGTTGTTGAATAAGAAATATTCTGCCTTATCTCACTATTTTATCATTCTGGGGTACTTTCCAGGCTTACCTAACATTTGTGAAAAACAGTGGGTAAAAGTAAGCAGAGATCACTCCAGAAATTCTTAATGAAACAGAAAATATACAAAAATATTCAGAGCATCTGCACTAATGCCTCATGACAATCCATTTGGACTTTTAGGGCTGGAGAGAAAGAAATCACCCGACAGTTTTGTGTATCACCACCTAGGTTTCTTTCTGGTCAGTAATGGTGGTGATGTTTCCAGATTTGCTATCTCCTCCCCTGACCCCTGCCCCAATCCATGTGGAATAAACTATTTTAAATCTGGAAGGAGGTTGCCTCTTTTAAGCCATGGAAGGCTGAGTTTAAGTCCCAGTGCCTTGACTTTAGTGTCTATCCCTTCTCCTGGGAATGGAATCCAAATCATTATGGGTCAGTATATACCTATAAAAGTCCAGGATTATAGAAGCTGCATGAACATGCCATGGGAAGCAAATTGAACCCTTTGTGTAAGCAGTTTCTACAGTGCCAGAAATAGAATGTGTTGCCCTCAAAAGTACAGGCTTATTTATTTAGGGAACAGTACTTTGCCAATACAGGGAATTGTACTGCCAATTTAGGGAACAGTACTTTGCCAATACAGTTCCATATTCCTTTAAGCAAACTTCACATGTAAAAACTATGTTTATTCAATAGTGAGGGCTAAAGAACTTTTTGTTTTAAAGGCTTTTTTTTTAAAGTTGGCCCATGTTTCATCTAAAAAACAAACTTCCTGATGTAGTTTTTAAAACCTTTTTATTATAAAATAAAACACAGACATGGAAGACCATGTAAACCAAATGTATGGCTTAATACATTATTATAAGGTGAACACCACTGCTTTGGACTGAATGTTTGTTTCTCCTCCCAAATTCATAGGTTGAAACCCCCATCCCCAATATGATGGTATTTGGAGTTGGGGCCCTTGGGAGGTAATTGGACCATGAGGCTAGGGCCCTCATGAATGGGATTAGGGCCCTTATAAGAAGTGACACAGAGAAATCACCTGTCTCTGCCATGTGAGGACACAGCAAGATGACCATCTGTAAACCAGGAAGAGGGCTGTCACCTGGTACCCTGATCTTGGATTTCGCAGCCTCCACAACTGTGAGAAATATATGTTTGTTGTTTATGCCAGTAATTTATTAGAGCAGCCTGAACTGGCTAAAACAGTCATGAAGGTCATGAAAAAGAACTTTGCCACCTGTTTGATAGTCCCATCTGTATGCCCCAACTCAGTCATAGCCCTTTCCTTTCCTGATTAGTAACTACTGTTCTGACTTCTATAGAAATCACTTTTCCTTGCATTTTTATCATTTTATCACCCAAATGTGCATTCCTAGACACTATTTTAGTCATGTCCATTTTTCTTAATGCATTTTAAAGTATTTATTTAATTTCTAATTAACTTACAATTTTTTAGGGAAAATCTGTTGTATAAAAGAAGGTATACCTTAAGTCCACTTATCTTTCCCATTGTAGTAAAGGCACTTGTGGACTAAAATGTGTTACCCTCACTTTTGAAATTCATGGAGAATAGCCTAAGCAATTTGCTTGCCTTGTTTGTATGGGCATGTAAAGGGCATCCCCAGTAGGTATGACTGACTGTCTTCAAAAAGGAAAAGAAGAGAAAGAAAAGGGACAGCCCTGAAGAAGAAAATCTTAAGGGACAAGGAAATACATCCTCAGCTGTATTGGTGTAGCAATGTGAGAGTAAAAGGAGAGAAGGGAAAGGAAATAGTGTCGCATCCTACCAGCTCTCAATTTGCTTAGACTCTGAATTCTAGAAAGCATAAATATTATAGAAAGAGTAAATGGTAGATGAAAGATAGAATTAGGAATCAGGATGTGATCATTGCAAACATTCCCATACCCCATCTCAAAGGGAGATTATCAATATAAATTGTACAGAAGAAATAAATATGACCAAATGAGTAGTTTGGATATAGGGCTAATGGTATAAAGGATAGTCCCTAAAACTTCAGTTGGAACCACATAAAAGTTTTTAAATGAAATTAGATGTAATAATAAATAGCATCATTTTCCACAGCCCTTCAAAAGTGCAGGAACTTTTCCAATTTGCACATAGATTGTATTCAAAAGCTTTATTCTAAATTGGTTCATAGAAACCTACAGTATATTTCTCCAGAGACATAACATTGTAAGTGGTGATGTAATTTTTAGGTTAGCCCACAAAAATATCATTGAACTCATGGGACAACTGATGAACTGTACTTTTGTGATAAAAAACAGCAGAAATACAAGTAGTACAGTACAGGTTGTAAAAATGAAACCCAATATTGAATAATACACTTATTGAAAATTTTGAATGAGGTACCTAATGAAAATCACATTATCAGAGGCTAATATGGAAGTTTTTTTAATATATTTCTATATTTTATTTATTTATTTTTGGCTGCGTTAGGTCTTCATTGCTGCATGCAGGCTTTCTCTAGTTGCGGCGAGCGGGGGCTACTCTTCATCGCGGTGCACAGGCTTCTCATTGCGGTGACTTCTCATTGTGGAGAATGGGCTCTAGGCGTGCAGGCTCAGTAGCTGTGGCTTGCGGGCTCTAGAGCGCAGGCTCAATAGTTGTGGCACACGGGCTTAGTTGTTCCACGGCATGTGAGATATTCCCAGACCAGGGCTCGAACCCATGTCCCCTGCATTGGCAGGTGGATTCTTAACCACTGCGCCACCAGGGACATCCGCTAATATGGAAGTGGATGGAAAGTTTTACAGTGATTTTGAAGTAGGCTTTTGGACATTTTCAGGAGCTGTATACATGACTCACTAATTTTTTATCTATTGTTGCTGCAAGTCATGTTGCTTTCATGTTCATTGAAACCAGTATATAACTAGATTTTATTAGCTATAATTTAAATCATTTTTGTATTTACAAGTTGAATGAAGAGTGAGAGGAGGAGAAAGGAAAAAATGATTTAAATGTTTTGAGTTGGAAAAGAATGTATGAGGATATAGGAAAATAAAAAGAAATGTGTGGGAATTGTGGACACTTTTTATTTTCTTTATTAATCCTTTAACAGTAAATGTGTTTTACTTTTATAATGAAAAAAATTTTAATTTTCTTTTTAAAGAATGTGTAGTATGAGGAAAACATTGCCGAGGTGGCATTAACTAAATTGGAGTTCAGGAGGGAGATGAGTCATCTCTTTGCAGGGACAATTGAAGCTATAGAAGTGGATGGGAAATCTCAGACTTCATAGAATAAGGAAAGAGATTAGAAGAAGAAACCATGGGGAACACCAACATTTAAAGGATGGAAAAGAGAAAGAGCCTAAAATATAAAACAGGAGACACATCAGACAGGATAGTATCCTGGAAGCCGACATGGAAGAATGCTTAAGACGGAGGTATTTGTCTATGATGTCAATCCACAGAGATGAGGAAAGGCCAGGGGTGCTCACAGGTATGGCTAAAAAGACCAAAACCATCCCTTCCATGCTCCCAGGATTCTCTCAGTTGATTCCTGGTGAGGAAAAGATGCTCCTTGCTGACAGGCAAGATTGTGGGCACTCATAAGAATGTACCTGTTCATCAACCTTATCATTACAAGCCCACAGCACTGTACAACCCAATCACAAATTACACATAGTAAAACTGATCACATATCCAATGCCAGGAGGACCATTTTCTTTCACCTACACAGGGCTCAAGTCACAATTAGCTTTCTTCCTCCAAAGAGTGTGATGAACAAACAGTATATGAATCAAGAGGATGCTAGCCTAGAGCAAGCAACCTAGGAAAAAAGTGTACGTCTGTTTCTGGGCTCTTTATTCTGTTGTGTTGATCTTTTTTTTCTTTCTGTCAGGACTACACTGTCCTGATTACTGTAGCTTTATAAATACATTTTGAAATTAGGCAGTATTAGTCCTCCAAATTTGTTCTTCTTTTGCGATATTGTTTTGCCTATTTTAGGTCCTTTGTATTGCCACGTGAATTTTAGAATTGGTTTGTTATTCTTCAAAAAAGAAGCCTGCTGAGATTTTGACAGTAATTACACCGGATCCATAGATCTGTTTGGAGAGAATGGGTATCTTAACAATACTGAGTCTTGAAATCCCTGAACACAATATATCCCTGCATTTGTTTAGGTTTTCTTTAATTTCTCTCAGCAACGTTTTGTAATTTTCAGTGTAATTGTTAGAGTTTTAAAAATTGCTAATCACTTGCATGTGAAATGTTATCTCATTGAGGTTTTAGTGGAGGTCCCTGATCACCACTGAGATCAAGCATCTTTTGAGTGATTATTGGCCCTTAGGTTTCCTCTTCCCTGTATTGCTTTCATGTTGACCCTACATTTTATTTAGCAAGAATATCTCCATTTGGGTGTTCTTAGGGTCTCCTGTTTTTCATCTATCTTTTGTTTTTATTGATAGTTGAATTTTTTGTTGTTGTTTAGCTCTTGAATTCTGATATAGTAATTTAGACTTTGGGGCAAATACCTCTTTACATCTTTTCATTTCTTATTTATCCTCTGCTATTTTCTGACAGTAGGAAGTTCCAGTCTTTCTCATGTGCCCTGGATGCTCTAGCTTAGATAACTTTTGAGAACTCTGGTTTGAAAGCAAAGCAGGAGGTCACTTAACTTGTCAGCGTCCCTTGGGCAATGCCTAGTTTATCTCTTTGCTCAGCTAATCTGCTCATTCCTCATGGTTCACTGCGCTGGACATTCTGCGATTCTGTTCCAACTGAGCATATTAAAAGAGAGAGACAATTCCGCATCACTGGGCAGAACTTGGGCAGCCTGGGGTTCTCACCTTTGAGGCAGCAGGCACCTTGGCAGATTGCTCAGCAGCTCTGGGAGAGGGTTGTCAGAAAGCACAAGAGCCTCAGTCATTGTTCTGTGAACTTGCTTTGAGCAGCAAAAGGGATCTGCAGATAAAAATTTCTCAAGAAAAATTTGGTGATTGATTTTATTGATGATCCATGTTTCTTTTTTTAATTAATTAATTTATTATTATTTTTTGGGCCATGCCACGTGGCATCTTAGTTCTCCCAGCCAGGGATTGAACCCGTGCCCCCTGCAGTGGAGGCACAGAGTCTTAACCACTGGACCACCAGGGAAGTCCCTGTTGATTGATTTTAATTAAAAAGTTTGATTTCTGTTGGTTATAAAAGAGGCTTTCTGTGATTTCTAGGTCAGAGTCCTACATGGATCTGGTTATGTCTTACAGAATATTCTTTATGATATTAAAGTTTGTAAGTAATTACGTTTTGCTTTTCAATACTTCAAACATTTGTTGAGTACCTACTGTATGCTGAGCAGTGTGTCAAGAATCTACACTATCAGGGTGAAGACAGCATGGTCCTTCCCCTAAAAGGCTGAGATACCAGAATGTAGGTAGGAGTTAACTAACTCCAGTGCTTTCTCAGAAAAAGAAAAGGAAAGGTAAAGGCATTCTAAGGCCAAAAAGCAAGCAGTGTTATAGAAACTTGGTCAGGAAGAGTAGATCTAGGGAATTAAATGAATACCTGCAACATGTGATTTCTAGACGACTGGAGACCAAAAAGAAATATTGAAAGAAGTTGGCAGTGAGAGATTTCTGTGCTCCCAGACCCTTGCTCATGCTGTTCTCTTCCTAAAATGTTTTCCATGACCCTTTTCATTTGGCCACCTCCCACTCATCCTTAAGGACTCACCTTAGATTTTATTTCCTATGGGAAAGCTTTCCTCCTTATCTCCCATTTCAGCTAGGGGACCCTCTTATGTGCTTTCATAGCACCGTAACATATGCCTTTACTGTTCCACTTATCACACTGCATTGAAAGTGCCTCTTTATTTGTCTGTCTCCTCCCAGGAGACCACAGATATATCTTGCTCACCATTGTATTGTACCGTGTTGTGTCTAGCACTGTATAAGGCATGTGGCAGGCACTCATTAAGTATCTGATGAATAAATGAATAAACAGTGAAGTGTCTGATAAGTAAATGAACAAACTGATGAACAAATGAAGGGTGAGGAGGGGGAGTGTTTAGCCCAGAGAAAGAAAAGGCCCAAATATAAGCATAAGGCTAAGGGCTCTGAAGCTGGAGGGGTACGTACTACAATTAATCAGTAATTGGAGGAGTGTCTCATTTTCATCATGCTACTGATTGTTGTTGGCCCCAGTCTCCTCCACAGTTCAAGTTCAAGACTTGGCAAGAATTATCAAAAATTGAGTATGTGCCTAGTTGTGTATTAGGTGTCCTGGGAATTATGGTCTCTCCCATAAAGTGCTTGCAGATCAAGCTGGTGCCTTCTGTTGTTATCTAAGTGAAGGGACTACTGAAAAAGACGGGATTAAGACATAGAGCTCCCTTCTAGACTTATTTGATCTATTAAGCAACACCTTTCAGAAATGGTTGTTCAAATGGCTGTAAATCAAACTCACCTAAAAGATGACTCTCCAACTTGGTGAAGTACCTTGTTCAAAGTCAATTCACCATAGCTATGACCTTTTCCTGGCTTAGCTGTGGAGTGACTTCCCAAGCAGTTAATTCGATATGTTTTAACAGGACCCTAACATACTGAAACAGTGGGCTAACATCAACAAAAAGAAATGTACTAGCATAATAAGTCTCATATTTAGTTCTAGCAATTGATTGCACAAGTAGAAGATGGTGGAGGTCTAGCTTAGTAAAGGAATGCTTGAAATGGGGTCCTAGATATCCACAAATTGAACAATGTAAGTTTCTCTTAAACCAAATACTGGCTTAGGTTTTTTTAAGGGAACTATAATGTTCAGATCAAGATTTAATAGCTTTGGGGCTTCCCTGGTGGTGCAGTGGTCAAGAATCCGCCTGCCAATGCAGGAGACACGGGTTCGATCCCTGGTCCGGGAAGATCCCACATGCCGCGAAGCAACTAAGCCCGTGTGCCACAACTACTGAGCCTGCACTCTAGAGCCCGCGAGCCACAACTGCTGAGCCCACGTGCCACAACTACTGAAGCCTGCGTGCCTAGAGCCCTTGCTCTGCAACAAGAGAAGCCACCGCAATGAGAAGCCTGTGCACTGCAACGCAAGAGTAGCCCCCGCTCAGTGCAGCTGGAGAAAGCCCTCACGCAGCCACGAAGACCCAACGCAGCCAAAAATAAATAAATAAATTTATTTTAAACAAAAGATTTAATAGCTTTACTATCTCATAAAGCTCTAATATACTTGGACTATCATGTTCAGTATGATCTTCTGAGTTAACGAACATTAGCAAACCGGAGAATAACACAGGATATTGACCAAGATCTAGAAATAAGTCATGTGAAGATCCAGTTGTAAGAATTAGGTATTTAGCTTGGGGAAGGGAAGACGTGGAAGACATGGTATAGTACAGTGTCAAGTATCTGAAGGGGAATCTTGTGGAAGCCTGAGTAGAGGATATTTCATTTCTTTCAGAAGCAGAGCTAGGATCAGTGGGTTGAACTTACAGGAAGACATTTCTTCTCATTGTCAAAAAGAACTTGCCACAGTTAACAGTACTCAGAGGTGCAGTGGAGTATGTATGTGAGCTGATGAGCTCTCTATCACTCAAGTGGAGAGTGGAAAGCCATCCCCCTGAGATCAGGGCTGTATAGTTGTATAGGTTGGTTGGTACACAGGGCACCTGGCCAAGGGGGCAACTAAGGCTGAAATCCAGCCAGTGCTGCAGTAGCTGTATCATGCATCCTGCCATCGGTCCCGCAGAGGAAGAGGCATCTTTTTATAGTTCACCAAAAGATACTCCACGTCTAGCAGATACAGAGAGATTTTCTCATCAGGTGAGAGAACAGATTAGTAACTGCTAACTCCCTGCCAACTTTTATCGTTCAAGAAAATAAAGTTAAAAAAAAAAAAATCCAAGCAAACAGATTCCATTTAACCCAGAGAAGCATAATTTAATTATGCCTTTCAAAGTATTGATGCATTTGAAGGGCTCCTTAACTCTCTCCACATGACATTCTTTGCTGTGCTGTGCAGGAGGGAATGAGAGGGATGGAGTTCGGTGGTCTTCCATGCTTATTAGTAAGCTCTCCCAATAACAAGGTTTGAGCTCTGCTACATCCGAGGCATATCCAGTGCCTGTCATATCTTTCTTTGGAGATGAAGCACAGTTAAAATGTTTTCCACTGAAAATCCTTATATTTAAGTGTAAATTTTTAAAAGCAGGATATAAAATTGTACATATAATATCATTTCCACTCCGCTGCATAGAAATTTTCTTGAATCAAAGACAACAAAATAATAACAGAGATCTACTCTCTGAGGGATGGAATAATTGGTGAGTGTTATGTATTTTGTAAACGGAAAACAAATACTTTAAAACAATCTTTCCTTCACCTTGAAAAATATACATTTTAAATGTTTCATTTCACCTTATGTCTCCACATATGATATAAGAAGAAAAACGGTCTCTTCTTTTTTAACTTCGCATGACCTAAACTTGTCTATTATACTGAGCTAATGGGTTGGGTCAGTTCGGTGAGTTACCCCTGGTATGTCTAGGTTGATCGTTGAAGTATAGTAGTATCTAGTAGCACAACAGAATTTGAATTTGATTCATCCTCCCACCCTGTCAGCAGATTACTCACCAATGGGATTCACACCTTCTACATTCTCAATTCTTCGATTGCATTACTACCACATACTACCAAAACAAAGTGCAATTAAAATCTTTGGGGGAAAAAAGACACCTCATCGACTGAGGAATTGATCCTGGAAATGACCTTCAGAAACAGATGGGGTAAAATGCTATATCCAAGAAGAGTGAGTTTTCCTAGATTCCATACATGTTGAAGCAGGAGAAGGCATAAGTTGCAAACAAACATCTGATGCAGTACTTTCGACTCCTAAGCTGTGTTCTGTCTCCAGTGCAATGCTGGAAGAGGAGCATTTCAAAGACAAAGAATGGAAGCATGAAGCAGTTAGCAAGAGTAAATTGTCGGAACTGCTGGCAGCAGATAGGCCACGAGCATCAGGCCAGCAACCCAGGGTGTCACTGATATTTCTGGGAATAGAGGTTTATCTTAAATCTCCACCTGGTTCTTGTTTTAATTTTAGACCTCTCTTTATCTAGTTCATCAATCACATTACAATGGAGTAATTGTAGAAAATTAAGCACAGAATCCAATTTCCCCTTTTTCTTCTACCCTCCCTTTTGTGATTTGCATTTTGTCAGGTGCAGTCTGTGTCTCAGCTAGGACACTCGTGTGACTGTGTGTGTGTGCAGCAATCTGCTTTGACTTCACTCTTGTGTATGATCCAGGCACCTCACCAGCTAAAGGGCGTGTTCCAATTGCTAAGACACTGCCAGGACAGAGATTTGCCACAAGTTCCTGCAGACTCCCACTGAAAACGGATCCTCACTCTGGGGAAGGGACAGAAAAACTGGCAATAATTAAAGCCAGTTGGCAGGTTTTATGATGAAAGGCGCCGGCTGAGGGAGGAGGTACTTATATTAGAAAGTACAAGAAATAAAATTACATTGCTCCAACAAAAACATATTTATAACCATTATAGTTCTTACCTCCAGAAAACCTTAGAGGGTTAGTGTCATTCATCTCTTTTTTTTCAGTTGTGGCATGCGGACTCTTAGTTGCGGCATGTGAATTCTTAGCTGTGGCATGCATGTGGGATCTAGTTCCCCGACCAGGGATGGAACCCTGGCACCCTGCATTGGGAGCGCGGAGTCTTACCCGCTGGACCACCAGTGAAGTCCCTTTTTCATCTTTTCTTAACCAGGAAACTATCCAGTTAACTAGTAGAGGCCCTTCCTATTCCCACAGGCGCAGGCTTATCAGTGGCATACGTTCTATCTGGAACATTGTATGGATTTGGTTACAGGCCACATACAATCCTCTCAGATCCTAGTTACAGTTATTTATTTGCTAAGGCATTTAAAATGAGCCCCTTTTAAGAAGGCCTTTCAGTGTTTTTGAGCATATGTGACAACTTTCAAGAATCAAGTATTGCAATATTTATTTGTAGAAATCCTACTAATTTATATGGAGAAATACCAGCTAGGGGAAGGGACCACATCTGTCTTGTCCATCATCTGCATCCTCAGAATCTCACACAGAGCCTGGGCACAGTAGATGTTGATCAAATGAATGAATGAGTCTGCAAAGCTGTCCAATTCTGAATAATTAAAGAATCAAGACAATTTAAACCTCTTTTTTGGGTGTCTGTAACAAAGTATATCCTTCTCTCTAAATCTGAATTAAGGCCTCTGGATATAATCGATCAGTCCTTATTCACCCACAGTCCTGTCTCACCCCAGGTAACATAAAATAATGTTACTTTAGGTACAAATTCAGAATAAAAAGACAACTTACAGGATTTGAGGTGAAAGCAAAGACTTTTCAGTGTCTTTCAGTTATTAACTTTAAAATTCTAAATAGAATTTTTTTCCTAAGCAATGTAAGAATAAATGATTGTGGGAAATAAAAGAATAAATGATTTTGAAATGATCATGCCCTTAGCAAAAGAAATCCTTTTGCAATTTTAGGAAAAGCTTGTTAAATATAGGAATATATTTTTCCCTCTGAGTACAGAAAGAAAAACAGTTTTCCTTTAGCCAGTAAAATTGCCCTGCATATTCCATACACATTCAAACACAGTAGAATGACATAGATACAAGGCATTCTATTAAAACCACCTTTAGGAAAGCTACAAGCGCCTCAGGTACAGTAAACGGACTGTCATCATTCCAGCTTGGAAAAAGGAAACATACAGAATGAGAGTCAGAAGAACAAAAGAAATATATTTCATTTTTCATGTACCAGAGGTAGCTTGAAAAAATGAAATTCCCAGGAAATTCTGAGAAAGGGGTCAGTTGCTTTGCTATTCACTTTCTCACATCTCTGTAAGAAAAGAAGTGCTCTGCGAGGCAGCATACATCCTCCTCAGTTTTTCAGTTAAAGCTAAAGATAGAAAATATTCCATTTGTAAGGAATACAACTGATTTTGAGTTCTTCTTTAAAACATCAGCTGAGCCTTAAATGTAAAAGAATCATGATGTGATTTGGAGGATTTGCTTCTAATAATCAGGGATAGGTAGAGTACAGATAGGTAGAGTACAGATGAGACTAGATTAGCTGTGAATTTATCATTGATGAAGCTGGGTGATAGGCACACAGGAGTTCATTATACTGTTCTCTCTACTTTTGTGTATGTTTGAAATTTTCCATTAAAAAAAAAACTAAACATATTAATCCTCCAAAATGGAAAAAAAAATTTTTTTGACATTGGCATGGTAAATAGCAGACACATGGAATATGGAATCAGAAGTCCATTATATGCAGGTCTCAGTCCCAAAATGTACTAACAGTGTGGCCCTGTATTAGGTACTGCAGGTCTTCAAACCTCAGTTTCAACATCTAAAAAATGGAAACAATGCCAAACTTATCTAGCTCATAGGGTGTCATGAGGATAAATGAATGAATATTTCTGAAAATACTATGTAACTTGTAAATTTCTACAAAACTGTAAAGTTAAATAATTCTTTTTTTTTTTTTTTTTTGCCGTATGCGGGCCTCTCACTGTTGTGGCCTCTCCCGTTGCGGAGCACAGGCTCCAGACGCACAGGCTTAGCGGCCATGGCTCACGGGCCTAGCCGCCCCGCAGCATGTGGGATCTTCCCAGACCGGGCACGAACCCGTGTCCCCTGCATCGGCAGGCGGACTCTCAATCACTGCACCACCAGGGAAGCCAAATAATTCTTAATTGAACTATAAACCTGTCCAAAGTTGTTCGTGCTTTACTTTTCCCACACTTAACTAAACCAGTTCCAGCCAGAACCAAGTTCACGTCTTTCTGTATCTATAGCAGCAGAACAAAACTGAAGTATCATCTTCTTCTTCCTTCATTCTGCTTCCATCAGAGATCTGAGCTGCTCCTCTAGTCAACTCCTAACTGACTTTCCTGCCTTCTTTATGGCCCTCTGCGATCTTCCTGCAATCTACTGCCAGAGAAATCTTCCTAGAACACCACTTGGATCATGTGATTTCCTTGCTCAGAAACATTCCTGGATCCCCACTGCCCATGAGATTAAATCCAGTTTACTTACCACCCTTTCAAAGTCTTACTCTGTGGTGCCTTTTTTCCCCGTTTCTCCTCTAGGGATGCAGTACCCTTTTTCTCCCTGTCTGCCCAGAGTTTATCAATTCCTAAGAATCAGTCTAAATCCTTCTTCATCCAGGAAGTCTTCCTAAACCTTTCCAGACCATATAATGTCTCCTTTTTTCTCAGTTTTAAATATATTTGATTTGGCAAGTAATTGTGTATTCCTTCATGATATCACTTTTATTGTTATATTAAATAGTTAATTATCCCTTTTGTTCCGTAACTTCCTTCGTGGCCTTTTCTATTAGATTACAAACTCTTAGAAGGCAAGAACTGTAACTTTTGTGTCTTTCTGCGTCAAGGCCCAGTGCTTTGCATATAGCAGGTACTTTGATTAACCTTTTCAAATATTACCCTCTGCTTCCATCATAGTCCCTGGTGAGGCCAATAGTTAGCATATCAATACTACCCTCATTTGTATTTCTTTGGATCTTAAAAATGACCTCAATTTTTTTTTTTTAATTTTGCATGATACCTTGTAGAGTGGCATCATGGGGGAAAAGTTCAGTCTTAAGTGTTACACAGATCTAAATTCAAATCCCAGCCTAGAGACATTAGCTATGTGAAACCCTGTCAATTTACTTGACCTTCTGATTCCTTGTCTTCCTCAATCATATAATGGAAACGCAGTAATAATACTTGCTTTGCACAGTTTGGCACAATAGATGTATAGTACCTGGCCAGTGATCCGTAAAAGACACATATTATCTTAGTGTACATCATATGGTCTTGACAGGTTGTCAAAGTGAAGGATCATGGTTCTATCTAACTCTTGTGGGTTAGGATACAGAAAATAATAAAACAGAGTCAGGAAAAGCCTCTACCCGCTTCTCCAAGCCCTGCCTCCGTGCTCTCTATTTGCTCTTGTGCATCCTTAGCCATAAGGATTATGGGCTAAATATAGCTGGAATCCCTAATGGTCAATTTAAAAAGTCCTAGGTCCCCAGGCCATTTTTCATCCCATTCTGTACCAGGTGAGTCCCTTAGTACTTCTTTGGAGGCTCCCCCTCAACCTAAACCATAGCTCAGTCATACCCTCATTTTTTCCTTGCTCCTTTATTTCATATCAACCCTAATTATACTTAGTTCTCCTGAATTCTTCTACCTGCAGTTACATGAGGTTTGCCAGCTCTGAGTCTGAACCATGGGCTGTAAATCATAGTGTTTTCATTTATGTAGTGATCCAAGGTTGCTTCTTCTAGGCAAGACCCAAAGCAATGATAAAGACAGACTTCAGTCATAAAGCACAATGTTGTCAATACTTGAGGATATGAAACTAGCAAAATACAAGGTCAAAAGAGAATTATCATCGTCTGGAATTGGCCGTTAGGTAATATTTTCTCTCCACTGAGGGCAGGCTTCTGGACATGTGCTTGCTTATGCATAAGAAAAAGAATCACTATGTGAAAAAGGCCAAAATCTAATATGCCATAATAGAAAAACCTTGTTATATCAGGATTCTGTCATTATGGGCATTTTTTTTTCAATATTTAATGCTGTATTATTTCATGATTGAAAAAGAAAAAGTTCAGGAAAAATGGCCATAAAAACATTAATTATCAAAGAATTGAATAGGGAAAATAACATCACAAGATTATCATGTTATTATATGTAAGGACTTCTGATTGTGAGCCTGACCCACTGTATGGAATGACATTTCTGAGATGGAGCCCTTGTGGCTAATCTGTTTAAAGTTGATCTATAACCAGTGAATGGTCATCTCGCTTAATCTATGGTTATAACAGAAGTTGCATTCACAAATGCTTTTAAATTTTATATAGGTTACATTTTTTCAAACACAGTATTAGACTTCAATTTGTTCACTTTTGCTCCTCAGCCTTGAGTCATAGAAAGGGACTCAAATTCTAAATTATATTCGTTTTTCTACTGCTCATTATCACTGATATGTTTTTTACTTATCTTTACTTATCTTTTATCTTTTACTGATTGCAAAACAGACCGAAGGAGAACTGTTAGTTTCCATTATATGGATCTCTTTTTTAAAAAATAATCATCTCATTGAAGAATTTTAGTGAGTGTGTGAATGTAAACAACTTGCTCTTTCATTAGTACCAAGTAATGGGTCTTGCCAACTAGAACCCATTAAAAGGGAAAATAAATATTGACTAACTCCACTCATTGTATTTGCTGGTCTTTTAACAAGCAAGAAGGTCCAGAAAAAATTTCAGAGGGTTGCCAGGAATCTCAATAGAGACAGTATAATTGTCAGTGAAGTCCCCTTGAAATCCAAAGGCAGCCATGTCTGTGGATCTAAATCATACACCCATAGAATGATGGAGTATTAGTCCTGGCAGGGACTTTGGTAATCAGCTAGACCAGCTGATTACCAAAGAGACATAAGGTAGTTGGTGTCCCAGCCAGAGTAAGAACTCTTGGGTCTCATCTCCCAGTTCACCACGCGCTCACCTCACTACTTTATTTGCAAAGTTTTCCATGTCAACAATTAATATAAGTCAATTGTGATTATTTTCAGGCACGTAATAGCAGCTTTGCTAACACTACCTCAATATCAGTCGATTTCTTTGGAACTGCCAGGACTGTATTTGGTTTATTTTTAAAGCCAAGCAGTTCTTTAAACCTTAAAATATTTTGTTTTCAAAACCTAAAAGGCTCTTTATTTAGTCCATGATGAATATTTGACTAGTGTTAAATTTATCATTCTGGCAGTACACACATTGTACTTGTCAATTAATTGTGACTCATCAAAGAATGTTTTGATGTTGAGTCCTTGGCTAACAGATGGCTCTCTTGAGAGGAATTGAGGTAGTGAGCTATGAGGTCCAAGGAGAGAGACTTCTTACATAATTAGTCACTAGAGGTTGTTTGAATTTGTAAGAAAGCACAGTCTTCTGTGATGGTGGGGGCTGGGCTTTGTACTAAGGTAAGGAAGGCCTCTTCTTTTCTACTCTGTTCATAGAACGGATGGGAGTTGACAGCAGTGTTGCTGGTGTGCCAGGTGTGATTTGGATTGACATGAGTGGCCAGCAGAGAGGCACAAAGTCCAACACTAGGATGTTCTGTTTCTATAGGGTCTGTCATCCTGGAAATTCTTAGTCACAGAGACCACCACACAGGAAAGAACAGGCACTCGAGCAATAGTGGTACCAATAAGAACTTGGTAACAGAATGTGAAGCAACGAACCCTGCTTTTAAAAAGCATCATGTCAGAGGCAACAGAAACATGCAAAAACATATCCCCTTTCTTTTTACTCTTTCTTTCACCTTTTCCTTTCTTTTTTCTTTCCAAGATTACTTTTCCCTACCTTTTTACTTAGGTCCATCAATGGTACTCAAGGCATGAGCAGCCCTCGGTACCACATTATTCAGCATCTATGTGCCAGCCACTATGTTAGCATGAATCTGGCTACATGAGAATTAGTCTGATAGTCTGAGTCTAGTGCGTGCACCATTGAGTCATTCTTTGGGATGGCATTTAGTGCTTCTTTAATTTATGTAAGAAAAAAGGAACATACATTATATCATAAATGGGATGAAGAAAAACCTGAAAAAAATTCAAATTCTCTTAGATGTATTCTAGAAATGATCACAAACAGCTTAATAGGTGACACACACCTAACCTCTCTGAGCCTCAGTTTCTTCATCTATAAAATAGGATAATAATACATACCTCATGGAGTTACATGAGAATTAAGTAAAATGAAATTATCACAGTGTCTTGCCCACAGTAAGGACTCAGTAGGTGGTCTCTGAGTTTAGAAAGGGAAGTAAACTAAGTAAGTAGGCAGTGATGTTTACTTGCTTGCTAGCACAAGGAAACATGGGGGAAATGATAAGGAATCAAGGCAGACTGGCAGTTGAATTAATAATCAATGAGAAGAGGCTATTTTAAAAGGGTGTTTGGCAAGAACATAGCATTCAAAATCAGGTGATCATGCTTTCACTGTACATCACTGGAGTGTTACTTCCGTTTGGGGCTACAAGACTTCAAAGCACTAAGAGAAGAACTAAATTAAGTAATACAAATGTCTGAATGCCTTCTGGAATGTCAATAAGGAACCATGGAGAGAATCAAGGATTTGGGGTAGAGAAAATGGTTGTGAGCCTCTGCTCAGCATTTTCTAGGCACCTAACTAGAAATTATCACAAATACTTTAATAGGTAACACATAGCCTCACTTAGCTGTCACATCTGTAAAAAAGATTAAAAATAATTTTTAAACCTCTGATAATTTCTGTGAATATGCTTTGCAAATTGCAAAACATTGTATGAATCACTTTTTAAGGCGATAATGGGGGAAGATATTTACTCCCCTCAAAAAAGGCTGACTAAACTGCCTCCTGATATTACAGCTAAGAGAATAAATAAGGGATAGATGATGGTAATTCTTGTTTTCATAGAGGGTAGAGTTGAAAGAAATGAATGGATAACTGTACAATCAATGTTGCAGAGACAAAAGAAAAAAAGCCTAAATATAAAGTTATGTAAACAGTGGCCAACAATGAGCATTAGTAATCCCCTCCTTGTTTATACCTTTCCTAAAATTCATAGACTCATAATTCCCAGCCTTTTTGGAAGGAGACACACACACACACACACAGGAAGAGTGCTATATAGCATCTTTAACAAATGAAAATGGTTTAAAATACGTTTTGTTTGATGCTTTGGAGTGCTGCAAAGTTAAGGTTCAGAGACCATAATATAGGCAGTTTCATTTAGGGATATTTTAGTTGACATATGACCCAGGAATGGGATCATAGATTGAATGACTTTTTGAGATTACTTCAATCTATTTTTCTTAGTGGAGCAGATGTTTCTAAGTAACTGAGATGTTGAAAACTTTGGAGCAGAAAATATGTCATCTCACATCATGTGTATTTTAATTGGTTTGATTTCATTTATTTATTTATTTTTTTACATCTCACAAAACAGCTGAATTTAAAAGAAGTAAATGAGGAAAATTCTGATGAGCTCTTTGTATGAGAGCTGATTTAGTCCCTTCAATACTTGAAGGGACTTAAGGGGGGAAAACTGTGTCTGGATTAAAACGTTAAAAATAGAAAACATAAATTCCAAGATTAAGTCCCTTGAGTTATTTGACATTTGAAGTAATTTCCCCAAAGTAATTTCCTTTGTAAAGGTTTATAAATTTATGAGAGAAAATACCTTATCCTAGCTAGAGATTACTGTGTCAATTAAGAATAAATAGGGATTAGAGAAAACCAAGCATTAGTTTCGAAATGGATCTACTCTAAGTGTGATGGCATCATATTCAAGTTATTAAGTGAAACAGTGAATGTATGCCCTCCTTTCTTCTTACCCAAGGCTTGAGTAAGTGTATCTGTGAGTGATTTTCTAAAAACTCCTTGTTTGCATGTACTAGTTACTTATCCTTATATCTTTGCCTTGTTTGTCGGGAACTTCCCACCAAAATACATGAACTCCAAATGAATCCCAAGTTATCCATCTGCAATTCTGAAAACATTTTGGTTCTCTCATACAGCCAAGACCTCAAGAAAACAGTCTCTGAAGTTGCCACCTTATTCTTGGTTATAACCAGAGTGGATACAACCCATTGGAAAACAAGCAACATACAGAATAGAAAAATAATGTGTTCCTTTATTGAAAACTAATGTATTTTTCCCAGAGATTGATTGCTCATGAAATGTATTAAGAAGCTGTATACTTAGCAAAACAAACCTCACTCAAGTTTTATGGTTTGCTAATCTACACACAAGAACAGCCCTTTTGCAAAGCAGGTACGCTTCAGCAATTTTTTCATAATACCCTATATACATACATATGTATGTACATACATACAAAAATACAAATCAGACTTTCAGGCGTTCACTGTAGAAAACTCATAAGATCAACAAGAAATCCCTCATGATAACTGAATCTCTATTGGCTTTCTTTTCTTGGTCAAATGCATAGCATTTTTGGTTTGAGATGATAACTTTATTTTAAGCCTGAGAGAGCAGTTGACTTGCCCTTGGTCTAATGATACTGAGCAGCTGCCAAAGCCTGTTTCACATCCACGGGAGAAGACTGTCCCCGGAGAGGGGACACATAACCATGCATGTCTCTTTCAAGATGTTTCTTTGGGTACCATGTCAAGAAATGACTTTCCAAGAGGAGAGAAGGATGTGTGTTTGGCTTTTTGATTACGCCTCTGTGCACAAAGGAGAGACTGTCTTAAAAAGCTGAGACTTTAAGAAAATTCTTGTTACTTAATTTGTATTTACAGTGCACTTAAAGCTCAGGACAAAATTTTGGTTTGTTTGATTTTTTAAGCAAAATATACCAAAGGCCAATAAGTGAACTCACATATACAATAAAATGACATTTTTTCTTCTAAGTTCCAGAATCAAAAGGGACATAATTTGCAGTGGGGGATGCAGGAAGGGGAGGCATAATCCCTTTGGCTAATAACAATTATAGCTTCCATTTTCTGATGATTTATCATGTAAAATGCTTAGCAAACTTGGACTTCCCTGGTGGCACAGTGGTTAAGAATCCACCTTCCAATGCAGGGGACACAGGTTCGAGTCCTGGTCCAGGAAGATCCCACCTGCCGCGGAGCAATGAAGCCCGTGCACCACAACTACTGAACTGTGCTCTGGAGCCTGCAAGCCTCAACTACTGAAGCCCGCGAGCCACAACTGCTGAGCCCGTGTGCCACAACTATTGAAGCCTGCACGCCTAGAGCCCATGCTCCACAACAAGAGAAGCCACCGCAATGAGAAGTCCGGGCACCGCAACGAAGAGTAGCCCCCACTCGCTGCAACTAGAGAAAGCCTGCATGCAGCAACAAAGACCCAACGCAGCCAAAAATTAATTTTTAAAAAATGCTTAGCAAACTATCTAACACATACAAGATACACAATATTTGTTAAATGAATGAGTGCTAGGTGTTGTGCTAGCATTTTATATCATTTATCTCCTTTAATTTCATATGAAGATGCATATATATCTTCATGATAAACATAAAAAAACTGAAACTTCAGTTAAATAACTCATCCACTGTCACACAGCTACTGAGCCTGGCAGCTGGGATTCCACACTAATCTGATTCCAAAACCTATACTTAATATATCACATCTACCTACACACACACACATACACACACACACACACACAGAGTGTCTGAGTTCCCTGTCTTTTCAGATTGTCACTTGTTTCAGACTGTCTTATTGCCTTTCCTGTACTCTCCCTGTCAGATTTACTCAATACTATTTTATATCCATTTGATCTCATTTCAAGACATTCCCTAAACCAGACCCTGTTGTACTAGAAAACGCCACTTTTTCTGGGAAATGTTCTTCCCGTTCTTCATGGAGCATCTTAAATTATGTCATCCCAGAATATCTTTCCTGAATATGTTGTATTTTCCTTGAGCCTACAACATACGCAACTCCTTTTTCATTTATTCATTATTTCAGTATTTATTAGTCCCCCTCCACATTCACTAACCTCCTATTTTCATTTATCCAAAATTTTAGAATTATTGTTTCAGAACTAGAAGGAACTTCAGCAATTACCTATTCCTAACTCCCAATCAGTTTGCCCAGCTTTGCTTACAGCACATCCCTGAGAGAGGAAAGCTGTGCCTCTGCTTAGTTACTGCCATAGTATGTGAGTGCTCAGTATGGTCAAGGCTACCTGGAAGAATAGCAGGGAGGTACTGTGAGAGGTTCCAGCCTAGATAAGATGAAAATAATCCACGTCTCTTGAGCAGTGTTCATGGAGCACTCACCATGGACAGGGCATTACTGCCAGGCCTTGGGGTGGGCAAACAGTGAGTAAGGCACAGTCTCTCCCCCCAAGAAACATAGTCTAATGATTATTCTTTGGAGGGGAATGAGCGTACTGCACAAATGTCTGTAAAAAAAGGCATGAGTTTAGAGGTGAATGTTTTGAGGCTTTAAAGGAAGGAAATATCATTGATAATTGGAAGGAATCAGAAAAGACTTCGTGAAGAAAGGTAAATTTCATGTTAGGCCTTGCAGGATGGTGGGAACAGTCTTGCTAAAGGGACCCTCTCATCCCCTGCTAGACAAGTCTGTCTCATCAAGCTGAGGGAAGGTGGATGTGGCCAATGCCAAGCTCAATAGAAAGAGATGCTACAGAAACGCAAAGTAAAATGTCATCGTTATTGTTCAGATATGGCAAGCCAGGATGAGTCAACTCCCCTCCCCCACACACATTATCACGCATCAGGGTGAGTAAAAAGCAACACCATTCACCTTTTAGAGTCATTCTTTGGCTTACCCTTTAATATTACTCATCGTACTTTGACCCCCAAATTCTCACTTTGCTTTCTTGCTCAGCCCCTGTATTTGGGGTAGGGAAGCACATAGGGCCAACTGAATAATTTGGGGTCTGTAAAATAACTTTTGAGTCACTGTCTCTCACAGTGCCTGGATGAGCCAGGAGTGATGCCAAGTGCATTGATGAGCTTGCCCATCTGCTTTGGGCTTCAGCCTCCAGCAGGCCTCCATCTCCTAGGTAAGCGTACAGACAGAGGCATCTCTGGACCAGAAGGTCCTGGATCACAGTCTGTGCAGTTCTGTGCCAGTCCCCATGACAGCATGAGAGCAGGAAGGGACGAGAGGTGCACAAACTGAATAGCCCTCTTCCTGATGATATTTAATTGAATCTGGACACTGACAAGGCTTGGCTGAGTAGCTTTCTTCCCATCACGTGCCACTCAGCTCTGCCAGATTTCTTCTGTAATGAGCATTCCACCCAGGTAGCACAGAACTTTTTCATTGAATGAGACCTTGGGTGAGGATCAAGAAACCTGAGAATTGGTTTCAATTGTGCCATACACTTTAGGCAAGTCACTTAACATCTGCGAATTACATTTTCTTCATTTATAAATTAGGAAGAATACCCGTCCTGCCAGTCTCTGTGAATTTTTTATCTGAGACTGTAAAAATCACATAATAGTTGAGAATGCCCTTTGAAGGGTTAAATATGTGCTGAATATTACGATTACTAGAGTCTTACTATTAACACACCCAAGTGCAAAAAATACCACCCATGCAGGTAACAAATGAAAGGTACAATGTGGAAACTTGCTAAGCAGTCTTTCTGTTTACACAAGGAGTGTAAATTGTAGCTAAGGTGTGAGGTTACTGTCTGTTGTTATTGGCCGAGGAAGTTGGAGATGAAATGTGAGGGAAGTGGGTGTGAAGGTCAGGTGTGTAAGGAGCAAAGAAGGATCTACAAGGCTTAGTGAGCAAGGTGGTCTATGGTTGATCAGTGACATGAACCGTATAGAACAGTGATCGGCAGTGTAGACCATAGGAGTAGAGATTCTCCATTTGTGTTTTCCTATTACTCTTTGACCAAGCCTTCTCATTGTTGATCTTCTTTTGGTTGTGGAATGGGAGCGATACTTGTTTCCTAAGTCTGCCTGCCTCTACCACCAAGAATTGGGTCTTGCTTGGACAGGGCAGGGGTGATGCTACCAGAGAGAAGCCCAGAAAGCAGGAGCAGGGACTTTGTAATGCAGCTGTCCTTTCCCCTCTTCCACACTCTACCTCGGCAGCTTCTGTGGAGTTTTGCTTCCCTGGGAATGCTCTGAGAATTCTTTAGCAGAAACCAAGACTGTGCTGCAGTGTCCTCTCTCTCATGGCCCAAAGCAGAACTGCAAGTAGAGAACAGTCATTCCTGAGACCACAGGACAAAGCCTCAGTGGAACTTCTCAGGGTCTAGCCCCTGGCTTCTGGGGTTCCCCAGCAAAAGGAGGCAGAGGCCCATCTTGCTGATTTAGATAATTTCCCAAGACCAGATTTAACCTGCTTCCAGCAGCACTTTCTTTATGCTGCTTTCTGCTGACCTACAGTCTTCCTCAAGGAGGCAAATAAACTATTTTTCAACTCCATCCACTTCTCCCGCTCTCTACCCTTCCCTGATGGATTGTCCCAGGTTCCAGCAAAGCTGCATTCGGCAGCCTCTGAGTGAGGTACACGCTGCCACCCGTGTCCCTTTGACCGTCCTGATTAAAGAGGACCCAGCTTAGAAGTTGCAGGCTCCCTTCTTTTCATAGAACATTTTCTTGAGAAATGTCAGGAAAGTGCAGTCCTTATCCCTGAAAGCTATTCTGTGGTGCTGAAGCCTGGGTCACCCAAGCGTTCCCTCTGCATGATGGCCACGCTCCCAGACTATCGAAAATGCAGCAGTGCACTGAGAGAGACAGTCTGCTGAGGTGTTGTTGGTTTGCAATACCCTGATAAGGAGATTTCATTCCCTCCTTGCTGGCAGAGTTATATAGAGTAATTACATAAGTACTGCTGTGACACTGGGTGGAATCTCATTAAAAACTGTGTAAAGAACAATTGAGTTGTGGTGGAGAATATTCATTTTATTCCAGTTGACTATAATCCGTATAATAGAGCATTAGCCTGAGCACGAATGCTGGTGTTGCTCTGATAAAATGTATTTGGAATATATATTCAGTGCAGCATTTGCTTATGTGGAGCATGATAAAAAGTCGGTATGGGGCTTCTCTGGTGGCGCAGTGGTTGAGAGTCCGCCTGCCGATGCAGGGGACGCGGGTTCGTGCCCTGGTCCGGGAAGATCCCACATGCCGCGGAGCAGCTGGGCCCGTGAGCCATGGCCGCTGAGCCCGCGTGTCCAGAGCCTGTACTCTGCAACGGGAGAGGCCACAGCAGTAAGAGGCCCGAAAAAAAAAAAGTCGGTATGGGGCAGCTCCAGATTTTCCCACTTGGGAAGGAAGCTGCTTGCTGTGCTGAGCAGATTGTTATGTGACCCCACTCGTCCTGGAAGAGCCACTCAGCCAGCTTGGATGGGACACTGTATGGCAGTCTGACCACATGGCAACTCCGAACTACTCACACATATAGACAGATGCACTTACAGACTTTGGCCTAGAAGAATGCGCTCCATTCACAGTTTAGCCTTCCCCCCAAGACGGGAGAGAGGCCTGGCCAGGATAGAATTTGTCATAGGTTAGTGTTTATTTTTAAAGAGATAGTGGGCAAGCCCTTTTTTAGTGTAAGGGTGTTTCTGGTTGATGGCATGTGAGTTATCCCTACTGAATATCACTCACCATAACAAACAAGAGCCATTCTAAACAGTTTTCTGATATGGCAGCCTAATACTCAAAAGCACTGAGGGGCAATAATATCCAATACATTTATACACCTTTCTGTGTATAAGGTGCTTTCACATACATTATGTCATCTGGTGTGTGGAGAATTGAGTATCTATGTTTAATTATTCCAGAGCACAGATTATTTAATACCTGAAGTCTACATTATTTTACTTTAAATATTTTTCATCACAAAAAAATTACATCATGGAACCTTGAGAAATTATGAGAAAAGTTCTCAACCTCAGCATCTTAATACGCTAACATAATTTGCTCTTATTTCCTTCTAGTCTTCTTTCTTATTCACTCTTGTACGTGTAATCATAATGCTCTACATTGTTAAGTGCTTTTCCTCTGTAGGTCTCCAGACTGCCCCACTTGAATTTTATCTGGTCTCATACCATGTTTAAAGGAAAGAAACCAAGGTTAATCAATCTCTGTTTATATGAAGAGCATTATATTGTAGAGTATATATCCCTCTTGTTCAAAGTCAGTGTCACTTTGCTCATAAAGTACCAAAAAGATGGTTAGGGGAGCATTCATTCTGTTAAGCACCCAGTTTCCCTCTCTAGTTATGAAAACATCTGGGCAAGGCAGCTGGAGAAAACCACTTGAGAATCTGGAATTTGCTGTTTCTGGTAAGGATGCCCCAGCTGCGCCTTGTTGTGCAAGATCTCTTCATCATCTCAGGATGCCAGGTCCCAAGCTGAGCTCACTCGGGGGACTCAGCTCCATCGAATGGGAGTGCTTGGCCTCTGCCTGCGTCATTTAGGAGCTGCAGGTAAAACTGAGGTTAAGAAGCACAGTTGATGCTTCTCTCAGTGTGACCCTGCCAAGAGAAGAGTGTGTGTGTGTGTGTGTGTGTCCATCCACAAGCATTCCTGAGACAGCTGAGAGAGAGGGCACAGATCCATCATCCCCAGGGACCTGTCATCAGCTTCCATCCTGGTGTAGTTCAGGCATGGATGTTCATCTGTGTGAATGCATCTTTTAAAGGGTGAAGCCAATATCCCCCCCAGACTATATCTGACTTTAAAGGGTGAAGCCAATATCCCCACTGCTCCCCTTTTTCTTGAGGAGAATAGGAATAGGTGTAGGATCTCCCTGGTCACACCCCTCCAGCCTCACCCCTCCAGCCTCCCTGTCCTGCAGAAACACTTCAAGCACACAGGGCCTCTAGACCAGATATTTGAGTGGGTTTCTGCAGGCGCTATACCAACTGCTGCTACCTCTGCTGGGAGGGCTGAGGCCACGGAGCAGCAGGCTTATAAGACAGTGTAAGACAACCTCCTAGACCTCCTTCATGCCAGGAAGGAAGAAGGAAGCAGTTAGAGACACTGAGGCATCCTTGTGTTGAGCAGCTCATCGTTGTGATGGCCAATACAAGTTCCAAAGCCCCTGGCTCCCTGACAGGTGCCTCCATGCCAAGCCATGGCCTCCAAGCAGCATGCAGATGTATTCTTTCTTTCATCCCTTTTTTTCCTTTTAAGTAAGCAGAGCTCCCTAAAGCGCACTTACTCTCCAAATACGTACACGGCAGGATGTGAGAGATCACTTCTGTCTGTAATGGATGCCTTGTGTCCAAGGTATTTTCCTGTGTATCATGCTGTTCAATTTAGGACTCCTAATGCATGATTAATGTGTGTTTAAACAGTCATTGCCTAATCAGACTGCTTCACCTTTGGGACACTGGTAAGTATACAAAGCAGACCTACAGAAAACACCATCAGCTTGTGCAGAATAGTCCCACAATTCCAGTGTTATACAAGGAGTGAACATTCTGAGGCTCAAAAGGTGCCCACCCAGTGCTATGGTTTCCACTGAGCTGCATATGACTTCTCAGTTTTCAGAAACTGGATTTCAGAACCATTTGTTTAATTCAGTATTTGTTGAACATCTACTGGGCAAGGCTCCATGAGTTCCAGAAAGGGGAATTGGATGAGGGCCCTACTAAAGGGAGCTTACAGTCTAGTGAGAAACAGAATATGTTTATGAATAGTTACAGCACTGTGTGGAAAGTTAGGAGGGCCTTAAGACTGATTTAGAAAAGGGATGGAAAGGCCATTGTGAAGGGGGCCTCGTGTGGACCATGAGTGTAGATGGCAGCAGATGGGACTGAGGGGAAGGCAGGGAGTAAGGAGCTTGCAGTCACTGCGGGGGTGTCAGAAGCCTTGTAGGGGCTTTGCAAGGCCTGAGTCATCCACACAGGCAGGAGGAGGTAAACTCGTTTGAGGGCCTGCAGTGCCCCCAGCTGTGGGCCTCCTTGAGTTCTTGCCCTGCGGGCTTCACCTACTGGTCACTGGAGCCCTATAGCTGCTGCTTTTGGCCTGTATGGCTGTGAAGTGGGAGAAGTGTCCCAAAAAGAGGTCCCCGAATTCTAGATATTTATTCACAAAAATGTGATTTGAACCTAACGATCTGTGGACAGATGGCAAATAAAAAGAGACTAAGGTGGCTGACTGAACATTTTAGTCATTTTCATTTCATCTCATTTGCAGCCCATCCAGGTCCTTAGAAGATGTGCTTGTGACTCACCACGGAGTCTGAACCCTTAAAGTGGGTCATGCCTGAAAAATGGATGAGGACTCTTGCTCTGAGGGATGTTAGTGAGGGGACAGTGTCGGACCTGTCCTTTTCTGAGAATTCTTAGAACTGCTTGCATATAAATAGAGTCTGAAAGAAATGGAAACTTGGCTTGAAGATGTCTTATAGGGAGAGAGTATTGGTATGTGTGTGTATTTATACGTACTTTGAAAAAAAATTGCACTCTCTTTCTGGAAACTGCTTTAGAAGTTAGGCTTATGATTGCTACATGATTCAACCACCAAATTACTGAAATGTTCCCCTCAAGGGGTATTTGACATTTTGTAAAAATTTCAGTATAATGAAGTGAATATGTCAAAAATTCAAACATTTTAAATTCTTTCACTTATTCACGTTTGAATTTAGAAGAAAGGATACCTTCAGGTAGGTTTCTTTTTCTTCCTTGACTTAAAAATAATAGTGGGTGTCTGAGACAAACACCCAAGAGGACTCGGGACTTCTACTACGATGTCCTAACAGATTTCCCAGGTAGCAGCCAGGTGTTTGAGTACCACATACTTTCAGTCCCTCTTATCCTGTCAACTAATTTTTGGTTATTTTAGTAAATGCCATATGGCACAGTGATTATGTATTTGGGTTCTATGGTTAAACTGCCTGGTTTCAACTCCCAGCTCAGTCACTGACTGACTATGTGATAATTATCACATTACCAACCTTCCCTGTGCTTTAGCTTTCCCGTCTGTCTAATGGGCTTGATGATAGTGCCTGTCTCATATGGTTGCTGTGAAGATGAAGAAGTACATTAGTGGAGCGCTTAACATGGGGCCTGACACATAACTAGCACTCAGTCAGAATTGGCTTTCTTTCTCCTTCCCTCCCCGCCTCTCTCATTTATCCACCTGCAGGAGGATAAACACAAGGATGGCTATTTATAAAACATCAGCCTGGCCACTTTTTAGCTTTTGCTAACAGCTGGGGTAGAAGGTTTTGAGTGCTAGAGGTATTTGAAATGTGGTTAGGGTTTGAGTTGTCTCTTAATTTTCAAATATCCCAGCTGCCTCTGCCTCATCAACAGGAAAATTTAATTTATCAAAACTTAAACTTTCCCAGGACTACACTGTCTATCTGGCATAATGTGCAGCTGTGCTTTCTCCCTGGATGTGCAGTTTCTCCCGTCTTTGCCTTTCTGAATCTCTCTGTCAGTGATTCAACTCGCCAATTCCCTTGACTCCATCTCCCATCTTCCTTCATCATTTGTTCATTCTTGTTTTTTTTTTCATGCCTTCCTTATTCCTTGAAACCTCCTTAAAACCAGAGATCATAAAAACCATCATTTTAAAATCAGAATTTTAACTTTTGAATGGATTTTCTTTTGTAAATTGCTTCTTATAAAACAACACCTAAACTCTATGGGAAGGCAGTTTTAACTGTCAATGTTTGCCTAACTCGAAATTATCAGCATGAAATCGAGATGACAGCTTCTAAATATATGGAGTTTAGAGCACAGTATAAATGGAAATTTTTGTAGCCACGCATGGCTTTTTGTAATCTACCAATAGTATATTTCCTAGCTAATATTCTTCACACATAGGCTCAGATCCAAGATAAATATCCAGCAGCCATCCCTGGGTAATGCTTGCTAAAAATGAATCATTCAAGACATTTATGCCAGGAAATTTAGATTTTAAAGGATATCATATGATAAAACAGAAGTCACTTAAGTACTAGTATTCACTAAATTCTACTCAAATAATAATTTTAAAAGCAGTCACTTCTACAGATATTTTTTTTTCTTTTGGACCAGTTCACCCCAAATTGACAAGGTGTTTAGGAATTTAAAAGCTCGTACTCTTTAGCATATGGGTGAACCAAGATAAGTAGTTTACTGTTTGAAATGGTGTCATTCAGTGTTTTAAAGACTGAAATTGCCTATGAGACTTCCAAAGTATCTACTTTAATTAGCTTTAGTACATAAATTAACCAAGTCATCATTCAGAGGGTCTCTGTCTTTAAAAATGAGCTGGAAGAGTTTGAGGAACAGAGAGGTGGCCATTTGATCACCATATGCGCAAAGAGGAGAACAAGACGAGCCCGAGACCCTCTTCCGCCCCTGGAGCCCCTGCCCCATCTAACAGGACCCTTCCTTTAAACAACCTTTTCCCTCCACTGCCCCAGCCTCCAGACCTTCCCTCCTGAGCACAAGACAACCCAGCCTCTACTCCGTTTCCTCTCCCCAGTCACTCCCAGACATATCTTTCATGTTTTCTTTTGCATTTTACATTAATATGTTAGCAACATCCCAGAGGCTGTGTGCTGGGCGAAAGAGAATGAACAGTGGCTCTGAGCCTGAAGTTCCTCATCTGAAAGATGGAGAGGATTAGAAATAATGTGTGTAAATTAGAAATAATGTGTGTAAATACAGTGTCTGGCATACGGTTAGCTCAGACTCTGCTGTCCTGAAATGCTCCCCTTTCCTTCCAGTTATTTCCACATGTATATGAATATGCAACTATGACAGGAGAAAGCTATTAATTTATAACTGTTTACAGTCATGTTACACACCCACACACATATACACACCCCACCACACAATGAGGAAAAGAATCCTGCTGTCGAGCAGCTCGACTACACTGTCTTTGTTGTGATGAGCAGAGAACTGGAGAGAGCTGCAGATTTGAAGCAGTCGAGAGCTTTGCCTCAAAAAAGAGAGAGAAGGGAAGAGAGCGAAGGGGCTGGACGAGCCTGGAAGAGGGAGACATGAGGAGGGATTTGAGTAGCTGCTTGAGGAAGTCAGACTTGGGGGAAGACATTTTAAAAGTCACTTGGGGGAAAGTTTTACTCTCTGTCGTGCTGTGTACCCCTTGCTCCACTCCCTAAGAAATGTTCACAAAGGCTGCATTACAGTTCAGGATGTTTGGAGTTGGGTGCATGTGGCTGAGCATACGTGATATTGAAGGTGTTTTTGGTATCAGTGTCCTTGCGGTTGGCGCAGAATGGGAGTGTGACAGGTTCAGGTTCCAGCAGCCTCTTCCTTCCTATTTAATATTTAATGTTACAGGCCAATGTAAGTTCGTATTTTTAAAAAATTAAATTGAGACTTCCTGAGTGGTAATTTAAATCACTTCCCCTCTGCTTGCAAGTGGCTATGACTTTGGCTTTTGTGTAGTACTCTTTCTAGTTCTTTGGGTTCAGGAAAATTTTTATTTAAAAAAAAATAGCATCAGAATTTTTAGTGAAGGAGGTTTCTGCTTCCTTCAATGGCCAAGTACTTCCTATTGAACCCACACTCCACAGACAACAACTATAAATGCTGGACAAACTATAAAACACAACCACTTTAAGCCACTGGAGCATGATTGGAAAGCAGCAGAAACTGAAGGAGGGTCTACTCTTGGGAGAAGGAGACAGCAGTGGGCAAGCTTCCCATTCTTTTATGGCTTTTAGCTTGAGGGCATGTTGCATTTGGTGTCATGTAAGGCAGTTAAAACTCATAGAAACCCACAGTTTCTATCCAACCCACAGAGGTCAGAGTTTGGGTCAACCACAGCAGCTGGAAAGTGAAGAGGAAAATCCCAGAAAGGAGAGATGCAGATAAGGGAGCCCCAAATTTTGTGCATAAATTCTGCCTAAATCTCTGGCTGACCCTTGACTATGCACGCCTGGGACAGACTCCAAGGAGCCCAGCTAAGCCTAAAAGAATCGAAACTTTATATCCTCTCTAGGTAGCATCTCCTTTTTTAAACAATGCAAATAAACTCTTGGTTTATTGAACATTTAGTTTGGTGTGTGGCTGTGTGCTGGGGAAATTTAAATATTGTTGAAATTTGACTTTGAGACTATCATTTCAGATACTAGTTGAAATTCCATACACATATGAAACCATAACACACATGTATATGTGAAAACATTAAATAACACAAGGCCACATTCAGTGCCAAATGTCTGCCATACACAAAGTGGGACTTTGCCCTGAAAGAGTTGTATTCGTTTCCTACAGCTGCTATAACAAACAGTCATAAACTGAGTGGCTTAAAACAACAGAACTTTACTTTCTCACAGTTCTAGAGACTAGAAGTTTGAAATTAAGGTGTCAGCAGAGCGATGCTCCCTCTGAAAGCTCAGAAGACTCCTTCCTTGCCTCTTCCTAGCTGCTAATGGTTACTGGTATAGCCCTGCGTCCATTTTCATATGGCTCTTCTGTCTGCGTGACTGTCTCCACATGGGCTTCTTATAAGGACACTATCCACTGGATTTAGGGCCCACCCTAATCCAAGATGACTTCATTTTAACTAAATAAGTCTGCAAAGACCTTATTTCCAAATAAGGTCACATTCTGAAGTTCTTAGGTAGACATGAGCTTTCAGGGGGGGAACGCTATTCTACCCAGTACAGAGGGGAATAAAAAGTATTGTGAAATATTCAGAACTTTAAGTTCTGGGTCTAATTAATCCTTAAGTATTAAAGTACTCTCTGTCTTATGGAACACTATTATTCAGGAAAGTGTATCGTGTGCTATGATTACCTAATTACTCATGACTCATCTGTATTTTAACTTTTATATATGTCATCATCGGAAGTAACAACAATTTATTTTTATCGTAAACATTTAAAATTAAGATACCGCTAATTAATCCTGGGCTTCTCCTGGCCCCTTCCCCCTTCCATTGTTCCAAATGAGTAAGGTTAAATGAAGCAGGGGGAGAATAGTGTTATAAAGCCCTTGACAAAATCTGTTCTCTAAAGCAAAGCCATTCCATTAAGGAGACCTAAATTTAGATTGTCAAAGCCCCATAGACTGAAAAGCAAGTTGTTAAAACTTATAATGAGTTTCAGTGTTGCTACATTTGGAAATGTCTACATCGCAGCAGTAGCCCTTGTACTAGTATGCTCTAGAAGAGGGAGGGGACAGTAAAGGACTCTTGTCTTTGAGGCTATAATTTCAGATATTAGTTGGAAGTCCATGTTTTTAACCTTCACTGATTCTTAAATTGTAAACTCCTAGCAGCTGTAATTTGTAAAAAGCATTGGGGTAAATCCCCTAATGACAGATCAGAGATGACTGATTTAAAATATTTAATTCAATTTAGAAGAACCAAAGATGAAGCATCCTCTTCCTCCTTCTCCCTCCACCCCTATGCCAGCCACCCTGGCTTTTTCTTAACAATATCCCTGGAGTTAGAGAAAATTCAAATGAAGCTTTTGAGATTCAGCTTAAAGTGAAAACATTTTTTTTTGACATCTTTATTGGAGTAAATTGCTTTACAATGGTGTGTTAGTTTCTGCTTTATATCAGTTATACATATACATATATCCCCATATCTCTTCCTTCTTGCGTCTCCCTCACTCCCACCCTCCCTATCCCACCCCTCTAGGTGGTCACAAAGCAGCGAGCTGATCTCCCTGTGCTATGCGGCTGCTTCCCACTAGCTATCTATTTTACATTTGGTAGTGTATATATGTCCTTGCCACTCTCTCACTTTGTCACAGCTTACCCTTCCCCTCTCCATATCCTCAAGTCCATTCTCTAGTAGGTCTGCATCTTTATTCCAGTCTTGCCCCTAGGTTCTTCATGACCATTTTTTTGTTTGATTTTTAGATTCCATATATATGTGTTAGCATACGGTATTTGTTTTTCTCTTTCTGACTTACTTCACTCTGTAGGACAGACTCTAGGTCCATCCACCTCACTACAAATAACTCAATTTCGTTTCTTTTTATGGCTGAGAATATTCCATTGTATATAGGTGCCACATCTTCTTTATCCATTCATCTGTCGATGGACACTTAGGTTGCTTCCATGTCCTGGATATTGTAAATAGAGCTGCAATGAACATTGTGGTACATGACTCTTTTTTTTTTTTTTTTTTTTAAGTATCAGTTGTCTTACAGTGATCTGACTCTTTATTTATTTATTTATGGCTGTGTTGGGTCTTCGTTTCTGTGCGAGGGCTTTTTCTAGTTGCGGCAAGCGGGGGCCACTCTTCATCGCGGTGCGCAAGCCTCTCACTATCGCGGCCTCTCTTGTTGCGGAGCACAGGATCCAGACGCGCAGGCTCGGTAATTGTGGCTCACGCGCCTAGTTGCTCCGCGGCATGTGGGGTCCTCCCAGACCAGGGCCCGAACCCATGTCCCCCGCATTGACAGGCAGATTCTCAACCACTGCGCCACCAGGGAAGCCCCATAACTCTTTTTGAATTATGGTTTTCTCAGGGTATATGCCCAGTAGTGGGATTGCTGGGTCGTATGGTAGTTGTAGTTTTAGTTTTTTAAGGAACCTCCATACTGTTCTCCATAGTGGCTGTATCATTTTACATTCCCACCAACAGTGCAAGAGGGTTCCCTTTTCTCCACACCCTCTCCAGCATTTATTGTTTGTAGATTTTGTGATGATGGCCATTCTGGCTGGTGTGAGATGATATCTCATTGTAGTTTTGATTTGCATTTCTCTAATGATTGCTGATGTTGAGCATTCTTTCATGTGTTTGTTGGCAATCTGTATATCTTCTTGGGAGAACTGCCTATTTAGGTCTTCTGCCCATTTTTGGATTGGGTTGTTTGTTTCTTTGATATTGAGCTGCATGAGCTGCTTGTAAATTTTGGAGATTAATCCTTTGATTAATCCTTTGTCAGTTGCTTCATTTGCAAATATTTTCTCCCATTCTGAGGGCTGTCTTTTCGTCTTCTTTATGGTTTCCTTTGCTGTGCAAAAGCTTTGAAGTTTCATTAGGTCCCATTTGTTTATTTTTGATTTTATTTCCAATTCTCTAGAAGGTGGGTCAAAAAGGATCTTGCTGTGATTTATGTCATAGAGTGTTCTACCTATGTTTTCCTCTAAGAGTTCCATGGTGTCTGGCCTTACATTTAGGTCTTTAATCCATTTTGAGTTTATTTTTGTGTATGGTGTTAGGGAGTGTTCTAATTTCATTCTTTTACATGTAGCTGTCCAGTTTTCCCAGCACCACTTATTGAAGAGGCTGTCTTTTCTCCATTGAATATTCTTGTCTCCTTTATCAAAGATACGGTGACCATATGTGCATGGGTTCATCTCTGGGCTTTCTATCCTGTTCCATTGATCTATATTTCTGTTTTTGTGCCAGTACCAAACTGTCTTGATTACTGTAGCTATGTAGTATAGTCTGAAGTCAGGGAGCATAATTCCTCCAGCTCCGTTCTTCTTTCTCAAGATTGCTTTGTCTATTCGGGGTCTTTTGTGTTTCCATACAAATTGTGAAATTTTTTTGTTCTAGTTCTGTGAAATATGCCAATAGTAGTTTGATAGGGATTGCACTGAATCTGTAGATTGCTTTGGGCAGTATAGTCATTTTCACAATGTTGATTCTTCCAATCCAAGAACATGGTATATCTCTCCATCTGTTTGTATCATCTTTAATTTCCTTCATCAGTGTCTTATAATTTTCTGCATACAGGTCATTTGTCTCCTTAGGTAGGTTTATTCCTAGATATTTTATTCTTTTTGTTGCAATGGTAAATGGGAGTGTTTTCTTGATTTCACTTTCAGATTTTTCATCATCAGTGTATAGGAATGCCACAGATTTCTGTGCATTAATTTTGTATCCTTCTACTTTACCACATTCATTGATTAGGTCTAGGAGTTTTCTAGTAGCATCTTAAGGATTCTCTATGTATAGTATCATGTCATCTGCAAACAGTGACAGCTTTACTTCTTCTTTTCCGATTTGGATTCCTTTTATTTCTTTTTCTTCTCTGACTGCTGTGGCTAAAACTTCCAAAACTATGTTGAGTAAGAGTGGTGAGAGTGGGCAACCTTGTCTTGTTCCTGATCTTAGTGGAAATGGTTTCAGTATTTCACCATTGAGGACGATGTTGGCTGTGGGTTTGTCATATATGGCCTTTATTATGTTGAGGTAAGTTCCCTCTATGCCTACTTTCTGGAGGGTTTTTATCATAAATGGGTGTTGAATTTTGTCGAGAGCTTTCTCTGCATCTGTTGAGATGATCATATGGTTTTTCTCCTTCAGTTTGTTAATATGGTGTATCACATTGAATGATTTGCATATATTGAAAAATCCTTGCATTCCTTGGATAAACTCCACTTGATCATGGTGTATGATCCTTTTAATGTGCTGTTGGATTCTGTTTGCTACTATTTTGTTGAGGATTTTTGCATCTATGTTCATCAGTGATATTGGCCTGTAGTTTTCTTTGTGACATCTTTGTCTGGTGGTGGTATCAGGGTGATGGTGGCCTCGTAGAATGAGTTTGGGAGTGTTCCTCCCTCTGCTATATTTTGGAAGAGTTTGAGAAGGATAGGTGTTAGGTCTTCTCTAAATGTTTGATAGAATTCTCCTGTGAAGCCATCTGGTCCTGGGCTTTTGTTTGTTGGAAGATTGTTAATCACAGTCTCAATTTTAGTGCTTATGATGGGTCTGTTCATATTTTCTATTTCTTGCTGGTTCAGTCTCGGAAGGTTGTGTGTTTCTAAGAATTTGTCCATTTCTTCCAGGTTGTCCACTTTATTGGTATAGAGTTGCTTGTAGTAATCTCTCATGATCCTTTGTATTTCTGCAATGTCAGTTGTTACTTCACCTTTTTATTTCCAATTCTATTGATTTGAGTCTTCTTCCTTTTTTTCTTGATAAGTCTGGCTACTGGTTTATCAATTTTGTTTATCTTCTCAAAGAACCAGCTTTTAGTTTTATTGATCTTTGCTATAGTTTCCTTCATTTCTTGTTCATTTATTTCTGATCTGATCTTTATGATTTCTTCCTTCTGCTAACTTTGAGGTTTTTTTGTTTTTCTTTCTCTAATTGCTTTAGGTGTAAGGTTAGGTTGTTTATTTCAGATGTTTCTTGTTTCTTAAGGTAGGATTGTATTGCTGTAAACTTCCCTCTTAGAACTGCTTTTGCTGCATCCCATAGGTTTTGGGTCGTCGTGTTTTCATTGTCATTTGTTTCTAGGTATTTTTTGATTTCCTCTTTGATTTCTTCAGTGATCTCTTGGTTATTAAGTAGTGTATTGTTTAGCCTCCACGTGTTTGTAGTTTTTACAGATTTTTTCCTGTAATTGATATCTAGTCTCATAGTGTTGTGGTTGGAAAAGATACTTGATACGACTTCAATTTTCTTAAATTTACCAAGGCTTGATTTGTGACCCAAGATATGATCTATCCTGGAGAATGTTCCATGAGCACTTGAGAAGAAAGTGTATTATGTTGTTTTTGGATGGAATGTCCTATAAATATCAATTAAGTCCATCTTGTTTAATGTATCATTTAAAGCTTGTGTTTCCTTATTTATTTTCATTTTGGATGATCTGTCCATTGGTGAAAGTGGGGTGTTAAAAGTCCCCTACTACGATTGTGTTACTATCAATTCCCCTTTTAGGGCTGTTAATATTTGCCTTATGTATTGAGGTGCTCCTATGTTGGGTGCATAAATAGTTACAAGTGTTATATCTTCTTCTTGGATTGATCCCTTGATCACTATGTACTCTCCTTCTTTGTCTCTTGTAATAGTCTTTGTTTTAAAGTCTATTTTGTCTGATATGAGAATTGCTACTCTAGCTTTCTTTTGATTTGCATTTGCATGGAGTATCTTTTTCCATACCCTCACTTCCAGTTTGTATGTGTCCCTAGGTCTGAAATGGGTTCTTGTAGACAGCATATGTACAGGTCTTGTTTTTGTATTCATTCAGCCAGTCTGCTCCAGGTTGGAGCATTGAATCTTACATTTAAGGTAGTTATCGATATGTATGTTCCTATTCCCATTTTCTTAATTGTTTTGGGTTTGTTATTGTAGGTCTTTTCCTTCTCTTGTGTTTCCTGCCCAGAGAAGTCCCTTTAGCATTTTTGTAACGCTGGTTTGGTGGTGCTGAATTCTCTTAGCTTTTGCTTGTTTGTGAAGGTTTTAATTTCTCTGTTGATTCTGAATGAGATCCTTGCTGGATAGAGTAATCTTGGTTGTAGGTTTTTCCGTTTCATCACTTTAAATATGTCCTGCCACTCCCTTGTGGCTTGCAGAGTTTCTGCTGAAAGGTCATCTGTTAACCTTATGGGGATTCCCTTGTATGTTATTTGTTGTTCTTCCCTTGCTGCTTTTAATATTTTTTCTCTGTATTTACTATTTGATAGTTTGATTAATATGTGTCTTGGCATGTTTCTCCTTGGATTTATCCTGTATGGGACTCTCTGTGCTTCCTGGACTTGATTAACTATTTCCTTTCCCATATTAGGGAAGTTTTCAACTATAATCTCTTCATATATTTTCTGCATCCCTTTCTTCCTCTCTTCTTCTTCTGGGACCCCTATAGTTCGAATGTTGGTGCATTTAATGTTGTCCCAGAGGTCTCTGAGACTGTCCTCAGTTCTTTTCATTCTTTTTTCTTTATTCTGCTCTGCAGTAGTTATTTCCACTATTTTATCTTCCAGGTCACTTATCCGTTCTTCTGCCTCAGTTACTCTGCTCTTGATCCCTTCTAGAGAATTTTGAATTTCATTTATTGTGTTGTTCATCACTGTTTGCTCTTTAGTTCTTCTAGGTCCTTGTTAAACGATTTTTGTATTGTCTCCATTCTATTTCCAAGATTTTGGGTCATCTTTACTATCATTATTCTGAATTCTTTTTCAGGTAGACTGCCTATTTCCTCCTCATTTGTTAGGTCTGGTGGGTTTTTACCTTGCTCCTTCATCTGCTGTGTGTTTCTTTGTCTTCTCATTTTGCTTAACTTACTGTGTTTGGTGTCCCCTTTTCGCAGGCTGCAGGTTCGTAGTTCCCGTTGTTTTTGGTGTCTGCCCCCAGTGGCTAAGGTTGGTTCAGTGGGTTGTGTAGGCTTCCTGGTGGAGGTGACTAGTGCCTGTGTTCTGGTGAATGAGGCTGGATCTTGTCTTTCTGGAGGGCAGGTCCACGTTTGGTGGTTGTTTTGGGCTGTCTGTGTCCTTATTATGATTTTAGGCAGCCTCTCTGCTAATGGGTGGAGTTGTGTTTTTGTCTTGCTAGTTGTTTGGCATTGGGTGTCCAGCACTGTAGCTTGCTTGTCATTGAGTGGAGCTGGGTCTTGGCGTTTAATGGAGATCTCTGGGAGATTTTCGCCATTTGATATTACATGGAGCTGGGAGGTCTCTTATGGACCAGTGTCCTGAACTTGGCTCTCCCACCTCAGAGGCACAGCCCTGACGCCTGGCTGGAGCACCAAGACCCTGTCATCCACACGACTCAGAGTAAACACGAGAAAAAAAAGAGATTAAGAAAGTAGAAGGTAAAATAAATAAAATAAAATAAAGTTATTAAAATAAAAAATGATTATTAAAAAAAATTTTTTTAATTAAAAAAAAGAAAGAAGAGCAACCAAACCAAAAACCACATCCACCAATGATAACAAGTGCTAAAAACTGTACTTAAAAAAACAAAACAAAAAACGGACAGACAGAACCCTAGGACAAATGGTAAAAGCAGAGCTATACAGACAAAATCACACACACAAGCATACACATACACACTCACAAAAAGAGAAAAAGGGACAAAAATATATATATATCGTTGCTCCCAAAGTCCACCTCCTCAATTTGGGATGATTCGTTGTCTATTCAGGTATTTCACAGATGCAGGGTACATCAAGTTGATTGTGGAGATTTAATCCGCTGCTCCTGAGGCTGCTGGGAGAGATTTCCCTTTCTCTTCTTTGTTCGCACAGCTCCTGAGGTTCAGCTTTGGATTTGGCCCCGCCTCTGCGTGTAGGTCACCTGAGGGCATCTGTTCTTCGCTGAGACAGGACGGGGTTAAAGGAGCAGCTGATTCGGGGACCGTGGCTCACTCAGGCCCGGGGGAGGGAGGGGTACAGATGCGGGTCGAGCCTGCGGCGGCAGAGGTCAGCATGACGTTGCACCAGCCTGAGGCGCGCCGTGTGTTCTCCCGGGGAAGTTATCCCTGGATCCCGGGACCCTGGCAGTGGCGGGCTCCACAGGCTCCCGGGAGGGGAGGTGTGGATAGTGACCTGTGCTCGCACACAGGCTTCTTGGTGGTGGCAGCAGCAGTCTTAGCGTCTCATGCCCGTCTCTGGGGTGCGCGCTGATAGCCGCGGCTCACCCCCATCTCCGGAGCTCCTTTAAGCGGCGCTCTTAATCCCCTCTCCTTGCGCACCACGAAATAAAGAGGCAAGAAAAAGTCTCTTGCCTCTTCGGCAGCTCCAGACGTTTTCCCGGACTCCCTCCTGGATAGCTGTGGTGCACTAGCCCCCTTCAGGCTGTGTTCATGCCGCCAACCCCAGTCCTCTCCTTGGGATCCGACAGAAGCCCGAGCCTCAGCTCCCAGCCCCCACCCACCTCGGCGAGTGAGCAAACAAGCCTCTCGGGCTGGTGAGTGCTGGTCGCCACCGATCCTCTGTGCGGGAATCTCTCCACTTTGCCCTCCGCACCCCTGTTGCTGCGCTCTCCTCCGTGGCTCCGAAGCTCCCCCCTCCGCCACCCGTGGTCTCCACCCAAGAAGGGGCTTCCTGGTGTGTGGAAACCTTTCCTCCTTCACAGCTCCCTCCCACTGGTGCAGGTCCTGTCCCTATTCTTTTGTCTCTGTTTTTTCTTTTTTCTTTTGCGCTACCCAGGTACATGGGGAGTTTCTTGCCTTTTGGGAAGTCTGAGGTCTTCTGCCAGCGTTCAGTAGGTGTTCAGTAGGAGTTGTTCCACATGTAGGTGTATTTCTGATGTATTTTCGGGGAGAATGGTGATCTCCATGTCTTACTCTTACGCCATCTTGAAGCTCCTCCTTAAAGTGAAAACATTGTACACCTGTCATAGCTAATTTGACAATAAGTGCCAGTCATTCTCTTAATATATCTCTTGAATAAGAATCTTAGAAATGAAAAAATATTGCCTTCAGAACGCCTGCTGATGGGCTAAATCTTGAGATGTACTGTGTTTCCTATGCCTGGAATTGACTCTGCTTGGTGTGAAAGTTTTCACCAGTATACCACTTGAAGTTAGTGCTGAGACTCAGCTGCTGGGACAAGAGGAGCGTTCACATAGGTTTTTGTGCACAATTAGTTTCAGTTCTACTCGCCAGTCTAAGGAAAGGGCAGTTGGAATGGGGTTGTTAGATATACTTTACTACTTTTATTTTATTTATTTATTTATTTATTTATTTATTTATTTATTTATTTATTT